>NC_090725.1:18208360-18243360 GCF_036898095.1 Palaemon carinicauda | reverse complement strand
TACATATATATACATATATATATATGTATATATATATATATATATATATATATATATGAAAGATCTCTTTTAATGTTGTTACTGTTCTTAGGATATTTTTTTAATTATACATTACTTCTCTTATAGTTTATTTATTTCCTTATTTCCTTTCCTCTCTGGGCTACTTTTTCCTTGTTGGAGCCCTTTGGCTTAAAGATTCCTGCTTCTCCAACTAGGGTTGTAACTTAGCTAATAATAATAATAATAATAATAATAATAATAATAATAATAATAATAATAATAATGGCAGTTAAGTGGCCATTTGCTTCTAGGTGAAATAGCGCTTATTATTGTGGCAGCCTCGTTGAAACTTTGGATACTCACTGTCTTAATGATAACGCCAGTATAGTTTTCATTAGTGTCCACATCCTTACTTGTCTTGCTAGGTCATTAACAGCCATTGCCGGATCCCCTCTGGTCTTATCTAGGATAGAGAAGAAGCTTTTCTGCTAATCACATATACTGTATATATATATATATATATATATATATATATATATATATATATATGTATGTATGTATGTATGTATGTATGTATGTATGTATGTATATATATATGTATATATATATATATATATATATATATATATATATATATTCTGTACATATATATATATGTATATATATATATATATATATATATATATATATATATATATATATATATATATATATATATATATATATATATTCTGTACATATATATATATGTATATATATATATATATATATATATATATATATATTTATATATATATACATATATATATATATATATATATATATATATATATATATATATATAGTATGTGTGTGTTAGGCCTCAAGGACATTTTGCAACAGCACAATAATGTATTATTTGTAACTGTCACTCATGATAAACCTTTAAACATCAAAACAAGCTGTAGAATTTAGTAAAATCGTTTGACATTATCATGAATTAATAAAATTAAGAATTAAAATTGCATTACATTACAGATGTGTGGTAATGTTCTTTTTCATTAATATTTGATAGAAGATAGGATTTGCAGAATATGAAAAGCTATGCAAAAAGGTAGAAAATATCTATCAAGAGTATATATGTGGGAGTGACGTGTGATTTTCACTACAAAATATGATATCGCAATTTATATATGATTCTTGACATTCTATCTTTTACAAGGAACAAATAAAGGAAACCTGATACGAACGGTTGAGATAACAGATTAACTATGAATTTCTAAGAAAAGAAATGAGGCTACAGAGAGATTTTTTTAGAATCAGATGAAATCAGAAAATGAATAAGTATAAACAATATACTGCTATGTAATACAAAATGATTAGGGTAGGTAAAGCTCACGACATGATTTAGTAAAGATAGCTCTTACTAACATCCGTACTCATAATCCAAACTCACAAATAGTTCAATATAAAAATAATGAATTAAAGATTATTATAATGGACAGTGTAATATATTAGTACTGTACTTCAAATGAATATTAAGGCGTTTGAGATTAATATCATGTGTAATATGCGTAATGCAAAGAGTGTTGAAACATAAACACATTGATCAAAGGCTATCCCTTGTGTAAAGAGGAATCTGGATTTCTTCGAATTGGACTAATCACTTGAGAGTAAAGCGGTTAGAAATGAAGAAAAGAGGGAGACCAGAAGAGTGTCAGATAATTTTATAGTCGACGGATTATTAATAGAAAGGGCTTAACCTCACGGTGCTGGGAACTACAAGAAACAGATGATGCAATGCTGGGTTATTGATTAGGGTTGTCTTTAACTCGGACGAGGAGTATGGAGACAACTTTGGCCTTATTTTCCCTTTCGTCTCTATCTTATAAAACATACTCCAACCCACACACACACGCCCACACATACACACACACATACACATACACACACACACACACACACACATATATATATATATATATATATATATATATATATATATATATATATATATGTATATATATATATATATATATATATATATATATATATATATATATGTATGTATGTATGTATGTATAGTTATATATATGTATATATGTATGTGTATATATATACGTATATATATATATTTCATCATTGTGAGCTAAATATATATATATATATATATATATATATATATATATATATATATATATATATATATATATATATATATATATATATATATATATGAACGCATATTGATTTTTGTTAGTTTATTGTTACATGACGGGGAATGTAATGCAAAATAATTTCCTAATGTTCAGGGCATAATCTCTCAAACTCCAAAGGGGTGAGACCCTAAGGGTATGGTGATGGGTGTCTGGATGAAACAAATTTCAAACATTAGTGAAGTTAAGTTATGCACGAGCTTTGCTTTCTTGATTGTATATTCTTAATTTTATGCTTCTAAATTCTGATATTTTTAACAATTGTAAAATTAAAGAATTGCGCAGAATTGCAGGAAGGAGTGTGTGATAAATCTAAGTCTAATTGCGCATTATGAGGTCTTCGGAAATCTAATATTATCATTTTCATGTCATTGGAAATTGTCGTTTTTATAAGAGATCTCCATTCAATAGACTAATGAGGTCTTCCAGTTCGAGATTTCTTTGGATCCACTCCCAATTTCAATATGAAATTCCCTCATTATACTCAACACATCATCTTAATGGAATGGAGTAACATATCAGTTAAGCAAATGAATGAAGAAAACATATATGTATCTGAATTAAGTATTCAACAGTAACCAAATGTTGTGTATAATGGCATAAAATGTTGAGCAAAAAAAAAAAAAAATACAAAATTGAGACGAGAGAAATGACACTAAATCTGAAAATGTCGGAGATATGAACATTTTTTTTTCCAAAGGAAGTATAGAAATACATCAAATGCCAAGTGGGGCAACAATAGAATATTTTTATCTGACACTTAATCAATGAGAGCTACGAGTTAGAGTAAAATTGCTCCACAGGCGAAGATATCAAGTTCTCAAGAATAACTCTACATATAAAGAGAAATGACACCGTCCCATTGTAAAAAAAAGAAACTTTTGCAAAACCTCCAACGTTTGTTCCGATTTGTTTTCTTGAAGTAAAAAGTATTTCAACAAAGTCGAGAAGCATTGCAACGTTTGGCCCTTTTTTTCTATTCTATCAAAATTCATTGAAATCAGATAAGGAAGAATAGCGTGAGCAATCCTTTTCTACCATTGAATATTGGTAATAGGCCAAAATGGAATAAAGATATGTCATTTAATGGCTCAATTCTTGTTACTAAGAGAAATGACCTTACAATAAAGGTAAGGTCAACAGAACCATGAAAATAACCGAAGAGGTCGCTACAGTACACATGCATATCATCAGCAAGCATTAATTCACACACAAATAATAATAGGCTACTCATTCACACAGCATGGCGTATATTTTACTGGTTAAACAGTCTCCTAATCAAAGTAGAATTATATGGACAAATTCTGACTCTTATCCAATCACAGGCACAGAGTTATATTTACTGTACTCAAGATATAGATATAACCTAGTAGAATATCGGGAGAAGCGATAAGCCATGAAAAATAACTTGAAATCGTTAGCATAAGTCAACAATAACACAGTTATAAGAATTTCCTCTGAAACGACTGTATCAACAGGGTAGGTATGCATATGCTTTCACATATTTCTTTAGTGATTTAGAACCTTTTTTTCTGAAATACAAAACTGTTGCACATGATTAACGCTAATCTTCTACAGTTGATTCAGCCAGGTTTTGACCTTTTGTGATATAAAAAAAAAAAAACTCTTGAGGGTTGCAGAAGTTTTACATATTCTGGCATAAATGCTGGTACATCAGAATACCGATAAAGTGGAGTAAAAAAAAAATTACTGTGGTACTTGGATTCACTGAAGAATTCAGATGTTGCTTACCCTTACACGCAACCGTGAAGAGGAATGTTTTGTGATGGATTTTTCATGTTAACAACAGGCTCAACCTCTCACAGGGCGATGTTCTTTTTCCAGTCTTCGGATTGTTGCTATCATCCCTTTGTGGAGCATTGGCCATGAATTAGAAGAATCACTATTGCCATCTTTGGTGAATGCTAGGTAAGACTTGGGGTTATTGGCTAGATTAAGGAAGAAGGAAACGAAAAGGCAAGTTAATCTTTTCGGCCTGGTATTCTAGTTCCTAGACGAGTGTCCTAGTTACAGAAATGGGAAGAGCTTGTTTGATAACCAGTCTCTGTAAAGGGAAAAGAAAGTGGCTAGAGAATTGCTACTTGGAAATAAGTGAGTAGTTCTTTAACTTATTTTGTGTTAGAAATGAAGAAATCTGTACAAGTGATACTGGAAGCAATAACTCTCAGGTAGAGAGAGATATGAGCGAGGAATCGAAAGTTACAACTTTCAGGTTAATGTGTTTTCAACATTAATTCTTTCCAACAATATGGAATGCCTCTCGCGACAAAAGACTAAGATCATTGGCATATTCATACATATTCTCCTGAAACGTGGATATATCTTTTAGTCAGTTAAAACCTATTCATTAGACTTTAATCTACCTACATAGTAGGTTCACCTGCATCGCCACAAGGATCTTTGACTTTGACACTCATCTCTCTTACGGGCTGCCCTTATAAGCAAGAGACCGTGTCTTGCTAAAGGCAAGGCGTTCTTAAATGAACGAACGAACGCCACAAGAACCACTCTATATAATCACCATCAGCTGATGAATCGTGCCAAATCTAGACATGACTCCACGATCTTTAATAAATACTTTCTTTTATAGTAGCTTGATGAATCTAAAGAGGTGGTATTTCTCCTATGTTCCTCTTCTAATAATTCACATTGGCGGAGTTATGCATTTAAATTAGGAATATAACAACGATATGTTTTTGTCGTTTCTCGACGGCTACTCCCTTTTACAGATATATATCTATATCTATATATATATATATATATATATATATATATATATATATATATATATATATATATATATATATATTTATATATATATATATATATATATATATATATATATATTTATATATATATATATATATATATATATATATATATATATGTATACATATATATATGTATACATATATATGTGTATATATATATATTTATATATATATACATACATATATACATACATACAGTGTCTATATGTATGTGTATACCATTATTTATATATATATATATATATATATATATAAATCATTATTATTATTATTATTATTACTTGCTAAGCTACAACCCTAGTTGGATAAGCAGGATGCTACAAGCCTAGGGGCTCCAACAGGGAAAATAGCCCAGTGAGGAAAGGAAACAAGGAAATAAAAGAAGTAATTAGCAGTGGAAGGCCACGGTACAGAGGCCATGTCACTGCCCAAGACAAGAGCAAAATGAGTTGATTTTGGTGTGTCCTCCTAGAGGAGCTGCTTACCATAGCTAGAGTCTCTTCTACCCTTACCAAGAGGAAAATGACCACTGAACAATTACATGTATATTTGTACATATATATATATATATATATATATATATATATATATATATATATATATATCAATGTATATGTATAAATATATATATATATAAATATATATATATATATATATAAATATATATATATATATATATATATATATATATAAATATATATATATATATATATATATATATATATATATATATATATATATATACATTAAACACATACATATATACACTGTATGTGTATATATAAACATATACGTTAAACACATACATATATATACTGTGTGTATCTTTATATATATATATATATATATATATATATATATATATATATATATATATATATATATATATATATATATACACACGTTAAACACATACATATATACACTGTATGTGTGTATATATATACAGTGTATATATGTATGTGTATACCGTATATATGTGTATATAAGGGATTTTGAGAGACGCGAAAAATCTATTTTTGGGTGAGATGGCCATGTCGTCCTGATGGAAGTTCCTATAGGGTAGCTTCCTAGGGTATATTACAAATACGGCGATATTCCCAGAGAATTTACCTTAAGGTACCAGAATTCTAACTCTTGGAGCGAGTATCCCTCGTGAAAGGGATATCGCGACATATCAGAGGACGTATTCTTGACACGCCACATGGCAATCTACACCCCGAACAGAGATTACGTATCGCAGGGGTCAATTGGCAAGAAACGAAATCGGGAAGAAAAAGGGGGAGCCGCTTCCAAGGCTCCCTATCTCCCGTTTCGTAAGCGTGCCTGGCGCCAATCCTGGCGCCATCTGTATTCCTTGTAGCGTACACGAGGTGCTACAGATACTGTATGTAGGGAGGGGTCCTACAGCCCTTTTTTAGAAAGGGAAGGGCGGGTCCATCAGGACGACATGGCCATCTCACCCAAAAATAGATTTTTCGCTTCGCTCAAAATCTGTTTTTTGGGCTCAAGCCATGTCGTCCTGATGGAAGTGTACCAGAGCATTACTGTATCTGTGGATTCTCAGAACGTGCCGTACTCCCCGGAAGTAATTTTTCCCCGGTCGACTAGACCTAGAGACCTAAGATGTTACAGTTATACATCTTTTCAGCTAACTATAAACCATGTTAGAGCTTCCTGCTCCTTACAGGGAAGAGTCCTACTGGGCTCTGGAAAAGTCTCGAAGAGTACATATACCTATGTATGAATACCAGGCAAGCTAATATAGTGGTCTCACCCTATATTAAGTAAAGCATAGTTTGTAAAGAACCACTGCGTCAATATGAAATATCGACCAGTTATCCGCACAATACTTGTATTGGACAAAGGTTTATATCCGCATAGGAAGAAACTAGTAAAACCGCCCTCGTCCCCTTATGGGACGAAGTCCTCCCGTTAAGGGAATCACAAACCAATGCAACATAGCTTGCATAAAGGAACAATTCTATTAGAATTATCCCAGATAAGGTACATAGAATGAATGCTCAATTATACCAATAAATTGACACAGGCGAAAGAGACGCAAGGTTCTCAAGAACAAGTTTATTGACAGACAATAAATAGACAGGTTAACAACCATTATATATATATATATATATATATATATAAGAAGAGGATAACCCAAAACTTCAAGCATAAGTATGATAGTAAACAGAACTTGTTTATCTGAAAGAAAAAACATTAAATGCCACTTTTTAAGATACCGAGGTATCAAAGTCATAAAAGTCTGTATTACAAATCAATCACATTAGCGTTAGAAACGCTCGGCACACATGTCTGCACTTATGCTAGGTTCACCTTTGGAAATGGAACAGTCTATATGGGCAACTCAGTGCCCTCATTTAGTTTGTAGTACAGTATGTAACTACACACTCACCCTGGAATTAATCGTCCCAATTAAAACCACTGTTCCTCGCAGAGTTAAACAGTAGGGTTAACGACGCGACCCACTGCTACCACAGATCTCTTTAGTTCCTCTACTTGCTTCGCATAGTGGCGAAAGAACACTCTGGAAGACTTCCAGCCAGTGTATGAACGGAGATGTTCAAAATCCATACAATTAAAGAAATTTAAGGATGAGGCAACTTTCCTCGGATCGTGACCTGCGGGTGTACTGTCAGGATCCGATCTGCAAATAAAATATGTGATTTTCGCTCTGAGTTGATTCAGAGATAAATTTGAGCCTGATGTTTCTCCCCTGAATAGTTGACCACCCCTGAAGTCTGAAGTTCTATGAAGATAGACCTTTAGGCATTCTACTGGACATAGAGATGCATCTTCTTTCAGAGGGCAGATTCTCCAGGGACCCCACCTGTTGGTGGGTAACTCATTCTTGGCGAGAAACGTAGGATCCGGAAACAGGTTCAGTTCTCCCCCATCCAGGAACTGAACACGACCTGCCTCTCTCGAGAGGGCTACGATCTCACTAACCCTGGCCCCGGACGCTAGTGCAAATAGGAAAATAACTTTTTGTGTCAAATCCTTTAACGCACACTCTTAATTGCTCAACAGAGAAGCGAAATGAAGAACTTTGTCTAAAGACCATGAAATGAGCTTTGGAGGTGCTGAAGGTCTGAGCCTAGCGCAGGCTTTCGGAACTTTATTAAAGATCTCGTTACCTAGGTCGACCTGGAAGGCATATAGAATGGGTCTTGTCAAAGCAGACTTACACGCTGAAATCGTGTTAGCTGCCGATCCTTGACCATGGAGGTGAATGAAGAAAGATAAGCAGAAGTCTGTCGAGATCTCCTGCGGATTCTTCGCCTTGACAAAGGCCACCCATTTTCTCCAAGATGACTCATATTGCCTTCTAGTAGATTTGCACTTATATTCCTCTAGGAAGTCTATGCTGGCTTTCGAAATCCCGAAACGCTTTCTCACCGCTAGGGAGAGAAAATCATGAGCTGCAGGGTCCGGGTTTTCTGTAATGAAGCGCAGACAGTCGACTTCTGGACTCTCTGGGTCAGAACTGGATGTGGTAGCGGTACAAACTTCAGCTGTAGTTCCAATGCCAGGGGGAACCACACGCTGTTCGGCCACTTGTGGGCCACTATTGCCGCTACCCCCTTGAAGGATCTCAGTTTGTTGAGGACCCTCAACAGAAGGTTGTGAGTAGGGAACAGATAAATCCTGGACCATCTGTTCCAGTCGAGGGACATCGCGTCCACTGCTTCCGCTAAGGGGTCCTCGTACGGGGACACGTACAGGGGCAACTTCTTGTTGTCTTTCGTCGCAAAGAGGTCTATCTGCAGTTCTGGGACTTGATTCAGAATGAAGGAGAATGATCCTGCGTCTAAGGAACATTCCGACTCTATCGGTGTGAACCTGGATAGAGCGTCCGCTGTCACATTGCGGACTCCTTGAAGGTGAACTGCCGACAGGTACCACTTCTTTTCCGCCAATCGGAAAATGGCCAACATCACCTGGTTGAGAGGTGGTGACCTCGATTCTTGTCGATTCAAGCATCTCACAACTACCTCGCTGTCCATCACCAACCTTATGTGGATCGAGTGATGCAGGGAGACTTTCTTTAAGGTAAGGAGCACTGCCATAGCTTCTAGAAAGTTTATGTGAAAGGTCTTGAATAGCTTGGACCAAGTCCCCTGGACTTTTTTCCGATGAGAGTGACCTCCCCATCCCTCCTTTGAGGCGTCTGAGTGAATCGTCACCGACGGGGGAGGTGGCTGAAGAAGAACCGACTTCTTTAGATGTCTGGCTTGGGACCAAGGCCTGAGAAGAGTACGTAGCCTAAGCGGAACTGGTCTTCTCAGATCTCTTCGCGCGTTTGATGCATAACTTCCTCAAACTCCGGTTGCATCCTTTAGCTGTGCTCTTAGCACTGGGTCTGTCACCGAAGCAAACTGGAGAGAGCCCAGTACCCTCTCCTGTTCGCGTCTTGATATCCTTTCGGAATCTAGAAGTCTCTTGACAGAACCCGCTATCTCCTTCCTTTTCTTCGCCGGGATGGAGAAACGGTGTGACAAAAGGTCCCAGTGGATTCCCAGCCACTGGAACTTTTGAGATGGAGAAAGTCGAGACTTTTTTCTGTTGATCTTGAAGCCTAGGTACTCTAGGAACTGGATCACTTGACTGGAAGCTTGCAAGCATTCTGTCTCGGATGCTGCCCACACCAACCAGTTGTCCAGGTAGGCTACTACCTGAATTCCCTTTTGGCGTAATTGTTTGAGAGCTACGCTCGCAAGCTTCGTGAAAATCCTTGGGGCTATGTTTAGCCCGAATGGCATGGCTCTGAAGGCGTATAGTCTTCGTTGTAGCCTGAACCCTAGGTAGGGGGAGAGTCGACGGCTGATTGGAATGTGCCAATAGGCGTCTGACAAGTCTATAGAGACGGAATATGCCCTCTTGGGCAGTAAGGTCCTTATGTGTTGCAGTGTTAGCATCTTGAATTTGCAATTCACTATGAACTTGTTGAGTGGCGACAAGTCCAGAATGACTCTGAGCTTTTCCGAGTCTTTCTTGGGAACACAAAACAGCCTTCCTTGGAATTTGATGGACTTCACCTTTCGGATCACATTTTTCTCCAACAGTTCTTGAACGTACTCCTCCAGAACGGGGGTGGAGTGTTGGAAAAACCGAAGGCACGGGGGTGGAGTGCTGTACCAGCTCCAGCCCAGTCCATTCTTGAGTAGGCTGTGGGCCCAGGGATCGAAGGTCTATTGATCCAGAAATTTCAGAAGTCTCCCTCCTACCGGTATCATCTCACTTGGACTGCCGTCCCGAGGTCTTGCCTCCCTGACCACGACCACCCCTGAATCCCCTTCCCCTTGAGGGGCGCCTAGACGAGCCTCTGGCTGCTCCTCTAGGCTTTGCTCGAAAGGAAGAAGACTGCCCTTCGAACGTTGGGGTGAATGCCGTGGACTGTGTCGACACAGCCTGGGGTACCCACTGAAAAGTGGTCGGGGTTTGTGCCACCATCTGGGGCACTGAAGGCAATGGCAATTGCAGTTGCTGTTGCTGTCTAAAAGGCTTGGCTGGCCGAGATGGTAGCCTAGTCCTCATAGTCTTCCTCTTTGGTTGAGGACCCTCATCCTGGGAAGACTTTCTTTTGATAGCCAGGCCCCACTTCTGGAGAAGGTTTCTATTCTCCAAGGCGGCCTTATCAACAACTTCTTTGACCAAATCGGTAGGGAAAAGGTCTTTTCCCTAAATGTTGGAGGAGATTAGTTTCCTTGGCTCGTGCCTCACCGTAGCCGAGGTGAACACGAACTCCCTACAAGCTCTCCTCGCCTTGACGAAGCCATAAAGGTCCTTCGTCACTGTGGCCAGATGAGTCTTGGCCACCACCATGAACATTTCATGGACCTTGGGGTCACTTGCCATCGTCTCAAGAGTAGTCTAAAAAGACATTGAGGCAGCCAGTCTTTCTTTTGTCTCGAATTCTCTTCGCAAAAGAAAGTCAGACAGCTTAGGGAGGTCCTCGCCGAACTGACGTCCGGCAATATCAGCCTCCAACTTTCCAACTGAGAACGTAAGATGGACGTCCTTCCAGTCTTTGTGGTCCATAGGCAGGGCCAGCGACAAGGATTTACACTCCTCCAGGGAGGGGTAAGGCTTGCCGGCCTCGACTGCTTTTAGTACAGCCGCAAACCCTTTCTGTAAAAAGGGGAAGGCTCTAGCAGGAGAGGACACAAAGGAAGGGAGCTTCTTGCTCAATGCAGCTACCTTTGAGTTAGAGAAGCCCCTCTCTTTCATTGAGGATGAAAGTAGAGCTTGAGCCTTAGCATGGTCCATCACTATGACCTCCTTCGGCTCTGTCTCCTCCTTTGAAGCTGGTTCCTTCCTCAGCCGGACATAACAGTCCGGATATGATGCCTTGCTGGGCCAGAATTCCACCTCCTCTAGGGGAACTGAGCCCAGCTTATCCGAGATGACGATCTTTCCAGTTGTCATCGGCATGTGCTCAGCATACCTCCATGGGTTAGCATCTGAGCACAAGGGAAGGTCTTTCACATTGAGCCTTTTCTGGGGCCCATGTGATTCTGCAAGGCTCTGCATCCGCAGTTCCATTGCAGCCGCCTTCTCCTGATTCTCCTTCTGCATCTGTTGGATCATTCCAACAATAGAAGAGAGGGCCTGTCCCAGCTCTACTGGGAGACCGGCCGATGTTGAGGGAATAGGCTCCGGGATGTGAACCGGAGTAGCCGACACCTCGTCGACCTCTTCCTCTACAACGTCTGGGGCTTGAACTTCATCCTGGGCTTCTGCCAGGAGGTCTTCCTCCAGACGCTCGTCCACGTCAGACATCCTGTCATCTAACTGGATGTCTTGCATCGCGACCGCGACTTCAGCATCCACCTGGATCTGAACTTGGGGGATCTCCTCTTGAGGCTGGGGAATCACTGCATCAGCTGATGCCTTAGAGAAAAGATACGCCCTCATCTTCTCACTTGGAAGATAAGGTCCAGAGGTGTTCTTCTGGAAGCCCCTTACCAAGGTACGAAGCTTCTCCCTTGCTATATCCCTTGATTCCGCCGTCCTAGGGGAATCAAAGGCCTCAGTAATCAGGTTAGTGCACACAGTACATACCTGAGGGTCCCAATACCGGAGATCATCCTTGGAGACAGCGCATGCTGCGTGTCTCCTACAAAACTCATGTCCACAGAGGTTCTTGCTGCGGACGTTGCAGAAAACACTTCCGCACTTCGGAGGGTCCTCCTGTAAAGAGAAGAAATTTCCATGAGTATCAAGTGAACTATGTATCACTGGATATGCATAGTATAGCATAACAATTCAGAAAGGAAAGACACACACTTGTGTTTCCCTCACAACCCATTGTTGCAGCCTTCCAGATAATAAAATCGAATGGTTAATCTCTTCTAGAATAACCAATGCAAAGTTTCCGGAGGAAACAGGTGGAGCTCACACCTAAACAATGATTTTGAAATCCTGGATAATAGACAGGAAAGAACTCACTTTCCTATCTGTAGGGCAACAGCAAAGGGCTGTGCAAGAAAACACAAAAGTGTTAGAACACACAGTGCTGTACCAAAACCCATACTATAGTTTTCTTCTTACAGTATATGTTATACTGAAGAATACTGGTACAGTATAGGAGGTTATGTGCCGGCCGGCACTTGCCGGCCGGCACACACCATAACTAGCTTTAAAGTATACTACATAACAGCTATAAGGCGGCAGAACGCTGGTTCAAATGCATGTGCCGGCCGGCAGTAACTGCCGGCCGGCAACAGCCAATGTCGGTCGGCAATGACTGCTGACCGACCACTACACAAGGTAGTACCCGGCTGCCGGCCACACTCTTAGCGACCGGCAGACAAGGACTGACATTAGCCAGCCGGCAAAGGTACAGGACCGATGCCAGCCGGCAGCAAAAGAACCAGAGGACTACAACCGCCCGGCTGCCGGCCTCATAGGCCGGCAGCCGGGTCGGGTACAGCACTAGAAGAAAAACAGAATGGATGCCGGGATAAGAGTGTACACTACCTCCAAGCCCGGCAATCCGAAAGAGTGCATATAAGGAAGGGGAGAATCTAATTCAGGCTTCCTGACCAATGCCGTCTGACTCTGCAGGCAGGCATGGATGAGGGACCAAGGGAGGTCCGGGCAGCACTCAAAACAGAAGACCCTTGCCGGCCGGCAAGAGACTGAGTCAATTCCACATCCTAACCTATTCTAGGTCCAGATGTAGAATGACGTACAGTACTGTAATGGCTAGGCCATTACGGAGATAGAGGGGAAGGGACAAAAGAGGGTCCTACCAACCTTGCTTTAGTGACGGATCACCCAGAGCCAAGAAACTCATCTTAGCCTAAGGGAGATCCAAGGGGGGAGGCCAGCAATACTTGCCAGCTCCCAGAGCACCAAAGCAAGGAAGGTGTTGCTACTCCCAGGGAAAGAAACTTATCCTCCCCCGAGAACAGCAACAAGGACTAGTCTGGTAGATCAGAAAAGAAGGAATCATCTCGTACAGAAACCTTCGGTAGTGACCTAAGGAGGCTAAGCCTCCTATGTCTGTGTCAGGCCAGCGAGGGAGACTCTACCCCAAGCCAGACAAACACAGACTCAGACTAAAAAACTCTGTTGTTCTGTCCCTCTTGAAACCAGACTTACTGGAACAGGAAGGTACAGTAACACCCCAGTATAGTTTTATCGAAAATTAATTCAGATAAACCACTTAGGGATAAGCCCAAGGCTTAAACAGAGGGAAAGGGATTGCATACCTTCTCCGAAGAAAAGAGAGCAACCGGGGAGTATGAGAAAGTATACTAAGGCTCCATAAGCAACTTAGCCTAGGCACCAAGAGAATCGATTACCTAAATCACCGAAACTCACTCGTATACTATTTTGGAAATATTCAACATAATCTTAAATGTATAAAACATAGCCTAAAGCTTCAATAAAATTTTAATACACTCGGAAAAACCAAAATCATGCATGAAGTACTAGGACCAAACGACTAGGCTACATGGCCTAGCGTTGGCCAGAATTGGCGAATACTTCGCCAAAATAATACTAAAGCACGAAAGGAAATCCTATGTAACGCTAAATAGCTAAAATTTATTAAAGCAAAACAACCGGGAATGTTGCTCTGACTAACTAAACTTATACCTAGCGAGCGACAGCGTCCATGACGCCTCCGGTAGGCTACGGCTCTTGTAACAAAGATTAAACCTATTAATCACTTAAAAAATTACCAAGAGCCTACATTTATACATAAAAGGCATGGTACTCAACTTATCAGAGGCCGACGAAGTTGGAGAAGCCATGAAAAGTAGAATAAATCCAAGATTTGCGAGAAACACAGGAAAAAACACCAAGTTGTTAAGCTACGCAAAAAGGAATACAGATGGCGCCAGGATTGGCGCCAGGCACGCTTACGAAACGGGAGATAGGGAGCCTTGGGAGCGGCTCCCCCTTTTTCTTTCCCGATTTCGTTTCTTGCCAATTGACCCCTGCGATACGTAATCTCTGTTCGGGGTGTAGATTGCCATGTGGCGTGTCAAGAATACGTCCTCTGATATGTCGCGATATCCCTTTCACGAGGGATACTCGCTCCAGGAGTTAGAATTCTGGTACCTTAAGGTAAATTCTCTGGGAATATCGCCGTAGTTGTAATATACCCTAGGAAGCTACCCTATAGGAACTTCCATCAGGACGACATGGCTTGAGCCCAAAAATACATATATATACATATATACATATATGTGTATACCGTAGTAGGTAGTTGGTAGTAGGTTGGCCAGGGCACCAGCCACCCGTTGAGATACTACCGCTAGAGACTTATAGGGTCCTCTGACTGGCTAGAGAGTACTACATTGGCTCCTTCTCTCTGGTTACGGTTCATTTTCCCTTTGCCTACACATACACCGAATAGTCTGGCCTATTCTTTACAGATTCTCCTCTGTCCTCATACACCTAACACCACTGAGATAACCAAGCAATTCTTCTTCACCCAAGGGGTTAATACTGCTCTGTAATTGTTCAGTGGCCACTTTCCTCTTGGTAAGGGAAGAAGAGACTCTTTAGCTATGGTAAGCAGCTCTTCTAGGAGAAGGACACACCAAAATCAAACAATTGTTCTCTTGTCTTGGGCAGTGCCATGGCCTCTGTACCGTGGTCTTCCACTGTCTTGAGTTAGAGTTCTCTTGCTTGAGAATACACTCGGGCACAATGTTCTAAATAATTTCTCTTCCTCTTGTTTTGTTAAAGTTTTTTATAATTTACATAGGAAATATTTATTCAAATGTTGTTACTGTTATTAAAGTATTTTATTTTAATTGATAATTACTTCTTTTATTTCCTTGTTTCCTTTCCTCACTGGGCTATTTTCCCTATTGGAGCCCCTGGGCTTATAGCATCCTGCTTTTACAACTAGGGTTGTAGCTTTGCAAGTGATAATAATGAAAACAATAATAATAATAATATTAATAATATATACATATATATATTCATATATATATATATATATATATATATATATATATATATATATATATATATATATATATATCTTGTTAGTTCTATACCGTTTATAGCTTTTTCCTGGAGAGGAAAGGCATAAATTTCTTACCTGGTTCAGTCTCTCCCCTTATCACGCTTTTCTGTGCGACCTTTTCCATGACACAAAGTGGGTTTCTCCGATAAATAGGTTTCGGATTATCTGATTTATTTTTCCTATTTCCTTCCTATGTTATGGTCAGTCTTTCTTTCCTCTCTGGCGATAAGTATTTTCTTCTCTAGTTTCCCCTGACCATTTTAACAAATATACTAATATTGTTGCGACCAACGAAAATTTATAGTTTTGTGATAAGCAACATTCTTGCATTTTGTAACCGTCTTTTGATAATAATAATAATAATAATAATAATAATAATAATAATAATGATAATAATAATAATAATGATAATAATAATAATAATAATAATAATACCTTCATCGCTTAGTCCTTCTTTTTTCAAGATTTTAATCTCATATGCAGTACAATATAAGAAGAATCATATTTTATCTTTGAGGTGATTCACACACGATTCAGTACTATATAACATACGTTACAACACTTATAATTAAAGACAAAACATGTTCTATCAATGAAATTTGATGCTATATCACTTACAAATCATGTAGCGCATATTGTATTACAGTACATATTTTACTTATTACACAGCACAAACTATATATTTATTTTCTTGTACATCATCAAATATATTTGTTAGAAATAAAAAAAAAAAAAACTGCTTCTTCCTCTCCATGTGAAATTTAGCTCAGCCTGTAGCACACATAATAGATTTCCCTCCAGCCTCGTAAATCATTGTGACAGTTTGCTGTGGTTTTGTCAATCCTCATACTCGTCCTGTCGGTTCCCCTTTAAATTATTACCAGGTTTATTTATGACTTATTATTTTACTCTTTATTATCCTTAAACAAATTGTTGATTTTTCTTCTTCAGGTTCAAGGCCCTCCTTTGCCTGAGTGATCCTTTTTAAAACCCCTATAGTGATAAGTTCGTCTTTGTTTCAAATGTTTTTATTTTACCCGATTCACTCGTTTTATTATTAATTTGTAAATCTTTAGATATGTTGCATTTCCACTCGGTTTTTTTTTCTCCTTTTATATTTCTTTGTATTTAGTATTTGTCCTTCGGCATTGATGAGTAAGGCTGTCGAAACGTCGTATGTACATCATAATCAAGTCTGGAATGTGGAATCCGATAGTTAGTAAATTCCACATTTTCTAACGAAAAAAATGTTTTCTTATAATACAACAATAAACGTCGTGAGTAAACGTATATTTTATTCAATAGTTTTCCAATAAATAAATACGTATTTTGTGCTCTTAAATTTCACGTGAAATTCTTGGTGTCATTATTATTATTATTATTATTATTATTATTATTATTATTATTATTATTATTATTATTATTATTATCATTATTACTTGCTGAGCTACAACCCTAGTTGGAAAAGCAGGAATGCTATAAGCCCAGTGACCCAACAAGGAAAATAGCCCAATGAGGAAAGGAAACAAGGAAAAATTAAATACTTTAAGAACAGTAACATCATCTAAATAAATATTTCCTATATAAACTATAACAACTTTAACAAAACAAGAAAAAGAGAAACCAAATAGAATAGTGTGCCCGAGTGTACAACTGCAACTTTTGATTCAGTAAGGCTTTGGACTATGTGGATTTAGATTAATGAGCCTAGGTTTGGCATCGTTCTAGTTTTAGAGAATATTTCTTTCATAAAACTAACAAATTAAAATCAGTTTCCGAAGGTTTCATGCACCGAAAAAAATGAAATTAGAAAAATATGCTTATTAGTTACACAATTTTGGAAAACAGCTCAGAAAAGAATATTATGCATACACTATTCAAAGACATGCTGCAATTTTATAGTGTGGAATTGAATGAAATTCCGATTTATCAAAGTACATAAACTGTGTCTCGCTACCGCTGTTTATTTATAAGAATCCATTAAATGAATTGATATAGACTTAATATGCAGGATATCAATGAGCAGTCTCGTGTGATGGAGCATCCATCATAATTTTCAAATAACTTAATTCATGAAACACCGAAATATTCATTAGCCCAGTAAAACATGCTAGTGAGTAACCAATGCGCAAACAACCCTGGTAAATTAAGAGGAAATAATCTTTCACTCTAAACTACTGTAGACCATCTTGTAAAAATCAAAGGCTTTCATCGTCTGTGACATTACTAATTATATTTCTTTATTTGCCTACTTCCTGCCTTTTGTGAAACCAGTATTAAGAATTTAATATATATATATATATATATATATATATATATATATATATATATATATATATATATATATAAACTGTATATATATATATGTAATTATGTATATATATATATATATGTAATTATGTATATATATATATATATATATATATATATATATATATATATATATATATATATATATATATATATATATATATATATATATATATACTGTATATATACATATATAGATATATATATATATATATATATATATATATATATATATATATGTAATTATGTATATATATATATATATATATATATATATATATATATATATATATACATATATACATACTGTATATATATGTATATATATATATATATATATATATATATATATATATATATATATATAAACATAGGTTTGTGTTTGTGTCATAGGTTAGATTTATAATACTGGTTTCAAAAGACTGGTAATTTAGAAATAATAAAATAACATATGAATGTCACAGACGATAAGAACCTTTTATTGGGATATTCATGTGTGTACGTATTTATATATGTACGTTTTCTTTATTTCATGCGAGTAACCGGCTGTGATAGTAATTTTTACTGGCTCCTTAAATGTCAGTGTTTTTTTTTTTATCCCAGTTACCAATTGGTGTAACAGAACATTGCTCTCATAAAGAGTTTTTTCATCTTGATTTTCTTCTTTGGTCAAACAGCTTCCTCTCGGGGGACCTCGTAAGACTCGCAACACAATATTTTCAACATATAGCCTTCGGAAATCAGCATTCCACGGATATAATTGTATTTCTACTATACCTTTTCGTCTGGGGTCAAGTTTTGGATTTTTTTTTTTTCATGCTAATGCTCTGCCTAATTTTTGGACTCTTCATTATTGAAGAAAGTCTATTTTGTTTCCAATACGTAGAAAATACCAGATTCCATTTGACTTCTTTTTTTAGATAAATTATTAAAGAAATTTTAATCTGGTTCGTAATACTTTGAAGAAGCATTCCAACATATTTCGCCTCTTATCCTATACAAACGGAATTGGAATCATAAAATGAATATACTCATTAAGGACAAACTCTTTAGAGAATTACTGCGATGGTAAGTACTTGAAAGGGTAAAGTAAATAAAGGATAGGAAAAAAGAAAAGAAAGGAAAGTATTTTTTTTTCTTTTTATAGCGCGAGAGAATTACTGAAGTACGATAAGAACTTCTCAAGTTTGGTACTTAAGACTCTTGCGTTTTCCCGTACTTCTGACCTTTAAGGAGAACCACAGACTACATTTACGTTTTTAAGACCACACCAGAACCATTTAGAGTATACCTTTTTCTGTTAGGGAAATCTTTTCGTTAGGTTATAAACATACACACACCCTTATATAGTATATATGCACACAGAGACATGCTTGCAATATATATAAATATGAATAAATAAATATTTATATATATATATATATATATATATATATATATATATATATATATACATACATACATATATGTGTGTGTGGATGTGTATCGGTATATGTGCTTGACGTGTTTGTTCTTCAGTATTGTGAATGTGTGTATGGACGTTCTTGTAGTTGTATTTCTATTAACTAAATACCCTAATGTATTTTAAGTAGAGAGAGAGAGAGAGAGAGAGAGAGAGAGAGAGAGAGAGAGAGAGAGAGAGAGAGAGAGAGAGAGAGAGAGAGGCTTACCTTAAGCAGTAAATGGTTTTGGGACCTTTCCTTATGCCACATATATTCATTTTATTATAAATAGCTCTATCCCCAATTCATGACATTATATGTTTACATAATGCTTAACTTTCGCCTTAATATCTCGTTGCAAGTTTCTTGAAAAACGTATCATTGATGTATATGATTCTCTTCCTCATTTCATGAACGAGGATATTTCTTTTTTACTGGATCTTCCCAGGCTATAAAGCATGGTAAATCGAAGTTATGTTTTTATCATCATAGCAAAGGATCACCAATCTCAAATGTCCTCTGCGCAATTTCGCGACCCCTCTCTCAGCCTTGTCGTAGAACCTCTTTCCGAAAACATATCCGCAGAACTTTCCATTCCCATTTAGTTCGTGCCTACCAATAACCCTTATCTAGAACGACCTTCCTTTCATGTTCGACGAAACCAACCATGCACACACCCGTTCCCTTCCACAAGTATTCTCTTTCAGTCTCATTCTTTTCCATCCCTAGACCTTATATGTCCATTAAATCCTCAAACTAACATATTTGCACTTTTAGTTTATAACATCATTATGCAACATACACTACACTTTACCTAACGCTATACTTGAGCAGTCCCAGACACAATAGATGCTCATTTTGATATTACACATTCTTCCCTTTAACATTTGTATACCAAGAGTCAAAAAATCCTGTTTTTGCTCAAATAAATAAGCCATCTTACATTTCGTCTCACTCAATTCATTCGTTGTCTCTCTTGTCGGAGAGTTTTGCTCCTGCATCAACTTTCCTTTCACATGATTCTTGTATTGCTCCATCCATAACCATTGAAAACATAGAGACATGAAGCACCCATAGTTCAAACTTAATCTTACAGCAAACAAATCCCTCTCGAATTCATAAAATGTATCACATGACTCATTCCTTCATGAAAACTTTAAATCATTCTCAATAACTTATCTTCTGCACTTCCCAATGCCCGTCTACTAATTCCATCTTTAGCATTCTTCTCCCAACAGTCTTTTGATTGCGTAAATTTCTTACACGTAATTATACTATCCACCTTGCATAGCATAATAAACAATATGCTATTACATTGGTTATAGTTATCACTACCAAATTTACCTTAGCAGAGTGGAACAATTATTCCTCATACATATTCTATTCAGATCCATTCCCTCAGCCATATGTTCCTCAGAAACCTTTGTAAGCCACTCAATCGCACCTTCCCACAGCATTTACCTTGTAATCCTTTCAACTTTTGGTGTGTTTTTTTGTTTCAGAACCTTCGATTGCCCACTTTACGTCTTAAACAGTCATTTTACAAAAAAAAAAAAAAATTCAACTTTATGCTACATCTTCTCACCTTTTAAGTATGACATCTTTTTTTATCATCCAGATTCAACGATATTTCCATTTAAAAACTTTTATTGTGATATTAATTTGTTTATTAAACTTTCTCTCAGCATTTACTTCTCTATAGTCCATATTCTAAAGCATCTATTAGGTTTTTCTCTCACATTATTTTACAGTACTTTCTTTATCTTTATGTTTGCCGTGCAGTGATTTTCTCTTTTCTCTTGCAGCTGTTTCTCAAATAGCCTTTTTCTTTCAGGTAAATCTACTTCTCCTCATCCTTACACACACGCATTCCATCTCTCTATATAATTCTATTATAAAATTCTACAGACTCCACATTTACTCATTCTACCACTGCCTTTAACCCTAGCATACCATTTTTCCATTTTTTCCTTCCTTCTATGTTCCTTTTCCTTGAATTTTATCAAGCACAATTGTCTTAATTACATTTACAACCACATTTTCTCCCCTTCCCTCCAGTTTACATAATCATAATGTTTGCTTCAACTAAATGATGATTAACTATGCCTCAATCAGGTCTTTTCTACCATTAGAGCGTCCAAATTTGCTTTTGTATCTATCCTGCATTAATATATAATATAAAGGACACTTTTCCTCATTATCTTCTCTTTCCCAAATATACTAATAAAGATTCTTCTTAGGAAAGCATGTATTTGCAGAAATTAAGCTTCTTTCCAGCGTTTCCAGGACTCTTCAGTTTCACATGCTTATGGTACTTTATTCTAAACAACAATGTCATTTTTTTCTCTCTCTCCTAACTAAGCATTAAAATTCCTTAACAAAATCTTGCTTTTGTTCTCTAAACACAGCTTGGTTGGAATCTTCTAAAAATATTCTCCATAAATTGTTTTCCATTCCTTGATTATGAATATTGATTTCAGAACAGTTTCCCTGCTATACAAAGTTTGCTTATGTAGTCATTGAAGTAACACATTTGTATTATTTTACCTATCACCAAAGTATTCCTGCCATTTATGAACAATCTCCAAGCTATACACCTTTCAGTTATAGCTGATACAATCAAACTTCATTCGTACTCCTCGACACACGACATCCTATTTTCAGTTAAGGTTTCATGGTATGTTTTAATATCTACCTCATACAGAGAATGTTTCAAGCCAGATTCCTTTTAAGGGATGTTTTCAACCCAATTGGTGCTCCAGGGATGATTCGAACTCTGAGTCGATGTGCTTAAAAATGCTGATTGGAACGGCAACGTTGTAGAAAGGAGTAAAAGCTAACGACAAATAATCACAGATTGATAAGAAAGAACACCAACTGGAACATAATTCAAAATCATTCTGGAAGAATAGAAAATAAAAACTGTAAACTGTGTCGAGTGTGTGTGAGTATCACTGTGAATAACGCATTTGAATAGAGAAGGGCCAGCCTTACAAGTCAAGTGCTGCCTTATTTCAAAAAGGTTGGTTGATCAGTGAATACGACGTGCAAAACGCTTATCTATATACTGAGTTACCTCCATGAATTACCAATAAATACATTAAGTTTTCGATAAAACAAAAATTTGGAATTGCGGGAATAAAGATTTAGTGGTTGCCGTAAAACTTTAATTTCTATTCATAATAGGGAAAAGGAGGGTGGATGACATCATTGAAGTTAAAAAGACACCCTATTTGGACTCTTATTTGCTGCGTGTATATCAAGTATTATGTGGTTGTGCATGGAGCACTCAGATGAAAAACAAGTGATTCTACACTGATAAGTTCAATTATGTATATAATTTCTAATCCTCCAAAACTATCCATGGCTGACAAAATTTCTGCAAAGAACAGCAATCGAGATATAAATAGTAAAGTAAGACTTTTTTGACCAAAACAAAAATTTGAAATGAAATTGTGAATGGGAAAAGGTCGATGGAATTAAGTAAATCACATCTGATTTGAAAGAAAGACTCCATTTGGCAGTAGGTTATTTTTTTTTTTTTTTTTTTACGTAATAATACAAGTTACATGTTTTTGTGGGCGACTAATGATAGACAAGACTCTAATAACGTTACAAGGTCACACAAACAAATTTGAACCAAAGGGTCAGAATTTCCACATCCCGAGGATACTTTGCCACGATTCTCGTACTACGTGAAACTCCTGTGGCAGCCCAACCTCCTTTATTAAACAAATTTCCTAATGGTG
This sequence comes from Palaemon carinicauda, assembly GCF_036898095.1. NCBI lineage: Eukaryota > Metazoa > Arthropoda > Malacostraca > Decapoda > Palaemonidae > Palaemon > Palaemon carinicauda. The sequence continues at coordinate 18,220,356 of NC_090725.1, read as the reverse complement.
TCCGCATCAAAGACAACTTATTCACGAGAAGATGGCAAAGTACAAAAAGTAATTCTTTGCAGAAGTCGCCTTGGGCGCTTCTCCCACTCAACTTTTGATCTCTCAACTTACGACATGCTTCCCCAAATCTCCGCAGGTCAGAATATCTCAACCTAACTCAAGGAATTCTTTCTTAACCTTATCAGCAAGAAGAAGGGATTATCTAACGGTGTTTGCAGCGATCATTCCTTCTCCAGCTGCACTTCCTTTATATCCTTCTACTTAACCTCTGGTCCCATTTCCTTTCATCCATCTTGCTGTCCAACCCCTGTAACTTTTACTTGATAGTATAAATTCTTGGATTTCCTCAGTTTATCTTAGACACTGAAGGCTCCAGCACTCTCATATAGTTGAGAGAGAGAGAGAGAGAGAGAGAGAGAGAGAGAGAGAGAGAGAGAGAGAGAGAGAGAGAGAGAGAGAGAGAGAGAGAGAGAGAGAGAATATAAGTTTTATTCAAAGATTTTGTGAAAAGGTTAATGCAAAGAATGATATCACTGTTATTATATTGATATTATGGATGTTTTTTTTTTCGTGTTTAGGAACGCTGGCTGTCATGAATTGCATAAAAGAAAAAGAGAGATAGGTGTAATACATTTCAATTCATTCTGTTTGGGGTGAAAACTCGTATACAATTGATACTGATGATCGTTCATCCATATGATACTTAAATAAAGATACTCTTTCATTTCAGAGTCGTGTCTCATAGCTATGTCCACTGTACCAGCTTTAGCCTACCACGTTGGGTGAGTGTTAACTTTTATTTAGCAAAAAATGTTGTTTTTTTGTTTTGTATTTTGTGGTGGAGGTTATTCATATATTCATACTCTTGCACTGCTTATTATTACCTCCCCCAATGGAGTTGGAAGGAGGCTATGTTTTCGCCCGTGTTTGTGTTTGTTTGTGAACCTCTTCCTGACCCCATTTTCAATCGTAGAGTAATGAAACTTGCAGAAATTAATTATTATATAGAAAGCTGGACATTGTTAAATTTTAGGTCATAGGTCAAAGCTCAAGGTTACGCTCAAGCAAAATGTCCAATTCACGTAATCAGCCATAAGTCCGGACATCGTTGTCACAAAGACTTCAAACTTGGTTCATATTTGAGGGTATGAAAATCCACGCCAACCAATTCATGTTCAGGTCAAAGGTTAAGGTAAAGAAATAAACTACCGCGGGAGAGGTGTGCGCTCTACTGGGTGCCCTTCCAATTAATATTATTACCTTCGCCAACGAAGTTGGAAGGAGGTTATTATGATTATTATAATTATTATTATTATTATTATTATTATCATTATTATTATTATTATTAGAATACAAAGAACTATCATGTTCTGACAATTGCAGGATATAAAAGTTTCCTTGATATGTAGATTCTTTTAAAGTCTGATTTAATAACAATTTATAATATTTTAGTTTTCAAGGTTCCCTGCCCCTTCATTAGTAGCCCTCGAATGATACAGACTTCTTTAAGGTTATAAGAAAATATTTTTGAAATATCTAAAATTTGAAGGTATTCTCGTTTCCGCATTATTATTATTATTATTATTATTATTATTATTATTATTATTATTATTATGCTGATGATGATGATGATGAATGTTTTTTTTTTGCGAATAGAACTTTTTTTTCTAAGTTATCTTAACTTGACATGTCACTCATTAGGAACCTTAATCTATTATGAAGCATTTATACTCGACAACATAATTTTTGTAAAATCTTTCCCTTCATTGTTTTGGTATATATCCACCTTTCCCCATCATTCATTATTCATATATTTTTGAGCAATCAAAAGACGACGTGATGGTTATAACAGAAAATTGTATTTTATGTAATTTTTTTACTCTTAAATCTTGATTGTTTCTTGTCGTTTATATTTTCTTAAAATTTTGATGGAGAAAATGTTTAAATATTAATTAAAACGCGAATTATAACTAGATATTTGCCTTTCCTTTAAAAAAAAAGTTAAGATATTACGTTAATTTCAGGCATCATCTAGAAATAATGAAGCTTTCAGAGTTTTCTAGCTCTGAGAGACCTCGAGGTCTTTTAATTGTTGGTGGCAGCCTTCCGAATTCTGTCATTTTTTTTCTGCGGGGTGCTTGTAGTCTCGCAGAATTTTTGCTGCGTTTAAGGGAATCACTTTGCAACGTTTTACTTACTTCATTAAAAACTTTATTTTTTTTTATTTAATAACACCTCCTGTCTAGCTATAGCTGATGAAAATCTCATTAGGTGTCAATAACAGTCTTGATGGAGCGTAATATGACCCCAGATACCATATTAAAGGGTCCTGGGGTGTGATGCGACTCTCAAAGGCAACGAACATTAAGGCACTGGTAATCCACTGTATGCCTGAGGTTTACACGATTTTGTTCAGTTGGCCTATATGCAGGTACAGGCTGGATGTCACCTTTCCTAATGTCTTTATTGAGTTGCGCTTTCAAATCCTCTTCCCAGTGCCTCCCTACGTGAGGCGGGAGTGACAGGCATATGATATGGCTTCGGGTGTCAGGTGGATGTGATGGGGCATCCCCACCATCCCACGGAGGAGCTCCCTGTAAATGTTAAAGGTTAAGATAAAGAAGCAATGCTGCAGCCCCTCTTTCAGTGAGAAAGCATTCACCTTCACAGGGAAATAAGATGATCAGGGGAAGGATAGAGAGGCACTAATGGTGAACGTCGTGCTGCCAGAGTATGAAATCTTTCTGTAAGATATCATTGGTATGTTGTGGAGAAATTTCTTGTACAGTAATCCGAGTTCTCTACACGCAGTTAATTAGAGAAAACGCCTTTGCTGATTGTATGATATACACATCTCATGTGATTCTACAGGGAATCAATTTTAAACTCTTCAGATGGATGTTGACAATATCCTACAGGCCAGCTTGATACTGCAAGGGTGCAGGCATAATGCTGGGAGATGACAGATGGGATAGTTTGGTGACATATACCTCGCCACCCGTATCAAGAACTCCTAGGTTAGACACAAGCTTTGGTAACCACAACAGCATTTGTTACCATGGATGTCGAAGCTGTCTCCCTTAATTCCGTCTTTTGTTTTTGTAGAATATCAAATAGCATCCCCAGCATCACAGGGAGGGCCTCCATGGAAGTGTTACAGCTTGGGAACAAAAAAATGTTGCTGCAGCCACTCTTTCAGTTAGGGAGCATTGGCCTCTACAGGGAAATATTGCGAGGGTGGTAGAGAGACATTAGCGGTGGACGTCGTGTTCTCAGAATATGCAGCCTCTTTGCTGTGTATCTTCGAGGTATGTTGGGGAAATACCCAGTTAATGAGAGAAAACTTCTTTCCTGATTGTATGATAAACACATCTTGTGTGATTCTACAGTATACATCATATGGATGTTAGCAATATCCCACAGGTCAGCCTAATGTTGCAAGAGTGCAGGAATAATGTTAAGAGAAGATAGAGGGTACAGTTCGATGACAATTATCTGGCCACTGTAACAGAAAGTGCCAGTCTAGCCACAGATTTCTACTCTCACTATGTGCAAGTATGACCTCAATCATTGGTTGGAACCAAGGGCGTCACTGGCTTCTAAAATGTGGGGGGGACATTGACAGGCGAGGCTGGCGAGCGCAGCGAGCCCTCACAGCTGGGGGGTCCGGGGGGGGGGGGCGCTGTAAGCCTCCCCGAGAAATATTTTTAATTTATTACCTTTTTTGGTGCTTTTAAAGGCACCTGAGCAACATATTTCAGCAAAATACAAGACCTGTATCCTGCCTGAATTCTTGTTATAAGCCTTTTAATTTTGTATCTGTCTGTCAAGTTATACAAAATAATTTTAGTATTTCTTAAATTCATTGGCCAAACATGATGACATTAAAGCTTTGAGCATGAAGTATTACCTTAGACCCTTTGTAATGATTAAGATATAAACACTATTATATTACTTGAAAATTTTAATAAAGCCTGATTAAATCAACATGCATGGTTTATTAAATGATTAATTCACATTATATAAAAGCAAGACTCATGTTGTTTCATTCAAATAAGATTATTATCATATCATTTAAAGTATTAAGACGAAAAATAACCTGTGTCAATCTTAGCAATTTTGTTAGTCAGAATCTACCAAAAATGGTCCTTCGTTTGTCTTCTGCTCGGATGAACTCCTCAGCAATCGCCTGTGGACTTAAGGTAGCTAGACGGTCACGATGTACATCGCAAATCATGAGGTGGTTAAGGCGTTGCTGACTCATACTGCTACGTAACCATGTCTTCAATCGTCTGAGAGCACTGAATGACCTCTCAGCTGTGCAGGAACTTGCTGGGGAGACAAGTAAAAGGCGTAACAATGCTTCTACCTGAGGAAACATTCGGCGAACTTCTGGTACCATATATGCGAAGATCTTTCTATAATCTTCAACTGTTGACCCCTTAAACTGGTTGTGGAAGAAATCGAGTTGCTGATTCAGAGATTCATTGAGTTCTGGATACTTAGTGATAATTTCTGGCTTATGTGTCCCAGTCAACAGTACTGACGATAAATCTTGATACTCGGTGAGATCAGTGGAAGTGAAGTATTCTTTAATGTTCAGTACGGTAGCATCAATAACACTGAAGAACTCAACTCGATAAAACTCTTCAGCTGAGTCATGACAGTAGTTAAAGGCAAATCCTAATCCTTGGTCTAGCCTCTTTGGTATTTTTTTCTTTCTTGGAAGAGGAATTGCGTCTAGGTCACACAGATGGAGCTTCTGTTCTGCTTCTTCAAATAATCTCTTGAATTTGTGCTCGCATCGAAGTGACTGTAGGCTCTTTATGGTAACCTCTGCAGCTTCTAGCATTCCAGATACTGTCAATTTTGATCCTTGTAGGCTCTTGTTGAAGTTTTCTAGACATTGAATAAGAGGAAGTGATCCATATAATCCAAGTAGACATTCCCCTGAGGACAAACATTTGTACAAACCTGCTGCTCGGGATGCAGTTGTTGACCCTAACTCCTTTGCTGCCTCCTGGAGGGCAGCCAGTACATCAGGGTAATCATCTAATACTGCTTTCACTGCAGCATATCGTGTAAGCCACCGTGTAGGACATATTGGCTTCAAACTTGTTGGTGAAGGAGTGTTGAGATCATCTGTGTGAATATTAAGGTACATATGTTTGAACTTTCCTGAACTTCTGTAGAGGGTGCCTAGCTCTTGAAGGTTGTCTAAAGCATTTTTTTGAAGAGAGAATTTGGTATGGCCTTGCTGATAATTAGGTGGGTAACATGAGCTCCACAATGCACATACAGAGCTAGTGGTTGCACCTTCTTTATCTCTGCCTGACAGCCTTTATATTTTCCTGACATGTTACTGGCACTATCATATGTTTGAGCCCGGAGGTGTTGAATTGGTAGTTGAAGATATATAAGCGTGTCTTGCAGCATTTTACTAAGAAACACTCCTGTAGTTGCCGACACTTGGTACAATCCTAGCAGCTCTTCATGAACATTGAGTTTGTCATCGACATATCGCACACACACAGCCTCCTGTTCATTGCCTTGGATATCTTGTGTTGACATTTGATTAACATCATTACAGATTTCTCTAACTACAGCATTGGCCATTGTCTTCAATATTTCATTTTGGATTGGAACAGAAGTATATGAAACTTTGTTGGACAACCATACTTTAAGCTTTTTGTCATCCTTAGCCCTCAATTGCAAAAGTTTTGCAAAATTACCCTCTGAGGTTTCATGACCTCGGATGGCAAGGCCTTGCTCTGCTAGGTATTTCAGTGTGGTAATTATCCTAATTAGAGCAGCACGTGACTGGTGTTGATCATGCAAAAGTTGAGATGATAACTGGCTACTGATACCTTCTTGATGTTTGTGGAATTTTAAATTTTCTACTGACAACTTGTGTGCTGCACTTTTTTCATGACTGCGGAATTTCTGTTTTTCTTGTAGGCCTATATCTAAGGGAGGTGTGGAAATTTCAGTTTCTTGACATTTTTCTGTTAGTGTGGATGAAGGATTTGCTGCATTTGTGGATTTTGTTTGTGATGTTGAGGGCCCCGGCCTTGAGAAGTAATTTCTGATATCCATTCTCTGTTGTAGATATAAGACTTATAAGCAAATCTGTAAACAGACAGACAGACAAACCAACAAAGAGACAAAAAATGACATGACAGATGACAAAAACAATATACTCTTGTCCCTTGAGGCTTGATACTTCGTTTATGGACTTTAGGCTTGGTCAGAGACACACAAGCCAACAAATAGACAGAAAATTGCATGAAAAAATATACCCTTGGCATGGCTTAATATATCGTTTATGGACATTAAATTGTCTAGTTAAAGGTTAATGCCACGAGCATGGTGGTTTGGGGGGGCGAGTAACCTTGAAGGGTCGTAGGACCTGCTGTTGCTTGACTTCTATTGTAAACTCGAATTAAAAATAAATAGATAAATAACTCAGGCTCCCTCTGCAGTTTGCCTACGGCCCTACGCACGTATTTAAAGCCATGTACGGTATTTATACCTCGACCTACATATTCATTACCGGGCATATAAATAGTACAACCTATCACAATACCACAGATTTCGTTAAATATAAATGAACTGATATAAAACCTTGTTTTTTTTACCTGAAACATATGGCGTAAGCTTGTACTATTGAAACTCGAAGATCAGCTGATCGAATTGTGAGCTATAGGCGGGAAAAATGTAAATAAACCATTTTAAAGAAAACGTTGATTATTGATAGAAAACGTTGATTATTGATATTTTTCTAGACCAACTAAAGTATTTTTGCACACGCACGGACATAATTTCTAGTTTCATCCCTTAGCTGAATATTACATTGGTATAATCACCATAGTGAATACTAAAAATGTGGGGGGGGGACAAATGATACTATGTTCCCCCCACTTTGAAAAGTGGGGGGGGGACTTGTCCCCCCCCCCCCCCCCCCCGTCCCCCACCTGTTGACGCCCATGGTTGGAACTACAAACAATCTTTGGCAACCACAACATCACATGTTAACTGGAAGGTCATAACTCGGTCTTTTACAACATTTCATCTGGTGTCCTACAATCTTGCAGCTGAGACAAATCATGTCCTTCACAAAACACAAAGCTTTCTCCAATACCTTTCATCCTTTGCAGTTCCCCCCAAGTAGAGGTTAGTGGGGTACAAATTGAACAATTGCATCAACTGATTGCTGCTTCTTATTGCAGCTTATGTGATCTTAGGTGTCAGTTTGCTGCCAAATTACATCTCTTACAGTTTGTTGGACAGTTCTCAAAGCCCCTGCAGGTGGCCCTTAGGTCATTAATACTATAAGTTTTGCATTGCCGACATAACATAGCCGATAATAGGTGCGGATTTCCTTCCCCATTTCCACCTCCTGGTTGATGTGGCACATCAATGTTTAGTCAACGCAGACTCATGCTCGTCAACACCTCTTCAACCCGCCATGTCTGACCTTGCACTCCACATAAGCACACCCACAGATACCTATACCCACCTCCTCATGTCGTACTCATAGATACCTACACCCACCTCCTCAAATTGTACCAACAAGAAGTTTGCCAAACACCCCGGTTCCCGCTAAGCACGGTATTTATCACCATATCAAGATGACGAGGACCCTGGTGTTTGCCAGATTCAGACGTCAAGCCGTGGATCATTTTACAGGGACTAAACAAACGTTCGCTGAAATGGCAGAAATCTGCCTTTGTCGAAAGTCCTCAAGCCCAAAGTCATTACCCCTACAAATCTTCCTGAATAAAGATGGCTCCCTGCACCCTTGTAGGGATTACAGACATTTGAACATGTAGAAAGAACCAGATCACTACCCTACTTTCAACATCGCTGATATTGCCTCCTACTTGCACAAAGCGAAGACGTTCTCCAGTCTCGACCTCCTGAAGGGGTATTATCCAGTGCCCATGAACCCAGAAAACCTCCCCAAGACTGCTATCATCACCCCATTTGGCACATACACATTCAATTACTCCTGTTTTGGCCATCGTAAAGTTGGGGCCACTTTTCAACGCTTCATGGATGGTATCTTCGGGGGCCTCCCCTTCTATGTTTGTTATATGGATGACATACTTGTGTTCTCTTTCTCTAGAGAGGAACACCTCTATCACCTACACATTTTTCCCGACCAAAGTATTGAAGTATCGTTCTGAGGGTATGGCATCACCCCTGAAGGTGTCTACCCCTTCCCTGTGAAGGTATCAGCTGTTCAGAACTTCCCTATGCCATCGACCATCGAAGCGCTACAAGAATTCTTGGGCATGATAAATTATTATCACTGGTTTTTGCCAGCCATCGCCGCCACTCTTGCCCCCTTCTACGCCTCCCTCAAGGACAAGCCAAAAGTTTTGAAGTGGGCTCCCCTTTAAGAAATGGCCTCCATCAATGCAAAGAATTTCCTATCAACTGCTTCTGCTCTCATTTTTCCCATACCATATGATCCCTCCTCCTCTCTACTGATGCCATTGACGTTGTCCTTTGTGCAATATTTGAACAGGTGGTCATCTGCCCCCCCCCCCCCCCCCCCATTGTCCTTCCTCAGTAGAAAACTGCACAAGGTGGAATCTGGCTACTCTATCTTCGACCAGGAATTACTGGCTGTGCATTTAGCTGTCCATCCCTTTCACAATTCTTAGGAGTATGTCCTTTCTCATTTGCATGGACCACATGTCCCTGGTGCATGCCTTCACTCAACAGTTCGATGCCTGGTTTTCCCATCAATGCCAATATCTACACCCTTCAACAAGTCCCAGGTAAAATGAATCCCAATATGATGCCCTGTCAAGAAACACATTTGCCACTATTCACCTAGGATTGGAATAGAATGCCTTGGCAAAAGTCCAACAAAAAGATCCAATGTACCACTGCCTGCAGGACATCCTGCACATCCCTCCATTGGGAAGACATCCTCCTTCTCTGTGACATCAGCATTAGTAGACCACGCCCATGAATACATACCCCCATGCACCGACAGTTGTTTGATTTAATCCATGGGATTTCACATACCTAGTGCCAATATACTGCACAGCTACTGAAGACAAAGTTCATTTGTCATGGCATTACTAAGGATGCTGAGGATTGGGTCCACACCTTTACTTCATGCCAAACTTCAAAACTACATCAACACACAGATTCAGGAGTGGGCACCTTTCCTCAACCTCACTGACGTTTTTCATATATTCAAGAAACAACTTCGTAGTCCTGGGTTCAAGAAACCGCTTCGTAGTCCTGTCATTGACCGCTCCACTCATTGGCCTGAAACCATCCCCATTCAAACTGCAACATCTACCTCGTGCATAAACCAAACTCTTAGTATGGGTAGAGGGAGTTGGTATCCCTGAGCATATTACTTCTGACAAGGGTATCACTCTCAATTGTGGACATCATTAGCGAATATCCTGGGCATCACCCTACGCCAGACAACCACCTATAATACTGCTGCCAACGGAATGGCTGAACACTTTCAGCGCACCCTCAAAGCAGCTTTGATGTCCTGCTTCAATGACTCCAACTGGTTTACTCAGCTACCCTGGTTCCTTCTTGGATTAAAAATCACTCCTAAGGATGCCCTTGATGTCTCAGCAGCTGTAAAGGTGTATGATGACCCATTGGACGTCCCTGCTGAATTTTTCCATCTGCAACCTCTTCCGACAATCTCCATGTTTCATATTGCTAAAGTTTTGATACCATTATTATCCTCAAACGTTTAGTATGTAAACTTTTGATGTCACATTAATAAATCTGTCATATCCAGCCCGTCTTTCTGTTAATACCTAGTCACAGCTTGCCACAGGCTTAGTAAATTTTCTTTCCTTGAAATTCTACTAAGTCCTTTTCTTACTAGTCAATACAATTTCATAGTCCTGGGTTCAAGAAATTGCTTCTCTGTCTTTAGTTCAAGAAACCATTTCGTAGTCCTGAGTTCAAGAAACCGTTTTATAGTCCTGGGTTCATAAAACCCCTTCATGGTCCTTAGTTTTAGAAAGTGTTTCGTAGTCCTGAGTTCAAGAAACCTCTTTGTAGTTCTGTGTTCAAGAAACAACCATTTTGTAGTCCTGGGATCTGGAAGAAACTACTTTTTGCCCTGGGGTCAAGAAACCAATTCATAGTCCTGTGGTCAATAAACCGCTTTGTAGCCCTGGGTTTAAGAAACGGCTTCGTAGTCCTAGGATCAATAACTGCTTTTTTATTCTGGGTTCAAGCAACCACTCTTTAGTCCTAGGTTCAAGAATCCACTTTGTCCTGGTTCAAGAAACCGCTTCATGGTCGTGGGTTCAAGAAACCACTTTGTAGTCTTGTGTTCAAAAAACAACTTCCTAGACCCGTGGACAAGGAACCGCTTTGTAGTCCTGGATTCAAGAAACCGCTTCATGGTTCTTCATAGTCCTGGGTTCAAGAAACTGCTTTGTAGTCCTGGGTTCAAGAAACCTCTTCCTAGTCCTTTTTTCATGAACCACTTTATAGTCCTGGGTTTAAGAAACCACTTCGTAGTCCTGGGTTCAAGAAAGTGCTTTGTAGTCCTGGGTTGAAGCAACCAATTTGTAGTCCTTGGTTAAAAAAACTACTTCGTAATCCAGGATTCAAGAAACCACTTTGTAGTCGTGCGTTCAAGGAACCATTTTGCAGTCCTGAGATCAAGAAACTTCTATGTAGTCCTGAGTTTAAAAAATTGCTTCGTAGTCTTGGGTTCGAGAAACCTCTTCCTAGTCGTGGCTTTGAGAAACTGCTTCGTGGTCGTGGTTTTTCGTAGTCCTGAGTTCAAGAAACCGCTTCAGAGTCCTAGGTTCAAGAAACCACTTCCTGGTCCTGGGCTCAAGAAAGTATTTCATAGCCCTGAATTCAACTTCATAGTCCTGAGTTCAAGAAACTACTGCATACTCCTCTTTGTTACCTATACTCCACGGTAAACCTCTCTCTATCTTGATATACGTAACCTTTGTAAATCTCTTGTACTGTGCAACCATTCCATGAACCCTAGACTGTCTAGTATAATATGTGAACTGCGTCTGCCGTATAACTACGCTTCCAGAATTGATTATCTTATCTGAGTGAGAAAGGAAATCCTAACACCCGTGTAAAGGAACTTTAAAAAATCAAATCTAAAGTGAATGATTATATCAAACGTCACAAGTTAATATATCGCCCCTCTTATACCAGAATCTCTACAGTTTATTTAGAGATTGGTCCTTCGAAATCTTTGCCATCAATTGTAATTTGCTGAACTCTCAAAGTTAGAGGACCAGGGGATTAATGATAGATCATACAAGGCTTTCTCGGGGCCTGTATATTATTCAGTGATTCCCCTTTAATCATTAAGAAATAATTGCTCCTCGATCTATAAGCAGTAACCCATTCGAGGAAAGGACAGCCCGTGGTCAGTTCTGCCACATCATTCATTTTATAACTGCTGAATCGTGGATGAACCCCCTGTGGAATAAAACTTCCACATCACTAGTTACTATAATTAACGATGCAAAACATCAATAGCTAATGTATTGAATCGGACTACAAATACTTCGGCATTGAAGTCTCTTTTCCACTGGATATCAAATCTCTTCCTTAGCAATGTGTCTTTCCCCCATCTATCGAACCCTATCGAGGCCTTCCTCTCCCGCCTCTTTCTCTGAAATTTTATTCCCTTTTTCACTAACTCATTTTCGTCCATTCTTCCAACAGGATCTAGGCATCTACAAACACTTGTTTTACATATTTTATCCATTGTATATTATTTTTTACGCGTATCTAAACATTTTTCACCGTATAAACATATATAAATACGTATACACATCTATGTATATATGTATACATGTATGTATACACACACACACACACACACACACATATATATATATATATATATATATATATATATATATATATATGTATATTTGAACATGTATAAGCACACTTATATGTGTGTGTAGATATATATCATACACTATAGTGAATCATATTGCTTG
>NC_090725.1:18185860-18203360 GCF_036898095.1 Palaemon carinicauda | reverse complement strand
AATGTTTTCGGATGCGGTAAACTTCTATTTGCGTTCCTTAATTACTTGTCCGTCATGGAAGTTGCGGTTATAATTAAGGTTTACGGCTTTATTCAATTAAATTTTATGCAGTATTAGAATATCTAGATTCACATTCTACATGCATATGACGTTCGCCGCTTACGTTTTGGCTTTAAAGATTCAGATCGTTGATTTCAGTATCTTTTTAAAGATAATTTTTAGCTTACTGGTATTGATGTAAGAGAAATTTTTATAGAAAATTATTTTTTACTCCAAAACAGTTGTCCGATTTGTGTATAAAAATCCAACTGGTTTACCCAGTAGTTAAGAAAGCCGTTCTGGGGAATTTTGATGGTCAGAATATCAGGAGAACGATTAAAGAATTCTGCCCAATTGCAATTGTATAGGAAGTTTTACAGAGGTAATACAACTCATTTCCATTGGTGAAAATGTACAATAAGACTTTTCTAGCTTTCAAAGACTTGTAGCCTGTTACTATAAATTCTTAATGGGAATTGGGTACTTAAACTTTAAGATTTATGACTTAAAATCGGTGTTACTTTTTTTCTCGATGTAAAAGAAGGTAGTACCTGATAATCTAAAGATAATATACATAGAATGAAGATTTTGGTACAATCAGAACCTTTTAATCGTTTACACAGCTGATACTATGGAGGCTATGGAAAGATTGAGAGATTCCACATTCATTGTCACAACAGACTTTTTAATGGAGGTGTTAAGTGTGTTGTGCTTGGAGGAATTGTGACGTTTTACCTTTTATGTCTGGTCATGGAATGTAAGTTATGATTTCATACTAGCTGATGTATATAGCTGGATAAAGCAGGGTCACAGAATATGTGGAACACCAAAGGATACTTAGAAATTAAATGGCAATTAAATAAATGGAGCAGAAAGTTGAATTTAGTGTTTCCTTACTTAAAATTTGTATGGTAAGATAACTCTACTGGCATTGAGCATACAGTTGTTATGATCCCCCCCCCCAAAAAAAAATATATACAGTATATATATATATATATATATATATATATATATATATATATATATATATATATATATATATATATTGCAAGATAACATAAGGTTAAGCAGTAATTATGAGTAGTTATCAAGACACAAGTAGAAACAAGTACCCTTAGAAGAAGAAAATATAATATAAAACTTTATAAGTAGACAAAGTTCCCTGTGGTTAATAAGAGAGCATGGTTTATTTAAATGGAAGGACAGTCAATACATTAGAAGACAATGAGCATGTTAAGAGTGGACAGTAAAAGTAGAAAAATATGGAATAGACACAATTCAAAATTCTCACAAATCATCAAGCTGCTCAGAATGTGACTTATCAAATATTATTTTTTGCTACGAAGAAAAAGTGTAAGATCAAGACCCTTATGACAACTTTTCTTTTGACTTGGATATCATTAACTTATCTACAACGTTACTCACTATTGGAGTCCTTTTTGTAATTCCTTTTGTCAGAATAGAGTCTTTATTAAAGGTGATTAATGAGAGATACGAGTATATATTCCAAAACGATGAAAGATTTACACCAAAAGATAGTATCTTTGTTATTATATAAAAAAAAGATACTTCATTCAATAAAACATAAAAGAACTGCTTTAATGTCTCAAAGAGTTTTAATATACAGTAAAACTGGGCAAAGCACAAACCGAAGTAATGCCACAGAGCTCCTATTGAGTTTCCCATTATGGCTCAGGACAGACGGCAACTGAAAAATATTGTGAAGTGAGAGATCATAAATGTTAGATGTTCTGTCTTTCTTTCTTTTATGTGGAGAACAGTTTATAGGATTTGATAAATGGTGGAAGAGCTTTGTCAGAGTTTTAAACATGGTAGAATAATGATAGCAAGGAAGGTTTGAGTCGAATGAAAGTAATGTATTCTAGTTTCCCAGATAGAGGAGAGAGAGAGAGAGAGAGAGAGAGAGAGAGAGAGAGAGAGAGAGAGAGAGAGAGAGAAAGTCATTATGTATCAATGTTGATATTCTTGACATCTGGAATCATATTTATAAAGTTGAACATTGTTTCTATGATTAAAAAAAAAAAAAAACTTTCATATGGGACATTTGAATGATTAAACTCGGTGACCTTTTGTTGTTACAATTAGTTTCCATTGTGTCCTTGAGTGTTTTATCAACGTTAAACGTTCCAGGCATTTTGGAAATTACTCTTTGGTTTTCGTAACTAGCAGCGTTCTCCCTCTCTCTGTGCTTTATTTTATGTCATAAAAGGAGAGGGGAAAAAATATGAGGAAAAGGTCATTTATAAAGTTTCTCTCAAGTATGTTTCCCGACGAGCTTTTAGGCTTATTTCTGAAAGTTTTATCAATAATCCCCGAGACCCGTGGGTCATTCTTTCGAGTGGTGAATCGCTCGCTGCCTACCCAGCGTTATAGCTCAAAGGCACAAGGAACTCGAAGTGGAAAGAGGGGAGTCTCAAGTGAATTTAGATTCAAAAGAACGGGGAAGCGATAGCAGGCTGTCGGACAGTGAAGTGATTGTATGTCAAATAAGAGCGTAATAAAACTTGAAAGGCAGACGCTAAGCTGTCTAAAAACAGACATATGATATTACTTGCTGGATAAATAGGTTAGAGAAAGATAAGAAATATACTATCATGAAGGGTAAACCTCCCACCAGCGTCATTAGCATAGTTATCTGAATATTATACAACATTAAAAGATTCATTTTACGAATAACAGGACGCGATTAGCTTAGCACCCTAGACTCTGCGTCATTAACGTTTTCTTAATTAGATAATGGAGGCTGACGTTTCATTAAAACAAAAATACCTCTTCGACATTAAAAATAAAAGAGAATAAAATCCTGAAGATTTATAGCCACATCAAAACCGTAACCTTTTCTCAATGGAACGAATATTTAAAGGAAAAGGAATGAACCCCGTTATTGTTTTATATTTCTATGAAACGGAAAAGTTTTATAATTAGAAAAAGTATATAATTAACGAGATATGAATGACTGACTCTGTTGAAAGATTTAATCATTATGAAGCCTTCTTTTAAAACATTATATTTTAGAATACTCAGAAATCAAAATAGTTTCTTGAAAATATTAATAATCCGTTATGCATGAATTAATTTGTAAAAATTGTGTCAGCTAATTATTAGGTTTTGAAATAATTGATATACGATAATCCTGCATAATTTGCTCCATGTTTTAGCTCTAATGTCCTAGAAAAATTATGATGGCTTATTGGAAATATCCCTGTCTGGCGATTTGCCAGACTGGGGTTCGAGTCCCGTTCAAACTCGATACTTTCTTGTAGGGTCTGTAACCTCACCTTCCTTGTTAGCGAAGGATGGGAGATTGGGGGGGGGGCGTTATAGGTCTACTTGCTGACTCATCAGCAGCTATTGCCTGGCCCTCCCTGGCCCTAGCTTGGATATAAAAGGGGCTTGGCCGTTGATCATATGTACATATGGTCAGTCACTAGGGTATTGTCCTCCTTGCTAGGGCAATATCACTGCCCCTTGCCTCTGCAATTCATGAGCATCCCTTAAACCTTTGACTGTTTAAACAAGGATAGCTTGCGTCCCTCATGACCTGATTAGACTGTGAATATGCATTGAAATAAGTATGTGTTTAAAATATTCAGTGAGTGTCTGTTGAAAGAGACAATGACACTAATATTTGTTAGGAGGGTCAAGCCCTCCTTCACTATAATGGAAACTTTGGATAAATAATGACTGACGAGGAGCCTGATTATAATCTTTTCTTTCATCTTGAAGATAATTAGGATTTTATTTCCTCGGTATATTCAATCCATTTTCCCCGTAATAATAAGTGTGGCTATATATATATATATATATATATATATATATATATATATATATATATATATATATATATATATATACACGATCTCGCTCAGTTATCCCCGTCCCTCGGGTAGGGGCAGAGGAAGTAGTCATACCCTTATGAGAGGGGTGCACGTGTACGTGTGTTGGCCTTGGGGGAATTTCCTAACGCAATGTCATCCTCATCTACTTCACATAATATATTCTGAATATTTAATTTGAAGTTTTGCTAGTTGTATGGCATTAATTTCGTTACACAGCAGCAGTGTCCTTCAAGGGTGCTTTGTAACTTTACCTAAGGGCCTTTGAAGCACCCCTTCGCCTTCAAGCTTTATTCATTTTTCATCCTTCCATTTCATCTTCGATGTTGGCTCCTTCTCTTCTTCTTCTTGTCAGATCTCTTTTTAACTTTGACTTCGTCATTACAATTGCTGCGTTTTCCCCACTTCCAATTATGTGCTGAATGGTCTCCCTGGTCCCATCATTTATTTTTAATTTTTTATGGGATATAATATTCTTATGTTACTAGCGTACGCGACCCGTCAAAAATATTTTTATAGATATGCACACGCACACAAACTGATTCCACCCTTCCCACCTCTCCACCTTTCCTAACTCCAACCAGTTGGTTCGGCAATTTGTTGGAGATTGTGGTTTCCGATAGTACCTCTCGGTATACACCTCCTCACCAGAGTATGACTACCCCCTCTCTCCCTATCAGAGGGACGGGAAGAGACCAAATAGTCATACATCTGGCAATGTCACTAAGCGTGAATGGAAAGAAATGTATATATATATATATATATATATATATATATATATATATATATACACACACACACACATATATATATATATATATATATATATATATATATATATATATCCCCAGACACTTGATCTGGGTTATATAGGGGAGGATTATTATTGTCATTATCATGATCTAATTTTTTCTATTACTTATGATAGTATTATGAAATTTATAAAGCTTCTCCCTTTTAGTATTACTGTTATTTGTGTTATTACAAATACTACGGTCATTAGCTTCATCCCTCTCATTATTGTTTATAGGTACAGTTATCATTATGACCACTTCTTGCCATTTACCATCCACTAGATTTGATATCAGGGAACTGTTTTGACCTCTCATAAGCATAAGCTGTCATCGATTATCAATAAGATCAACAAATCTACAGAGAAATTATAGTTTAAAGAGAAACACGTGTCCTCTACAGGAAAGATATTGCGAGTGTGCCGGTGAGTATTACTACAACGGCCATTATTATCGTTCCTGAAGCTGCGCTGGTACATAAATCGAAGGTCCATGTTACACGTTGTTGCTGGTTTGCTCTGGAATGTTTGGACAGGAATAAATTTAGATTCCTGTTCTCTCTACTTAGTTGCAATTATTACTGTGTTTACTATCTGCATACTTGATTTCATTTGAGATTATCATAATATTTAGGATTATTTACTTTTTCAATTTTATTGGTATATTGGTTTGTATTTTTTTTCTTTTTCTTTTTTTATTTTTTTTTTGGGGGGGGGGCCCAGTTTAATGAAGAGACGCGGCAGTGACATATCAGTTAAAACTGTTTTCCGTGTGGAGAATGGGAGCGTAAATAATGCCGCAGGTGGATAGTCACATATTCTTTATTTCTTGCGAATATGGGAGAAACCCACCTTTGTAATGAAGGGAATTTATTGCAAGCATCACCATGCCGCATAAACCCATGCAACTATTATCTACAATCTAACGTTTTTAGTTATACGCCATGAAGTCTTGTATGTTTTTGCCGCTTGTATGTTTATTCATTTCGACTACGACAATTAAGTGTCAGTTTACTTGCCTCTAACATCCTCTGTTATGGAGTCCTAGGCGCCGTTGTTCTTTTACTGGTGGTGGCTTAAGGGAAACGTCCCTCCCTTGCGATTTGCTGGACTGAAGTTCGAGTCCCACTCAATCTTGATAGTTTCTTGTAGTATCTGTAACCTCACCATCTTTGTGAGCTAAGGATGGGAACCGGTTTGGAGGAGCCTATAGGTCTACTTTGCTGAGTTATTAGCAGCCATTGCCTGGTCCTCCCTGGACTTAGCTTGAATGTAGAGGGGCTTTGGTGCTGAATCATATATATATATATATATATATATATATATATATATATATATATATATATACATATATATATATATATATATATATATATATATATATATATATATATATATAGTGTATATATATGGTCAGTCTGTAATGCATTGTCCTGCTAACCAGGGCAATGTCACTCTCCCTTGCTCTGGCTTTTCGTTGGCAGCCTTTAAACCTTTAAATGGTTAAATTTCATTGTATAGTTTCCTTTACCGACTAGATTTGTGTGTAAATTGTTATTCGTAGATAAAACGCTAATACAGTATATGATGAAAAAAAAAATAGGTGCAATGTTAAATTAGGAGAGCTGAAAAATTGTTAAAAACAATTTGATGAACAAAAGGCCAATGTTTAGTATATCATTTGAAAAGTTTGTCCATGTGTCCATATCCTGTAAAACGGTTTCTCATTGTCAATAGGATATTCGTTGACACAATAAGCTCTCCTCTCGTCAGGATAGACAGACTAAAAAAATCTGAAAAGAGTGTTTCAGTTATACATTTCCTGTGTATCTGATAGAGAGGCTGATTGGATATGTTATTCAAGTCTCGATATATGAATTTGAATCAAGAATTACTTTAAGCAATAATATTCAGCTATTGTAGCAGATGAATGTAAAGGGCTACTATATCCTCATTTGTGTGATGTAAATGAAACGGGTAAAGTGACAGATATTTCTTCAATTGCCGAAGGTAAAATCCTCCTCTCATCTAGGGTACCCAGAAAGAGAGTTAAGAACTTTGTTGACCTAATTCAGCAAAATCTAGTTATAATTCCTTGCAGATTGTTAGATTTATATGATGCAGTTTTAGAAGAAAGGGAAATAGAAATTTTAGATGTCCTAACAAGATCCAGCATAGTAAACCGTCTCAGCTAAAAGATAGTTTACCAGAAAGCTGCAAATGATACTGAGTAAATAATAGTTCAAGAAATAGGTTGCAAAAATAGGAATTTAATTTCTCTGATGTTTCTTGAACTGATTGGAGATTCTCCAAAAGTAACAATAGTTAACTATTGTGAGAGATGCCAGTTAGGTGATAACTGAGAGGCGAGGTGAATGCAATTAAACTTTCTTGAATAATCATCAAGTTTATATTAGCGACTTCCGAGGAAGAACGTCACCAAAATTTAAACATGATAAAGCTTGTACTAGCATTATAACAGAGTATGATCTATTAATAGTGCAGGAAGAGTGAGTGATAAAATAAAAAATAAAAACCGTTACAGTGTACGAGCGTGTATGAAGCACATGCAATACATGGATCCCCCCCAAAAAGACAGTATTATTATTATTATTATAAGCTAAGCTATAACCCTAATTGGAAAAGCAAGATGCTATAAGCCCAAGGGCTCCAACAGGGAAAATAGCCTAGTGAGGAAAGGAAAAATTAAAATAAAATATTCCCAGAAGAGTAACATTAAAATAAATATCTCTTATATAAATTATAAAAACTTTAACAAAACAAAAGGAAGTGATATAAGATAGAATAGTGTGCTCGAGTGTGCCCTCAAGCAAGAGAACTCTATCCCAAGGCAGTGGAAGACCATGGTACTGAAGCTATGTCACTACCCAAGACTAATGAGAACAATGATTTGATTTTGGAGTGTCCTCCTAGAAGAGCTGCTTACCATAGCTAAAGAGTCTCTTCTATCCCTACCAAGAGAAAAGTGGCCACTGAACAATTAAAATGCAGTAGCCCCTTGAGTGAAGAAGAATTGTTTGGTAATCTTTGTCAGGTGTATAAGGACAGAGGAGAATATGTAAAGGATAGGCTAGACTATTCACTGTGTATATGTAGGCAAATGGAAAATGAACCGCAACCAGAGAGAAGGATCCAATGCAGTACTGTCTGACCAGTCAAAAGATCCCCATTACTCTCTAGCAGTAGTATCTCCACGGGTGATTGGTGCCCTGGCCAACCTACTACCTGTGAAATAGGGGACCCTGCTCTGGAGAGGTGCACTGTAGGCAGGTCATCTTCCAGGAGATACGGAGGTTTAAGGTGATCATTAGAGACTAAGTCTTCTTTGCCACGAACGTCTAGTAAGAATGCCTTCGTTATTTGAGGCATCACGAGGAAGGGAACCGCATGAGGGAGTGTTAGCGGTGGCTTGCTGGTGTCCTTGCGCAGGAAAACGTGCGATGCCTTGTGCAAATCTGTTGGTATGTGTTGCTTTGGAGGCACAGGAGTACACACTGTTCTCTGTCATGGGCTGCTTCATCCTCCTTTGAGCCAGTGAGTTCTGGTCTGGGAACTTCTCTGACTAGACCATTCAGCATTATCTGATGACGGAAAAAATTCAGCAGTGACTTCCAACAAGTCGCCATACACCATTTTAGCTGCCGAGACATCCAGAGTGTCCTTAGGAGTGGTCCTTAGTCCCATAAGGACCCAGGAAACCTGAGTAAACCAGTGAGAGTCCTTGTAATGGATCATCAAAGCTGCTTTGAGGGTCGTTGAAAGCGTTCAACCATTACATTAGCAACAGGGTTGTATGCAGTTGTCTGGTGTAGGGTGATTCCCAGGAGATTCGCTAAGGATGTCCTTAGATGAGAGGAAAAAGTGATTACCCTGTTAGCAGTAATATGCTCAGGCATACCAAATCTTGCTTTCCCTCCTGAGAGTAAGACAGATGTACACGAGGCGAACGTTGCAGTTTCCATGGAAATGGCTTCAGGTTAACAAGTGGAGCGGTCAATGACAGTAAACAGGTAATGATGTCCTTGTGATGTGGGTAGGGGACCTACAACATCAACGTGAATGTGGGCAAAGTCCCACTGAGGTTGAGGAAAGGTGCCCATTCCTGAATTCGTGTGTCAATGTACTTTTGAAGTTTGGTATGACGTACAGGCACGGACCCAATCCTTATCATCCTTAGTAATGCCCTGCCAAATGAACTTTGTCTCTTGTAGCTGTGCAGTAGAATGGCATGAGGGATGTGAAAGGCCATGAATGAAATAAAAAACCTGTTGGTGCATGGGAGAAGGAATCAATGGTCTAGGTCTATCGGTACTTACATCACAGAGGATGGTGGCGTTGGAGTCATCGAGAGAGACGTCCTCCCAATCTGGATCTTTTCGTTGAGATTCTGCCAAGGCGTTGTAATCCAATCCCAGGTAGTAGGATGGACCAGGACACCAGCCAACTGTTGATATACTACCGCTGGAGAGTTATGGGGTCCTTTGACTGGCCAGACAGTACTACATTGGATCCTTCTCTTTCATTACGATTCACTTTCCCTTTACCTCATTATAAACCTGATAACATTGAGATTACCAAACAATACTTCTTCTCTCAAGAGGTTAACTAGTGCATTGTAATTCTCGAGTTGCTACTTTCCTCTTAGTAAGGGTAGAAGACTCTTTAGCTATGGTAAGCAGGTCTTCTTGGAGAAGGACACTCCAAAAGCAAACCATTGTTCTTTAGTCTTGGGTAGTGCCATAACCTCTGTATGATGGTTCTGCTGCCTTGGATTAGAGTTCTCTTGATTGAGGTTACACTCAGGCACACTATTCTACCTTATTTTTCTTCCTCTTGGTTTGGTAAAGTTTTCATAGTTTATATAAGAAATATTTATTTTATTGTTGTTGCTGTTCATAGAATAGTCTATTTTTCCTCGTTTCCTTTCTTCAACAGGCTGTTTTCCCTGTTGGAACCCTGTGCTTATAGCATTCTGCTTTTCCAACAAGGGTTGTAGCTTAGAAAATAATAATGATAATAATAATAATAATAATAATAATAATGATAATAATAATAATAATAATAATAATAATAATAATAGCAGTCAATGTGATTCTTGACAGGGCATTGGCAACTGGATTCATTTTCCCAGGGACGTATTGAAGGATACATTTTTATTCAGCCACGGCGGGGAGATGTTGTCGTTGACGGGTGAACCAGGTGTCGGAATGTTCAGTGAAGGCGCGCACCAGAGGCATGACGAAGGGCGTACCTTCCAGGAAGTGGCGAAAGTGATGGACAGCCAAGTATACCGCCAGCAATTCGCAGCTGAAGGTAGAGTAGCCGGATTCCGCCTTGGACAGTTTTCTACTGAAGAATGCCAATGGGCTGGGTGAGCCATTTATATCTGCTCAAGTGCTGCCCCAATAGTGACGTCTCTGGTATCGGTGGAGAGAAGGAGAGGTGCATGTGGCATGGGAAAAGTGAGAGCTGCAGTGGTGGATAGGGCATTCTTTGCATTGCAGAAGGCCGCTTCTTGAAGTGGGCCCCCCTTCAAGTCTTTAAGCTTGCCCCTGTGGGAGGTGTAGAGGGGAAAAGATTGGCTGGCAGGAAACTGTGATGATAGTTAATCATGCCCAAGAATTCTTGCAGGGCTTTGACAGTCGAAGGCGTGGGAAAGCCCTGAACAGCTGCTACCTACTTATGGAGGGGGTACACTCCTTCAGGAGTGATGCGGTGCCCTAAGAACGATAATTTGTTGGAGCCAAAGGTACACTTGTTGTACCGGACTATAAGGCCGCTCTGTTGTAGGCAAACGAGCACGATGCGTAGATGATGGAGGTGTTTCTGTTTGAAGAACACAAGTATGTCGTCCAAGTAACATATACTGAAGAGGAGGTCCCCTAAGACATTCAAAAGTTGATAAAAGGCCAAAAGAGGAGTAATTGAAAGTGTTTGTACCAAAGGGGGTGGTGATGGCGGTCTTGGGATGTCTTCTGTGTTCATGTCCACCTAATGATACCCCTTCAGGACATCGAGCATGGAGATAACCTTCGCTTTGTGCAAGTAGGAGGTCGCGTCAATGATATTTGGGAGGGGTAAGTGATCCGGGTCTGTCAGCACATTCAGGCGCCTGTAATACTCCACACGGATACAGAGGAGCCATCTTTCTTCAGGACAATATGTAAGGATGATGACCATAGGCTTGTGGCCTTTTGGCAAAGGCCCATTTCTTCCATTTCAGCGAACGTTTGTTCAGCGGCTGCTAAATGATCCAGTGCCAGACATCTGAGTCTGACAAACAATGGGGATCCCGTCGTCTTGGTATGTTGATAAATGTCGGGTTCAGTGGGAGCCATGGCCTTTTGACGACGTTCTGGAAGGAAAACTTCTGGGTACGGTGTGAGGAGGGGAGAGTAGGAATCCGTGGGTGCGCTGATGTGGAGAGCGAGGTCATAGGGGGCAGGTTGGAGAGGTGACAAAGAGTGCGAGTCGGAGTTAACTAGCTGATGGGAAGCAACATCAACCAAGTGTTGGAAATGTGAGAGGAAGTCCGCACTGAGGATTGGCAATGTGACGTCAGCCACGAGAAACTTCTAATTATATTTGACATTTCCAGTAAATACTGTGAGGGTTTCATAACCATGGGTGGGTATCGCAGATCACTTGGCAACTACCAGGTGGATATCGTTGTGTTCTGGAGAGTGACCTTGGCAGAAGAGATCGGCAAGCACCTGTGTTTACCAAAAATTGCAAGACCATGTCTGCATCATGTAAAAAGAAAACAATAGTGACAGGGGAGGCCACCGCCACCAGCGATCACAACTTACACGTTTGTTGGCCACTCACAACCATTTGCACTTTTTTTTCGTAACAGCCCCAACTTTGGAGTGATAGTAACATAACTGCAGCCGATTGGCGTCAGTAAGTCGTTGGAGAGGTCGTGGGTTGTGGTGTAAGCGAAGGATGGTATATGTGGATGGCTCTGTCGCCACTCCGTCACATTACAGGGTAGGCGTCTCTGTCCTACCGCATTCACGTCGACTTCGGTTGATGTTGAATAGTTGTCCACTTCGTCAGGAGTGGAGGCATTGATGGAGGTCTTGAAGTTGGTGAAGTAGCTGTCCATAAGGGCATCGACTTTAGTCATCAAGTCCTTCATGGAAAAAGTATCAATATCGGGGATGGCAGCACATACAGTTGCATGTAGGCGCTGTACCCAAAAGGTACAAAGTAGATTCACTTCACGAGGAGGGCCATCTGCGGCAGGTTGCAGGCGAGCGATACTGGTCATTTCCCTGAGAGCGAGAAAAGCATTTTGGTTTCCCAACAGTTGTTGAGAGAGAGCTGAAAATGATTTGCTTTGCAGGCAGCTAGTGATGCCGAGTACTGCTCCAGGAGGTATGATTTGAGGGCGTCATACGTTATTGGCGAGTCTCCTTGCTTGCACAGCCAATTGGAGTTTTCCAGGAAAGTGTCCACGGTGATCGCAGCAAAAACGTAATCTGCTTTGGTGCTTGACTGAATTACGCCCTTCATGCGAAACTGGACTTCAGCACGCTGAAAACACGCAAACACTTTTTCGCTGATGACACATGATCGTTTCATGATAGAAGAGTCAGTGTCGGAAGGCGGCATCATCAGATGGTTAGACACAGTAGTGAGGTGGAAGGTGGGAGGGAGCTGGACATACTGGTGGTCACCAGTGTGTGAGCGGGCAGTTAGGTGATAGCTGAGAGGCGAGATGAATGCAACTAACTTTATTTCAACAAAGCATGAGTTTATAAACAACCCGTTCCAAGAAAGAACGGCACAAAAATTCAGACACAATTATTCAAGAACATACAGGCTTCTTAAACAGGTTATCCGTGCAAGGGGAGACCGATAATGATAATATACAGAAAACAGAAATGCCGTTACAGTGTACGAGTGTGTCTGATAAACGTGTGACACAATTCGTTGTCTGATTTTTACTCTGGATGAAACAGTTAATTTTAATTTTTCAGTCTTCACCAGAACCTGATGATGCATTGTTAAATGATAAACTGAACTGTTTCATATGGAAGTGCTCCTACCCACTGAAAATTATGATAAACTTTTCTCAAACCATTGGTAGCCTCTTTTATCTCCCCGGTTAATACCTGAATACTGAAGGTACTATGGCTGGGACTAGCCTCTCTAACTAATTTTTCCATAATGGTCGGAGAAAATGCAACACTTCTCCATTCTGTATCGTAAGGAGTTGGTCGATGAATTCTATTTTGATCAGTTTTCTCTCTGGGTAATGTAAGGTGCCAGAGAACAAACTGGAAATTCAGGACTTCATTTAGAAGTTTCTTCTGCTGGGGGACATGTCGCTGGAGAAATTAATATATCCTTTTGCATGGCAGTCCCTACTGACAGGTCTCCAATTCGGTAGGTAGTAGATTGTCCGAAACTTATTTTCCGGACCTGGGTTTTTTTGACAATATGTCTTAACAGAGGTCCCCAATATATAAGTAGAGAGTTTCTTTTGGATCTGGGTGTTGGCGATTCATTGCTGAAGGCTGTTATATTAGGCCAAAAATCCCGATGTTCCTTGTTTGATGTCTACCTTCTAAACCACAAAGCTTTTATTACTTATAATATATATGTATGTATATTTATATATATATGTATATATATATATATATATATATATATATATATATATATATATATATATGCATTCAAGCTTTAAATGTTTGTATAGAATTGTTCATGTTTCAATAAACATGTTTGGTTTGGTATTGTTATTATTCTTTTTTTTTTTTAATAAATTATTAGAAAGATTGGTATATTTTTTTCTTTGTCTTTGTAGCCAAAGTAGGGGTAAAGGTAAGCAGTGGGGAGTGTGTACTGTTATAATTTATAATGAAAAGGTACTGTATATATATATATATATATATATATATATATATATATATATATTTGTATATATATATATATATATATATATATATATATATGTATATATATATATATATATATATATATATATATATATACATACTGTATACAGTTGTGTGTGTGCATGCATTGTTCATTATTGCATGAGATGACTTATATATCAAAGTTATTTCCTGCATCTAAGTATAGAGGGATTGCAGTCTTCCTCCACAGCCACGGGGTTAAAAGAAAACGCACCGGAGATTACCTTTTCTTTGTGAGCGTAATGGAGACAGGGGAAGTTTTATTTACATTATTTTCCTTTGTATGTATAAGGATTAATGCAAACAACATTCTTTTATTCCTGATTAGCTTTACTCTTTAATAAAAAAAAAAAAACTTCTTCTAGGGGAAGAACAGTAATAGACCTATTGTTTGATTATCATTAATAATTGGAAGGTATTTCTTCTTTTGCCTTTTTTTACATTTATGTAACGCAGACTTGGGTAGATATCTTCTGCAATGATCAAATTGCAACATAAAATCTTTTAAAACAAACCAAGGAAACTGAATAATGAAATTGACATGAACCAGAGTTAAGAAATTTGAAGACCAAATTTAAGTGTAAAGGTAACTCACTTTACTAAAAAGGCTTACAGAGCTTTTGTTAAACAAATAAGGGTACGAGTACTATACACGGCTTCATTGATTATTGCTTGCCCACAAAAAAAGAAAAGCTTAAAGATATAATTGCTACAGTATATTCTTCCTCCAGAATGATGACTATTAGCTTCAATGTTTGTAAGGCTGCTTTGAACACTGATGGTAATGCATAAATAGCTGAAACCGATATTTAGCTGAAATCTGATATTCCTCAGTGCTGATTTTTAAAAATGTAGTCTAAAGGAAATAATTGTAAAGAAATGGAAATAAAAGTTAATTTAGTAATATATAACTTTAAAGACTTGCTTCAGAAAATCTAGCTTATGAAATAAACCGAAACATTTAATTGCGTATTTATGCTTTTGCCTTTTGTGGCTGGGAATACCTTAAACGTGGTGAAAGGGCTTTGTGTACCGCCAAGATCAGCAAAGCTGTATTAGTCAGGACCACCCATAGTAGATTAGTTTGCTGGGAGCGATCCACCTGAACTCGGTTGGTTTGCTGTGAGCGATCCACTTAAACTCGGTTGGTTTGCTGTGAGCGATCCACCTAAACTCGGTTGGTTTGCTGTGAGCGATCCACCTAAACTCGGTTGGTTTGCTGTGAGCGATCAGACTAAAATCGCCCACCATCACCAATCCGCAATGGCAAGCGCGGTGATGAAAATGGCCAACCCCGGACATGAATTGGGTCATATGTGAAGCCTCTGTCCTGTAGCAGACTAGAAACACATGCACTTGTTATTACATTCGCTAACTTCGTTGCGGCGTAGGTTATGTTTCGATAAGCGTATGTTTGTATGTATGTATGTTTGTGATTCGCATAACTCAAAAACTATGTTACAGAATCTCATGAAATTTAGTGGGATGATTGAACATGATTGAAGAACAATATTATTAAAAGTTGGGAGTGATTGAGTCAAAAATAGGTAAACAATTATTTTTTTTTTTTATATCGTGGCCAGTTTTATCCGATTTGCATGAAACTAGTTCCAAAATGCGCATAATTAAATTGTCTATCTTGTGATATGCAACATCATGTGGTGATGTCATTTCCTCCCTCCCCCTTTTTGTATATTTATTTGTTTGTATGCTTGTCTGTGTGATTGTGATTCGCTTAACTCAAAAACTGTTTGACCTGATGTCATGAAATTTGGTGGGATGATTGGCAATGATCCTAGGACAATTTGATTCGATTCTGGAAGTGATTGGGATAAAGGTCTAGGTCAAAGTAATGAAAAGGTAAAAAAACGTCTATTTGCTATATCGTTGTTAATTTTTATCTGATTTGCATGAAACTAGTGCCAAAATGTGCATAATTCAACTGCATGTCTTAAAATACACAATAAAATACAGACGAAGTTATGCGCTCTACCAGTGCCTGGTCTAGTTTTTTTATTGTTGTTATAGTTGATATACTTTTGAAATGTTTACGGAGAATAAATGATAGATATGAAAAGATGACGGTATATTCAAGATCAAGCTTGAGAAGGTCACTGGGCAAATTCCGCCTTTATACAGAAAAGCGGTACCAGGGGGAATGTGAGTAGTGACGACGGAGTGATTTGCCAGAGCACAAAAACATTGATCTACGAGTCTGAAGGGAAATCGACAAGATGTGCTACGGGCAAAGTAAAAGTTGAGCAGGCGAGGAAGCGGCAGGTTATTTGCTTTTTATGTAAATACAGTGAAAGTTTGCAATGTGAAAACGATAAGAAGGAATTTAGTTCAAAGACCGCATATGATCAGTTTAGAATTATTATATTTACTTTATATTTACTTCATGGAACATTTCATAATCAAACCATTGTTCTCTAGTCTTGGGTAATGCTATGGCCTCTGTACCATGGTCTTCCACTGTCTTGGGTTAGAGTTCTCTTGCTTGAGGGTACACTCGGGCATACGGTTCTATCTGGTTTCTCTTCCTCTTGTTAAAGTTTTTATTGTTTATATAGGAAATATTTATTTCAATGTTGTTACTGTTCTTAAAATATTTTACTTTTCCTTGTTTCCTTTCCTCACTGGGCTATTTTCCCTGTTGGGGCCCCTGGGCTTATAGTATCCTGCTTTTCCAACTAGGGTTGTAGCATAACATTTAATAATGATTACATTCAATATTTCGCAAAGGACGCTTACCTTATGTTTAGTTTAAGGACAGATTCAAGAGATCTTCTTGCAAACCTAACATGGAGAGGCTGTCCAAAATGAGACTTTGAATCTAAAATTTCGTCATAAAATCTTTCACACACACTTTACATTCATTACCTTCCATGTCAACTTCTATCTAAGGTCATATGTTTCACATTACGCTTTCCTTCTATTCTCAAACATATTATCTATTACAATTGATTCTGTTTGTAACCTGGGAATTTGTCTAAAAGACCACGCTCTCCAAATACTGCCAAAATATGCAAAGCTATTGTTTTCCTCTATCACTTATTCAGGATTTAAAACAATTCGCCAGATGGGAAACAAGTTAAAATTATAAGAAACTATAGAACTATAAAAAAAAAAAACCCAATTTCGTTTCCTCACTAAACGACCCGGAACTGATATCCTCAATATAGTCAACCATACAGAAGTTCTTGATGCCAGCGTACATTTGTTATATATTCAAAATGTGTACTCGATAAAAAATAGAGTGATTACTCAAAGGTGTCCATAAAAAAATACAATTTATAAATAATGACACTTTTGAATGTATATCAAAATTGCTGGCATCGTGTATTTCTGTTTGCTTGACTATGTTGTCATTTCTAGGTCGCTTAGTAGAGAAACCAGGCTAGTTGTTTTTATAATTCTATAGTTTTTTTATAATTTTAAGTTGTTTCCTATGTGGCGAATTGTTTTCAATTATGAAAAAGTAATAGAGTAAAGCAATAGCTTTGAATAATTTGGCAGTAAATGGAGAGCGTAGTCTTGAAAACAAATACACGAACATCTGTTTGGTTGACTATGTTGACGATTTCAGTTCCAGGTCGTTTAGTGAGGAAACCATGCTAGTTTTTTTTTTATAATTCTATAGTTTTTTTATAATTTTAACTTGTTTGCCATATGGCGAATTGTTATAAATCATAAAAAATTAACAAAAGCAACCAATGGCTACGCATAATTTGGCAATATACAGAGAGCGTGATCTTGTAAACGAATATCCGAACTTCTGTTTGGTTGATTATGTTGTTGTTATCAGTTCAAGGTCATTGATTGAGGAGGCCTGACTAGTATTTTCTTAAATTTTTTTTTTT
>NC_090725.1:18123360-18180860 GCF_036898095.1 Palaemon carinicauda | reverse complement strand
GACTAATGCTCAAAAATGAAAATAAAATAAGATTTTCAAGCTATGAATAAGCTGCATCGAATAGCAGAGCCCAATCGTGTTAGAGAAGACTTATATTTGCAAGAGAGGGAAAGATGGAGGTAAACTGACATCAGATACGATAGTGAAATAAGTTGGTAAGAATCCACAATTGTTTGGCGTCCACTTGTCCACTTGTTTGCAGACAGTTGTCCGCTTTAAAAATACCAACAGAGAAATATTGGAGAGCCTTCCCATTTGGGCTTTTGATGGACACTGAATATCTTTTACTAGCTATAAAACCTATTTTATTCCGTATAAAACTAGGATCCTGACTTAATCCATTATCTAGTGTTTATGGTGTACTGCATATATCTAGAATTATGCAATATTAGTGTATGCAACCCGACAGGAATGACAACTAAATATTTAGATAGCCACACACACACACACACACACACACACATTCCAGCCTTTCCACTCCTTTCCCTGTTAATAACAACCCGCTGGTTCGGCAATTTGTGGGAGATTTTGGTATCCGAGGGTACCTCTTCTCACAACCACAAAAATAACGATAATAATTATATAAGAAGTAGATAATGATGATGATGATTTAATTCAACCTTTTTTGCGAGTGAATCTTTAATGTTTATTTGTACTTGTCATACTTATTGTGTAAGATTAAAGGATCTATATTCAAGATGTCCTTCATTTTTACTATATGGTTCGATTTCAATATCTTCTGACTGTCAATCTTGAATATTCTTTTAGTATTTTCTACATCATTTCATATCATTTGTCAACAATACGACATTGTACCGGGATGTTAATGGTGTACCCAACAATGAAGTACTTATTAAGCATTCTAATTTGATCGCCTTTCATGTGCCTTTGTGCCAGATAGCGATCAGATGTCAAAGGTGTTGTAAGGTGATATTGAAACACAACGACGTATCCATTTCATTGGAGATTCCGCAACTGCAAAGTTTCAAAAGGACGATCGTGCAATGCAGGCATATGCAGATGCATTTATCAGAAGCTAAAATATTGCTTAATTACTTACTGCCAATGTCAAACTCTCCTTTAAAGAATAATGGTCCCTAAATCACACTGTTAAAAAAACCATAATTTTAATCAGAAATTCTCCGTAAAATTATACTGTTCTCAGCCGTCTTTCTGAAAAATACAGGCGACCGTGATTTTACCAGATTTTATTCTTACATCTTATATGTTGGTGACTGTAATATCACTCGTTTACGTCAATATATCCTTTTTAAAACGGTAAAAATCATGAAATAAATGTTGCCAGGCATTTGCCGTTTTTTTAATGCAAATTTTTAACAGTGCAGCTTCTTAAAAGAATAAAAAAGACCATATCGAGTGGCCGGATTTTCAGGAAAAAAAAAATTTAAGGATAAACTTTTTTTCTTCATGTTTCTGCGAATTGCTCCAACCCCATTAAACTGCCTCTTTACTTTTCTTGCTAAATCTTTTCCATTCCATTATCAGCAGCAACTTTCAGCGCTGAAGAAGACTTGGCCATTCGCATGCATATTTGTGTTCCTGAATATTTATTGTCTTATTAATCAGCTCCATTAGGATTCCAGTATTAGACCCAAATAACCGTTTTAGAAAACGAGATATTTCTAACAAGCAGCTCTATTCAGCCATTGAATTCGCGAGCAAATTATCGTTTACTTTAAGTAAACGTTTATCTGGAGTCTTTGTGTGACCCTCAATTCAACTTTATAAACATGATAACACTAATATTACTAGTGTACGTGACCCGTCAAAAATGTCAGCTAAATATTTAGATAGATATGCACACACACGCATGTACACAATTTCATCCTTTTCCCCCTCCTCCCCCTTTCCTGAGTACAACATGGCAGCTTCGGCAATTTGTGGGACGGAGAGAGACTGGGTAGTTTTATGTTTGGTAATGTAACTGAGCGTGATCGGAAATATATATATATATATATATATATATATATATATATATATATATATATGTGTGTGTGTGTGTGTGTCTGTGTGTGTGTGTGTACATATATATACATATACATGTATATATATATATATATATATATATATATATATATATATATATATATGTATATATATATGTGTGTGTACATATATATATATATATGTATACATTTATTTATGTATATATATATACATATGTTAGTACACACACACACACACACACATATATATATATATATATATATATATATATATATATATATATATGTATATATATATATATATATATATATATATATATATATGTATGTGTGTATATATATATATATATGTATGTGTGTATATATATATATATATATATATATATATATATATATATATATACTCAGTCACTTGCTCTTTATTAAGTAAGGGAAATTCTTCTCAAAACGTGACGTAAGTGGAAGACATTACTAAGGGATCTATGCAGCTTCCCTTCGGTTCAAAACCGCACCCACTTTTTGGCTTTTACTCCCCTTCTATTTCATCTTTTATCCATCCGTGTGATAATCCAGTCTCTTCGTAGTGGACCTGTAGGATTTCCCCTTGTTGCTCCCTAACGCCGGCCACATGGCCCGAATTCCAAACATCCATCAAAACTTGACGTTTTACTTTTGTTATGAACGTAATGGAGATATGAGATTTCTTATGGGGAAAAAATTTGCAACGAATCTTTCCCCCTTTTATTATCACATTCAACCGCACATTTTGCAAACAACAAATTATTTTATTTGCAAATTGTAAATAGTGTGGCCCCTTCTAAGTTACAGATGACACTTATAACCTTTATATATATAAGAGGCTGGTAGTAAGAAAGAATAAGTTGTGGTTATTCCTTCGGAAATAATTCGGTCAGAAGGGTTTTAGGAGTTGTGCAGAGAGCCTTTGAAATTAAAGTGGCATTTTGCTCAGTCCCTTTGTTTTTGGTCTTGACTCCTCCAGGGTCAATTTAGGAGACGGCTCTCTCTCTCTCTCTCTCTCTCTCTCTCTCTCTCTCTCTCTCTCTCTCTCTCTCTCTCTCTCTCTCTCTCTCTCTCTCAAGGAAAAATTAGGAAAAGAGGTTTTTCTCAAGACATTTTTTTATTACCTTTGTTTTGATGTCTATTTGTTTATTATTTGCCGAGAAAAGAGTTTCAGCCCTTATGGCCCAGCTAATCCCCAGGAGGTTTAACGTTATTTCCTTAAAGCTATTTTCTTAAGTATGTGTAAATACTTACACTGCTGTTCTTGCGAAATGGATCTTATGCATATGAGACATATTCTAAAGTTAGGATACAGATTAAAATCATGATTATAGGCATGGCAATATTTGCATTTAACTTTGTGTCCAGCATGGGAAAGATATAATTTAAGGTGGTTTTTTAAGTGTGAATGTACAAAGATGTGCGCACGCAGACATACATGAGTAAAATGCATATACATGTATATGTGTATATATATATATATATATATATATATATATATATATATATATATATATATATATATATACATATATATATGTGTGTATATATACATATATATATATATACATATATATATATATATATATATATATATATATATATATATATATAAATATATATATATATATATATATATATATATACACAGTACACTCAAGCACAATACACACTCACACACACACACACACACACACATATATATATATATATATATATATATATATATATATATATATATATATATATATATGTGTGTGTGTGTGTGTGTGTGTGTGTGTGTGTGTGTGTGTGTATAAATTCTTACATTGCTGTAAACGGAGAGAGTTTGCTAGTATATGAGAGTAGAAAGGGGAATAGATATAGTAGTTAGTGAGATTATTATCATCATTATTATTATTAGGCATGTTGCAACCCTGCTCGAAGAGAAAACTGCTACAAGACTAGGGTTTCAACGTAAAAAGATCCCACTAAATTCAAAATCTGGAAAAGTAAAGAACATAAAGCTTTATATGATTCGTGGAGTTACATGATAAAAGTTAAGGACAAGTGTAGACATTATAGAGGTTGAGTACTATAGTAAAGACTAAAGAGTGCAGTGATAGAGTAAAATGTAGCAAGTAACAAAGGTAGAAGAGAATGAAAATTTTAAGGTCAACTAAAACCTCTTTGGAATTAAAGTAATTACAGAGATAAAGGTTGATAAACAAAGGTATCTTGAAATAAAGGAATCCATTGGAGAGATGCTTCCGGACGAGAATGTAGACCTAGGTGGTTGGGGTGAGAATATTGAAGGTTTTGATCAAAAGAGAGTCAGAACTAAGTGATGCAAGACTTTTAAAAGGTTTGCTGAGAAAGCTTTGCAATCAACTGTTGAAGAAAGAAGTTGTAGAAAGGTGGTGGCCCGGAGGTAGCGTCCTTGCCTGGTGATTGCCGGACTGGGGTTCGAGTCTGGCTCAGACTCGTTAGTTCTTTTGGTCGCTGCAACCTCACAGTCCTTGTGAGCTAAGGATTGGGAGTTCGAGGGAGCCTATAGGTCTATCTGCTGAGTCATCAGCAGCCATTGCCTGGCTCTCCTTGGTCCTAGCTTGGGTATAAAGGGGGCTTGGGCGCTGATCATATCTAATATGGTCAGTCTATAGGGCATTGTCCGGCTTGATAGGGCAATGTCACCGTTCCTTGCCTCTGCCATTCATGAGCAACCGTTAAAGAAGACACACCACACTGCTGTATTGTAAGGGCGATTGTGGGGCTTAGCGGCTATTCAGGGTTTGCTATGTGTGTTTAATTAAGAAATGGGTCCTTAAACAATGATTAAGAAGAATAGTTTTTTTCTTGTATAAAGGTAAAGTTGACTAAGAATTATAGAAATGTGAGATTGCTTACTATACCAGGTAAAGTGTGTTATAGTTTGCTATACACCAATAAATGATTCCCCTGAAGAAAAGAAAGATGAATACTATGAAAAACTGCAGAGTGTAATAGATGAGATCCCAGTGAGAGAGAGGAACTATGTGATTGGTGACCTAACTGCTAAAGTTGGAAAGAATAATCAAGGTATAGGGAATGTGGGTTGTTGGGGGTCTTGGCAATGATATACATGAAAATTGAGCCCAGTTTATAATTTTTTGTTCAACAAACAATATTGTCGTTGGATGTACTCTTTTTCCAGCACAAGGCCATCTGCAAATATACATGGACTTCACTATGCGGCAATTACAAAAATCGAATAGATTACATAGCCATTGATAAAGAGAGAAGGACTCTGAGAAGTGTAAGAAGCTATATAGGTGCAGATATTGGCAGTAATACCCAGCTCCTCATTGCCACACTGAAATTAAAACTGAAAGAACCCAGTAGAAATGTAAATAGAATACCTAGGTTTGATACAACTAAGCTTCTTGAAGATGAACACAAAGAAACATTTGCAATGAAATGTAGGAGTTGACTTGCAGTAGTAGAGACTTTAAGAGACTAACAATTAACGAAGAATGGTGTGATGTTAGGTACATATATCAGTCAGTTGGTAGTGAAGTTTTGTGATATCCAGTTACAAGGAGAAAACCAAGGATATCAAATTATACATGGGCTACTATAAAAAGGAGGCAAAGACAAAAATTGATTATTGAAAGTTTTCGAGAAAGTAATAGAAATTACAAGTCAGGGCATGCTAAGTATTCCAGTATTGATAATGAGGTAAAAAGAAAAGCCAGGAATAACTGGTGAGAATATTTAGACAGGAAAGCAGATGAGGCTGATAAAACTATGAATTCACGGATTGGATATTGTGTTTGAGTCACTAATAGAATTGTTAATGATATCTCTACAAGGACAATAAGAAGAAGCATACACTCATCAAAAGAGATGGGTCGGTTATAACAACAGAAGATGAAGAAAGGCATCATTGGATGGAACACATTAGTGAAGTTATGAATAGGAGTTACGAAGGGAATAATTGATATACCTGAAGCTGAATGAATTCAGTAGAAGTTATCATTAAAACTCAAGAGATGGAAAGCCTCTTGATATGATGGAATAACGGCAAAGATTATATAGTCTGAAAATTAAATGACCCCAGAATACTTACAAGATTATTTTGCAGAATGTGACGTTAAGAGGCAAAACCCTATTAAATGGAGATAGGTGTGTTGGGGAAAATGGCAAAAAAAGCTGAGAGCTGAACAAGCAAGATTTAAAAAACGAAAAAGTAGTACTAACCAAATTTTCATTTTAAGACATGTTGTACAGCAATGTATAGAGTATAGAACACTTTTGATGGCATTTATGGAATATGAAAAAAGCCTTTGATTGTGTGCACCGGCCAATTTTGTGGAAAGTCTTGCATTACTATGGAGTTCCTCTTAAATATGTAAATTTTATTAAGTCTGTTCATGAGGATAGCAAGTGTAAAGCTAACGTCAGTGGAGTCCTATTAGAAGAATTTCCAGTGAACAGCGGGGTACTCCAATGGAATTTGTTGTCACCTATGTTGTTTATCTTCCTCATGGATTTTGTAATGCATAGAACAGTTGGTGATGGCGGCGAAGATTTGGACTCGATTGGTTATAGGAAAATAACCGAGTATGCTGGTGACGCTGTCCTTATTAGCAGAACACCACAGGATTTGCAGTTTTTGCTTGCCAGAATACATGAAATATCACATGAAGTTGTGCTCAAGGTAAATAGAAGAAAGACAGAGATGATGAGAACAGAGTATGCAATGGAAGATGAAATAGCATTGGAAGGAGAAAGGATTAATGATGTAGGATCATTTAAATTTTTAGAAACTATGATCTCTAATACGGGGTCTATAGAATTGGAGTTTAATGAAAGACTGAAAAAAGCAAATCAGGCAATGGCTAGCTTAAATTAAATTTAGAAATCAAGTTGCCTGAAATTACATATAAAATTCAGGGTATATATCAGTTTAGTGATATCAGTGTTACTGTATGGACATGAGTTATGGTATGACAATGGAACAATATCCAACAGATTCTGTAGATTTGAGAACAAAGCCCTCAGAAAACATTTTGGAGTTAAATGGCAGGATAGGATTAGAAATGGAATTATAAGAGAGATTATGTGGATGAGCTCATGGTGAGGGGTTGATGGAAATGGTTTACACATTCTCTTCTCACTCCCCAAGAGAGATTAGTAGACTACACCAAACTTTTAACTGGGCTCACAAGGCACTAAAAGAGTTGGAAGACCCAGTCCTACATGACTGAGGACTATGAAGAGTGAGGTAGATGATGAATGGAGGAGTATTGATTTAAAAGGTCAAGATAAAGACGAATGGCGAAATCTAACGAATGCCCTTTGTGTCAATAGGCGTTGGAGGGGATGATGATATATATATATATATATATATATATATATATATATATATATATATATATATATATATATATATATACATACATATATATATATATATATATATATATATATATATATATATATATATGCATATTTGTGTTTTCATATGCAACATCAATCCCCAATCATATTTTTGCATATGTTAAAATAATTAGGTTCTACTTGGTTTTGTTTTCCTTTATCAACAATTGATGTACATTTATGGCATCATGCCTTTAAAGTAAATTTATTTAGAGAAAGATATATGTTTTTTCAACGAAGTCATGACTTTTATTCGTCTATTTTCTTGGTATCTTTGCTCTCCTTTTATTTTGTTTAAAGTATCTCCCCAACATGACCAATGGTCTGTACGTATCCAATTAACCATTTCATAACATTTTTTTTTCTTTCTCTCATATTTGTGTAGGCAACAAAAAACAAAGTAGTTGGCGTATGAAGAGGAATGACGTCATGTTGATATTGCCCCACCTCTTAGAGCGGTTGGCAGGTACTTTACTTTACTTTACTTTGATGGCTGCTTTTCCGGTCCCATACAGCAGGGGAACCCCATTCTCTACAGGACCTCCGCTGTCGTTTTACCTTGTTCGTTCAGAGTATTTAACGTTTCATATCGGTTATTGTTCATTAACTGTTAGATCGTCACAGCTGTATGACTGTTGAAATAAGAAAGTCTTCAGTTTCCTCTTCAAAACCTTAATGTCTTCAATCATTCGAATGTTTCGTGGGAGCTTATTATATAGTCTCGGGGCCGCATATTTAATGGCTCTCGAGCCTAAAGTAGGCATAAATCTAGGTTCCAATAGTTTGAAGCCATCTGTAACTATTCTCGTGACGACATGATTTGTTGGCTGCGCAATATGTAGCAATTCTCTTAAGTATTTTGGACGCCCGGTTCTGATAACTTGGTGGGTTACTGTACATATTTTAAATTCAATTCTCGCTTTAATCGGCAGCCATTGTAATTCGATTAGTTTAGGAGTGGTCCTTTCTCTAGGTGGGACACCTTTTATCAGTCTTACTCCTCTGTTTATTATGTTTTGTAATTCCTTAAGTTGCACTTTTGGTAAATTGGAATAGATAGTGTTGCAGTAGTCAATCCTGGTAATACAGTTTATTAGAAGTTTCTTTACAGAATTTTCGTCCAGGTACTTTTTTATAAACGCAATATTTCTTAGATGATAACCAACAGTTTTTTTATTACAGTATTTATTTGGGCATTTAGAGACAGGTTACAGTCAAGAAATACACCTAGATCTCGAACTATGCTAGATATCGTCACTGAATCATTATTTATGTTCATTTGAATATCATTTTAATATCATTTAATTTTAGTTGTTTAAATGTCATCCATTCTCTAACACTGTCAAGGATTCGGTTTAGAGTTTCAGTAGTGTCATGTACAGTATATCATTTATGGAAAAGTAAAATTGTGTGTCATCTGCAAATGCCTTTGTAGCATTATTGATAGACCAATAGTGCAGATGCAGAATAAGATTAGGCCATTTTTGATAGACCAATAGTATAGATGCAGAATAAGATTAGGCCAAGTACACTCCCCTGGGGTACCCCTCTGTTTAAGGGTTCAAATGATGAATAAGAGTTTCCAATTTGTACACAGTAATTTCTACCAACTAAGTAGTCTTTTAGGCATTCGAAGGCTTGATCGTCAACGCCAATGGACCGTAGATCATTTAGTAGCAGTTCATACACAACTGTATCAAAATCAGCACTGAGATCGAGCAGTATTAAGATGCCACATTTATTTTCATCCATCATTTCTAGCATATCATTGACAACAGAGCAGATGGCTGTCTCCGTTGAGTGTAGTTTTTTGTAAGCAGATTGGTTGTCAGGCAAAGCTTCTATTACTTATAAGTGGCTGACTAGTTGTTCAAGAATTACATGTTCAAGCACTTTTGAGACAAAGGATAGATTTGAAATAGGTCTATATGAGCTTAATTCCTGGTGTTCCAGTGCATTTTTCAGAACTGGTGTGATTATAGACATTTTCTCAGATTTAGGAAACTTACATTCATCAATGCTTGCATTTGCTATTCTTATTATTATTTCGGCTAGACTAGAAAAGTCTCTCTCTCCAATTACTTCAGATATTGGTATAGGATCGACCGCGCAGTTTGTTTTCTTTGCTCTCTTGATAATTCTGGTGATGTCATCTTGTGTTATGTTGTTAAATCGTGTTAATTTTGTCTGTGTGCCAGGTGTATCATTAATCTGATGTTGGGTATTTACAAATGAACTGGTTATATTTTCAATTTTGTTTTTAAAGAATACTATAAAATTATTTGCTAGTTCCTGGTCACTGTATCCATCAGGTAGCTTCTTTTCTTTTACATTTCCCATTATACAGATGAAGCTTCATACTGCTGAGTCCCCTACTGCTGCTACCTCCGCGGTCATCTAAGGCACCAGTTCCGGTAGGCCCTGCTGCTACCCCCCAAAATTGGGGGAAGTGCCTTTGGTATATGTATGTATGTATTATACCATTCAGGAGACGATATAACTTATTTATGTCTGTTACTGCTTCGAGGATCTTTCTCTTATAGTATTCACTTTTTTTCCTTCTTAGTAGGTTGTTATATTGACACGCAGCAATTTTGTATTCTACCCAAGTACTTTCAGTTTTTAACCTATTCCACTTTCTTTCTTTACGTCTTTTTCCCTCTTTTTTTTTTACCATAGTCTCTCCATCAAACCAAGGAGATTGGTCTTTTACGGTTGTAGTCTTTTCCATCGGTGGGCACATGGTATCATACTCACTTTTACTCACCAAGACAGTTAGCACACTTAGCTCCTAACAGACGTTGGTCATCATGATCACAGAGAATGTTGATAGCATCATTTATAAATACGGTAGGAGAAAAATTTTATTTATGTCTAAAGTTGATTTTCTTCACTAATGCATGTTTCTGTAGAGGTAGACTAAACGTAATATGTTTGTGTACTGGGGAGATAGTACATGTCTCTTCGACTTTTATATCAGATGCAATATTATTCATGTCATCACTTAGAACTAAGTCTAGCGTATGCCCAGTTAAAGTAGTTGTACAGTCGACATTATTCACCAGTCAATATGATTCTAGTAACTCACTAAATGCCAAAGCGTCAGGATTTGATGCATCATGCATCCGAAAATTGAAGTCTCCACAGATAACTATTTCGTTTATCTCCATGATAATCATCTCAATGAGAGCACCGAATTCTTCAAAAAAGATACTAGTGTTTGTTGTAGGATGTTTGTAGATTGTTACAAAGGATATTCTTCTATTTTTGGCGTAAATTTTATTTCTATATATTCAAAGCTTGTTACACTAATTCTTTTTAACGTTTTGAGATTTGAGTAACTTGAATAAAGAGTCCGACACCCCCACCAGACCTACCTTCTCTCGGTATGTGAAAGAAGGCATGTGTGGGGGGACGTCATTTCAGTGATTTTTGCTTGTCCAAGTCTATTTAACCATGTTTCAGATAATGCTAGCATATCTAAATATTTCTCGTTTATCGATTCTCGAATATGAATAGTCTTATTACCTTCAGATTGTATATTTACATAGCCACAGTTTATGACATCCCTAGTAACCATGATCAGTATTTTCCGGTAGTTTTTTCAATTCCAAGTCATAACCATTGCAGTCTCTAGAATTTACTATGTGGTCACTTGGTTTGTTTAACTTTGTGCAGTTTATACACTTTGACACTTGCGAATTACACTCCCTGGTGGAATGTCTCCCTGAACATTTTCCGCAGACTTTATCATCATTCTTAGACTTGCAATCTTTTTCAAAATGTAGCAGGTGATCACGTGGTACCTATCACGTATGTTATAGATACCTCATCGTAACGAAACTTTGTCCCCATTATCATGAATAGCCCTCTGAACTTCAGGATCACATTTCAGCACATAGTGGTTGGTCCCCCCGGGGCATTTTTCTACAGGACTACACTTATCTTCTCTTCTATATTTTGGATTTGGACCAGGCAGCGATTTCTTTGAATCAAAGCATTTAGTACATAATCTTCATCATTGTATATATTGCATATCATTATTTTTGGTTTTAGCTTTCCGATTTTTTTCGTTTCAGTGTCAACCACCAATGTCTGAATTTTGTTTTCCGCCTCTTCTCTGATCATATTGTTTGCAAAGTTTACAACATTTCCATTCGTAGTTGACCTCGTGTCAAGTATAGGAATGTCATTAAGTGCTTGTTCAACCTCACATTTTCTTTCAGTAATTTTAGTTGCTGTATTAGTTGATTTAATTATCGACAGGTTTTTTTCCTTAACTTTGTCAGCAAATGTCTCAGTGAGGTCGGTAGTCTGGGTGGAATATGCTGCGTATGCGCTAAGGTCCGCAAGTTTGTTTTCCAAGTCATCTGTTTTCGCATCTTGTTCGTTCAGGGCCAGATCTCTCACGTTCACAGCTTCCTTTAATTTTGATATTACTAAATTGTTTTGTCTGGCTTCACGTACGCAGTGTGGGCATAACCAGTTTAGGTTATTCCGTTTATTCTCACTGATGGCTGTCACTATATGCACACATTTCTCATGATAGATTCTATTACATTCACAAACTGTCCATTTTTTCCGTTCTCCCTCTGTTATATATATATATATATATATATATATATATATATATATATATATATATATATATATATATATATATATATATATGAGGCAGACATAGTTAGGAGCAGACATAGTGTACTGTCTCTTATCACTTAGGTTTCTCCATAATACTAACTAATATCTTTTCTATGATATTCTAAGCAAGAAATACAAAGCTAAAACATGACCCAG
Organism: Palaemon carinicauda; assembly: GCF_036898095.1. Classification (NCBI taxonomy): domain Eukaryota; kingdom Metazoa; phylum Arthropoda; class Malacostraca; order Decapoda; family Palaemonidae; genus Palaemon; species Palaemon carinicauda. The sequence continues at coordinate 18,168,675 of NC_090725.1, read as the reverse complement.
GGCGTGTATAGCAGAGCAGAGCTCGAAACAACACGTCCACACTCTAGCCCTAAACTCTGTAAAAAAAAAAAAAAAAAAAAAATATATATATATATATATATATATATATATATATATATATATATATATATATATGTGCCTTTTATACTAAGCAAATACTATTTAAAAAAAAAATATGCAAAGAACTAATACGTATTTTTCATGGGGGACGAAAATTTATGTAAATCTTCAGATTTAGTAAGTATCGTAAAAATATGACCTTTGACCTTTCATATCTCGACTGCGGCTCCGAACCCGGTCGATCACTACCAGATTCGTAATTACGTAAAAAAATAGTCTGATAGTTCCATGAAATTTTGCCTCCACCCCCCTCCTCCCCTCCGGACTTTTCCTGACGCTTTCAATTTTTACCTTTTTTTACATTATTGTTCGTATCTTAGTTGCCTCATCCTTAGTCCAATACAGTAAGACTGTCATTGGCGTGTTGAATTTTACCAATTTATGAATACTTAATGATAAGAAAAAAAATCTTGTTTCTGGTGGCTACTTATCCGCCTTAGAACACTGAAATCATACTATTTTCTTTACAAGATTGTTTGTGTTCGTTTCATTTTTATACGTTCCATTCGCTGTATAGTTCCCTATGTGTCACATATTTTGATTTATATCTTTCATATGAGGAGACTCTAGCAGTGAAAGAAATATCTGCATGTGATTTACATAGAAATGGTATGAAACGACAATAGAATTGAGAGATGCCAATTTGCTGATTTTGAAGTGATAGTCTACTGAGTTTTTGGTTATTATCTGATAGGACATATAGAGTGAAATATGAATGATTTAATACAAAAGAGGGCCTTAAACATGTGTCATATCGCATTGCACGTTAAATGACTTTTTAAATGGACGGACACCATAGGTCAGAGTAAAGACAATGTGTAGAAGCATGTTTCCCCTAAGATTTCATGTTATGTGGGGTAATCGGTGAAAATAGCTTGAAAATAGATAGATTGGAGAAGGTTTTAAAGTGCTTGTGAAAAGATAAAGTTGAAAATTTATTCTAGCAGGAGTAAGGTTAAGAAGCTTAGCAAGAGCCAGGCAGGGCGATAAAGGAAACAGTTAATTCGTGGAGGAGAGAGAAACAAATTATTGTGCAAAATACAAAGCTTACAAAGTACAGCACAACAGGCAACCGGTTGCGGTATGCGTGTAGGGGTGAGCCCTTTTGAATGGATGGCATTGGCTGTGACATTTTACATACCTTTTCCACCCTATTGATTACTAGATAAACGTCATTTATCAGGGATGATATGGTACTCAGGTAGTATTACAAAATTCAAATACTTACAGTAAATTATATAGAGAAAATACATGATGAGTAGGAATTACTCATTGAAAGATTGCAAATTTTGTCATAAGTACTGTATAATATGGAGGAAACAAGGCTCTATACAGCAGATATGGATGAGACATGTAGCGGGGTAAAATCATTAGTGAGAAAAAGATACTGTTGGTGGAGAAAAAAGATGAGCGCTATACAAGGGTGGGAATATATGGAAAAATGGAAGATGTTGGGTTGATGCGACGTGTCCAGTTCAGAAGAATTGAGATGAAATATACCTTTATAGGTACAGAGGGGCGTTAATATCCAATGGGCGAGAGAATATGGGAAAAGCAGAATATAGTATAAGCAAATGGCGTAGGGTGTAAGGCAATTGTTCTCAGTCTTGTTTGCCCAATTTACCCTTTGAACCATATGTCAGATTATTCTCCCCTCTTTTCCAAAACAGTTATTGTTCTTATTCTTGTGTTAAGGATGAACATTCTGCAAGTGTTACTTCATCATTGTTGGTTTCAAAGAATCATTTGGTAAAGCTTTACTACAAATAACGCATTGAGGTCTTTGGTCTTCATTTAAACTCAAAATCTATATAAAATCAACATTCTAACAGTCCGAGTTTGCCCATTTGTGTCTCAATTCACCCCCTGAGAACCTTAAATTCCCCTTGGGGGCAATTCCTCCCTAGTTCAGAACTTCTGGTGTAGGCTTGGGATGAATCTGGTGTAGGGAAAGGGAATGCCTACTATGGGGAAAGTTTCCTGTTCATGGAAATAGGAAATTCATCCTTGATTCCGCAGTTAGAGGTTGAATTTAAGTCTCTCTCTCTCTCTCTCTCTCTCTCTCTCTCTCTCTCTCTCTCTCTCTCTCTCTCTCTCTCATTATAATGCAAATGGTTTTGTTATGGAAAACATTCCGTAAGGATAGTTGGGAAGATATAAAAAATTTTACGTTTTGAAATGTTTTTTTCTGGAAATATGCGTTAAAATGAAATAGCATTGCTAACTTTTGTCAGGAAATAATAACCGTACAAATTTATTCCAAAGCAATACATTCTGAAACTTCAGATATGAATCATGTTGACCAATTCATTTATCGGTATTTGTATCTCCGTTCTCTACATGTACCCAAAACGTTATAACTCTTCCTTAATGCATCCCTTTGGGTTGGTTACTTCACAAGAATTCTCTGAGAATATTATAACAGTCATGGTAAGGGATATGGAATCTGTGAATGGTAAGGAGTGAAGCAATAATCGTCAATGAAAGGGAGACGTTGCGTTTGAAGTATTTTTACTGCAGGCATGTTACACACACAAAAAAAAAGTCGTATGTATTTTTTCATTGTATTCATTGTTTGAAAACAAAAACATAACTGCTTGACTGGAATAGAGTTAGTAGCCTTCAATAGATGAAGTGATAAAACGCTTAGTACGGTCGTGAAACAGTTCAGTAATATCACTGTTTCTCCAAACACATTACAAGCATGAAACTTTATGATCCTTCTATAACGCTAAGACTTCATTGCCTACTATATTTCCCCCAATAATCCCATACAGGAGGAGAATGCGAATTTCCATAACGCAAATGTCATTCCCCATATGTAAATGTTGACAGGACGGGAAGCCGAATGCCCAGGTCTAAAGCAAACAAGGGAGGTGGAGAAGCATAAAGGAAGATTTAGGCCTGACTCTTGAGAGAGGATAGGTTACAGGAACCAGAAGCAGGAAAAGAGTTCCCCGGTTTTTTTGGAAGAGGGAAACGCTCCCTAAACCAACAGTCCGAGGTCGTTGGTCTCGAAAGAGAGACGATGGCCTGTCAAATATGGCTCTGATCTTTTGTGCCAAAACTTGCTGAAAAGAGACAGCGAAGTTATTTCGTGTGAAAAACGTAAGACTGTAGTTTTAATGTATTTATGAGTTATTTTCTTATACTTTATTGATGAAAATGTTTAAGCTTTTAGTGACATTTATTGTATTAAGGCTTTTTGACAAATAATAATAAATTGAATGAAATTTATACTATAAAAATCTGAAAACCTAACTCTGCGTTATTATTTTTTTGTGTTATACAGAATTTGGAAGTTGAATGTCTGTTGTATATTTCCATTTTTTTTTCTTTTGTAAATGTTTAAAGATGATATACGAAACTGCAATAATTATATAATTTTAAAATTATTTCTTTTATCGAAGAAAGTTTGGATACGATGGTTAATAGACGAACAGTCTGAATTTAGACAAGAAAAAGGGGTAAGCATCAATTTTTTGAAGGGAAAAAAACGTGCCTAATAATTTCCTATAAAGGGAAAAAGCTGTATATGGCATATAAAAAGTTAGAAAAGAACTGATTAATAAAGTTTAATGGTGCATCCTTATGAGAGGAGTAATGGGAGAAGCGAGAGAAAGGGGGTGATGCGAGAAAGGGATTGATGTGACATATGGAAGAAAGTGAGCAATATGAAAAGTCAAAGGGAAATGTAGGCATAAAATCGTGGGGAAATAGAATGAGTCTTGAATGGAGGGTGGAATGGTTGATGTTTGTACATGACACAGTACTGACTGGATTTTCGTGGATTTATATGGAACTATTAGTGGATATGAAACTAGAGAATATTGCCAGGAAGTAGTCACACACATCACAAAGGATGTAGGTGTAAAGTTGACAGATAAAGAAGAGCTTGGTAAATAAAGTGTGAACTGTTGAGTGTTTCCACGTGATGGGTCGTTAATTGTAAATAGAAATGGCAAAAAGGAATAATAATTGTGAACCAGAGTAAGGTTATATTGGTAAGATTAAAAAAAGTGGGAAATTGAGCAATGAATAGTAATGTGGGTGGTAAAAAAAGAAAATTAACCTTATTACGTCCAGTTTTTTCTATTCAATTATTTTTTTCCCTCAAGAAATTATATCATTAGAATTTAATGCACTTTTCATTCCTGCATCCAAAGATTATTCCTATAATTGAACCTTTATTGTTTTGACTCTACTCTTGATTGAATTGCATAAAGAGAATTTTTTTTCCTGATAAATGGCCGTGGTGTCAGAAATTGACCATATTTCTTTTCCTTGCAATTCAGATTGGATATTTATGATCAACCGGAATTATTTTCACATTGTTTCATCTAAACAACTCGCATCTTTTCTCACAGTCATGCAATATCCTTATAGTTATCTTATTCTATTCGCATATTTCATTTTTTAACGGTGGAGGATTAAAATTTGGCATTTCAATATATCACAACCTGGTGTTTTTTTTTTTTTTTTTTTTTTTTTTTTTTGTTCACTGCCGTTTATTCTTATTTTCCTTTTCATCGTAAGTCTGCCTTGAAAATCTTCAAACTTCACCCAAACAGTGGAGTGTGTGTTTATTACCTAGCTTACGTAGGCTGTTTTATCAACCTGTGTTCTCCTTAACTTCAAAAATTCTAGTCCCTGGATTCAAACTTTAATCTTTCAAGTTCCCTGATTAGTTTCTTATTTGTAAGGCTCATCATCCTTCTTGACACGACTGATTAGCAGAGTAATCTGTTAATCAAAGAAAATGATTACTACCGTCAGCTTCGTCTTGATTAAGCTAACAAACCTGACTCCTTCAACAGCATCCGACGCAAAGTGACTCCATGTGAATAGGCTTCTTGAAATATGACCTATTTTTCGGCCTTCATTTTTTTCATATCTAACTATTATGGATATTTAATTAATCCTTCATCAAATAAGGCCAAACTTGACTCATATACATATGATAAATATTCACTCATTACACATGCTTAGGCCTATGTTGTGATATCATTTAGTTTTAGTCAGAGGTAAAAAGGAAAGAAATAAACATTATTGTTCGTATCTTATTTGCCTCATCCTTAGTCCAATACAGTAAGACTGTCATTGGCGTGTTGAATTTTACCAATTTATGAATACTTAATGATAAGAAAAAAAAAATCTTGTTTCTGGTGACTACTTATCGGCCTTAGAACACTGAAATCATACTATTTTCTTTACGAGATTGTTTGTGTTCGTTTCATTTTTATACGTTCCATTCGCTGTATAGTTCCGTATGTTTCACATATTTTTATTTACATCTTTCATAAGAGGAGACTAGCAGTGAAAGAAATATCTGCGTGTGATTTACATGGAAATGGTATGAAACTACAATAGAATTGAGAGATGCCAATTTGCCGATGTTGAAGTGATAGTCTACTGAGTTTTTGGTTATTATCTGATAGGACATAGAGAATGAAATATGAATGATTTAATACAAAAGAGGGGCTTAAACATGTGTCATATCGCATTGCACGTTAAATGACTTTGCAAATGGACGGACACAATAGGTCAGAGTAAAGACAATGTGTAGAAGCAGGTTTCCCCTAAGATTTCATGTTATGTGGGGTAATCGGTGAAAATAGCTTGAAATTAGATAGATTGGAGAAGGTTTTAAAGTGCTTGTGAAAAAAAGTTGAAAATTCATTCTAGCAGGAGTAAGGTTAAGAAGCTTAGCAAGAGCCAGGCAGGGGGATAAAGGAAACAGTTAATTCGTGGAGGAAACAAGGCTCTGTACAGCAGATATGCATGAGACATGTAGCGGGGTAAAATGATTAGTGAGAAAAAGATACTGTTGGTGGAGAAAAAAAGATGAGCGCTATACAAAGGTGGGAATATATGGAAATATGGAAGATGTTGGGTTGATGCGACGTGTCCAGTTCAGAAGAATTGAGATGAAATATACCTGTATAGGTACAGAGGGGCGTTAATATCCAATGGGCGAGAGAATATGGGAAGAGCAGAATATAGTATAAGCAAATGGCGTAGGGTGTAAGGCAGTGGTTCTCAGTCTTGTTTGCCCAATTTACCCTTTGAACCATATGTCAGATTATTCTCCCCTCTTTTCCAAAACAGTTATTGTTCTTATTCTTGTGTTAAGGATGAACATTCTGCAAGTGTTACTTCATCATTGTTGGTTTCAAAGAATCATTTGGCAAAGCTTTACTACAAATAACGCTGTAAGGTCTTTGGTCTTCATTTATACTCAAAATCTATATAAAATCAACATTCTAACAGTCCGAGTTTGCCCATTTGTGTCTCAATTCACCCCCTGAGAACCTTAAATTCCCCCTGGGGGCAATTCCTCCCTAGTTCAGAACTTCTGGTGTAGGCTGGGGATGAATTTGGTGTAGGGAAAGGGAATGCCTACTATGGGGAAAGTTTCCTGTTCATGGAAATAGGAAATTCATCCTTGATTCCGCAATTAAAGGTTAAATTCAAGTCTCTCTCTCTCTCTCTCTCTCTCTCTCTCTCTCTCTCTCTCTCTCTCTCTCTCTCTCTCTCTCATTATAATGCAACTGGTTTTGTTATGGAAAACATTCCGTAAGGATAGTTGGGAAGATATAAAAAAATTTTCGTTTTGAAATGTTTTTTCTGGAAATATGCGTTAAAATGAAATAACATTGCTAACTTTTGTCAGGAAATAATAACCGTAGAAATTTATTCCAAAGTATTAAATTCTGAAACTTCAGATATGAATCATGTTGACCAATTCATTTATCGGTATTTGTATTTCCATTCTCTACGTGTACCCAAACGTTATAACTTTTCCTTAATGCATCCCTTAGGGTTGGTTACTTCACAAGAATTCTCTGAGAATATTATAACAGTCATGGTAAGGGATATGGAATCAGTGAATGGTAAGGAGTGAAGCAATAATCATCAATGAAAGGGAGACGTTGCGTTTGAAGTATTTTTACTGCAGGCATGTTACACACACACAAAAAAGTCGTATGTATTTTTTCATTTTATACATTGTTTGAAAACAAAATTATAACTGCTTGACTGAAATAGAGTTAGTAGCCTTCAATAGATGAAGTAATAAAATGCTTATTACTGTCGTGAAATAGTTCAGTAATATCTCTGTTTCTCCAAACACATTACAAGCATGAAACTTTATGATCCTTCTATAACGCTAAGACTTCATTGCCTACTATATTTCCCCCAATAATCCCATACAGGAGGAGAATGCGAATTTCCATAACGCAAATGTCATTCCCCATATGTAAATGTTGACAGGACGGGAAGCCGAATGCCCAGGTCTAAAGCAAACAAGGGAGGTGGAGAAGCATAAAGGAAGATTTAGGCCTGACTCTTGAGAGAGGATAGGTTACAGGAACCAGAAGCAGGAAAAGAGTTCCCCGGTTTTTTTGGAAGAGGGAAACGCTCGCTAAACCAACAGTCCGAGGTCGTTGGTCTCGAAAGAGAGACGATGGCCTGTCAAATATGGCTCTGATCTTTTCTGCTAAAACTTGCTGAAAAGAGACAGCGAAGTTATCTCGTGTGGAAAACGTAATATATTGTTGTGAGAGTTATTTTCTCATACTTTATTGATGAAAATTTTCAAGTTTTTAATGACATTTATTGTACAAAGGCTTTTTGACAAATAATGATAAATTAAATGAATTTATACTATAAAAATCTGAAAACCTAACTCTGCATTATTATTCTTTTGTGTTATATAGAATTTGGAAGTTGAATGTCTGTTGTATATTTCCATTTTTTTTCGTAAATGTTTAAAGATGATATACAAACTGTGATAATTATATTGTTCTAACATTATTTCTTTTATCGAAGAAAGTTTGGATACGATGGTTAATAGACGAACAGTCTGAATTTAGACAAGAAAAAAGGGGTGAGCATCAATTTTTTGAAGGAAAAAAAAAACGTGCCTAATAATTTTCTGTAAAGGGGAAAAGCTGTATATGGCATATAAAATCATGGAAAAGAACTGGTTGATAAAGTTTAATAGTGCATTGGTGGTGTGTGGTATAGAAGATAATTGGTTTATTGTTGAAATGTTTTCTAGGATTTATATGGAACTATTAGTGGATATGAAACTAGAGAATGTTGCCAGGAAGTAGTCACACATATCAAGAAGGATGTATGAGTAAAGTTGACAGATAAAGAAGAGCTTGGTAAATGAAGTGTGAACTGGTGAGTATTTCCACATGATGGGTCGTTAATCGTAAATAGAAATGGCAAAAAGGAACATTAATTGTGAACAAGAGTAAGGTTAAGGCGGTGAGATTAAAAAACAGGAGAATGGAGCAACGAATAGCAATGTGGATGGTGAAAAAAAAATTTATCTCTTAATTCCTTATTACGTCCAGTTTTTTTATTCAATTAATTTTTTCCCTCAAGAAATTATATCATTAGAATTTAATGCACTTTTCATTTCCGCATCCAAAGATTATTCCCTATAATTGAACCTTTATGGTTTTGCCTCTACTCTTGATTGAATTGAATAGAGATTTTTTTTTTCCGGATAAAAGGACCTTGTGTCAGAAATTGGCCATATTTCTTTTCCTTGCAATTCAGATTGGATGTTTATGATCAACCGGAACTATTTTTACATTGTTTCATCTAAACAACTCGAATCTTTTCTCATAGTCATGCAATATTCTTATAGTTATCTTATTCTATTCGCATATTTCTTTTCTTTCTCGAATCTTTTCTCACAGTCATGCAATATCCTTATAGTTATCTTATTCTATTCGCATATTTCTTTTCTTTCTCGAATCTTTCCTCACAGTCATGCAATATCCTTATAGTTATCTTATTCTATTCGCATATTTTTTTTCTTTCCGGTGGAGGATATAAATTTGTCTTTTCAGTATATCACAACCTTTTTTTTTCTGTTCGCTGGCGTTTATTCTTATTTTCCTTTTCATCGTAAGTCTGCCTTGAAAAGCTTCAAACTTCACCCAAACACTGGAGTGTGTGTTTATTACCTCGCTTACGTAGGCTGTTTTATCAACCTGTGTTCTCCTTAACTTCAAAAATTCTAGTCCCTGGATTCAAACTTTAATCTTTAAAGTTCCCTGATTAGTTTCTTATTTGTAAGGCTCATCATCCTTCTTGACACGACTGATTAGCAGAGTAATCTGTTAATCAAAGAAAATGATTACTACCGTCAGCTTCGTCTTGATTAAGCTAACAAACCTGACTCCTTTAACAGCATCCGACGCAAAGTGACTCCATGTGAATAGGCTTCTTGAAATATGACCTATTTTTCGGCCTTCATTTTATTCATATCTAACTATTATGGATATTTAATTAATCCTTCATCAAATAAGGCCAAACTTGACTCATATACATATGATAAATATTCACTCATTACATATGCTTAGGCCTATGTTGTGATATCATTCAGTTTTAGTCAAAGGTAAAAAAGAAAGGAAAAAAACATCTAAACAGTAACAGATTAAAAGTAATCTTGTGAATTCACACATTTGAGGATGAAATCTAGGTTACAAATCATTCTTAAAAAAAAAAAAAAAAAAATAATCAATTTAATATTTTAGAAACGTAATTTACAGGCAATACTCGGATATTAGTGTTATAATAGTGTGCAATAACTACTAAAACATCATTACAAACAAATATCAACCGAGAAATAATCTTTTAGCTCAGTTTACGTGATGCATTTATAAGAAAGACCCCAAATGATTGAGGAGCAAACTTTCCCTATCTCAGTGGGTATATGAACCAACTTTGTGGTGACGAAATATATTGCTTGACTGTTTAGAATTATTGCATGTGATGAACCATTAGCAAAACCATGACTATTGGCCCATTAGTCTGTGATTTTTCTATATTCATTATAACCTACCAGTATAGTTAATCATGTCATACTTATAATTTACAGCATACAGACTTACACGCATTTGCTCACATACATATACTGTATATACATAACCACATTATACGTATTACATTGTATAGACATATATATATATATATATATATATATATATATATATATATATATATGTGTGTGTGTGTGTGTATACTGTATATACAAATATATAGTGTCACGACTGAGATGGTGTGGGCATGCGCTGAGAATGGATGAGTGGGAGGGAGTGGGGTCGGCTTGGAAGGGACCTGTTAGAGAGAGAGCAAAGGTTTGGTGGTAAACGATGCCTTTTATAGAGGGCATGGGAATGGGCGCATCAGGCAACCGACCCCTTAATGTAGGGATAACAGTGAAAAAGAAGATACATATCTATATCTTTATATATATATATATATATATATATATATATATATATATATATATATATATATATATATATATATATATATTTATCTATTTATATATATATATATATATATATATATACAGTATATATATATAAATTATATATATATATATATATACAGTATATATATATATATATATATATATATATATATATATATATGTACAGTATATATGATATATACAACTATCTGTCTAGGAGATTGGATGAATCAGAGCCATTGGAAATGGTTTGGATGTGTGGAGAGTTTGGAAGACTGCAGGTTGGCTAGAAGTGTGTTATCTGCAGGTGTCAACAGCGAGGAGGAAGGAATGCCTTTCAAGGTGGTGGATAGATCGATTTTAGGAGCGAGCGTTTACGGAAGATAACGATGAATGATGCAGTATACTGTAGTACTGCGTGGTGGTCCATGCTTTGCCGATGAGTCCTGTTTGTGGACTTTTGAATCTTCTTAATTATATAGACTTTTCTGGTCAAGGTGGGGTTGGTTACTGCTCTTAAAACAAATGTTTTGTCAGTGTTTAGCTATTGTTTCTTTGTATTAGCTTAATATGCTTTCAATTTTAGGTATTTTTTTATTTGATTCCCCTAATTTGGCTCTCTCTCTCTCCTCATATGGGTTATATATATATATATATATATATATATATATATATATATATATATATATATATATATATATATATATATAAATTATATATATATATATATATATATATATATAAATCATTTATACTATGCGTGTGCATGATATATATTTTCGTAGATTAGTTTCCGTTGTGTATAAAACATTTAGATTCATATCTGCACGCGACAAATTTGTCAAATATATATATGTATATATATATATATATATATATATATATATATATATATATATATATATATATATTTAAATAACATATTGCGTATATATTACAATAGTTAGTAATTTACACTCACCCCATCCCAAAGAACCTGGAAACCCCGAAAGAAAGCTGTCAAGGAAAGACAGGTAAAAAAAAGAAAAAAAACTTCTTTACTAAGAATACGAATCCTTCAAACACTGACGATGTATGCGAGGACAAATTGCAGATATGCGGGGAAAAGGAAGGTTAATATCCCAATAAATTACCTCCATTGGCAAAAGCAATGTGCGTGAAACTAGGGAGTGCAATGGGGTGGAGAAATGGAATTGATGGGAAATGAAATGGTGAAAATTCAAATTTGTGAGACCTATAAATGAATGACGTTCATTTCGAAAATATTTGGATAACAATTTATATCTTCTAGTCTACGTTTATTTCACTTGATGTTGTATCCTCCATCATTTGCTTTTGAAATTAATGAATTAGTCACATTGCGATATATTGGCTCACGAAGTTGTTGACATATCATAATGTAACCTGATGACCCCTGATACTCTGGTTTCGTGGAATAATTGTTGCTTTAAGTCAAGCGGCCGCGGAATTCAGGTGTGACCTTATGACCTTCTTTAAGGCTACACTTGTAAAGCAACGGAATCACACTTCAATCTACGTGCTATTCCAGAAAAATATTAGGAAAAATACCGAAAAAATTTTGAGGTTAAAAAGTAATTTTTTTTATTATTGAATTGCTGAAATTAATCAAGGTAGGACCAAGGAGGGCCAGACAATGGCTGCTGATGACTCAGAAACTAACGAGACTGAGCTGAACTCGAACCCCAGTCTGGCGTTCACCAGTCAGGGACGTTACCACATCGGCCACCACAACCCTAACGAAGAAAATAAGATATATTTACGAAATAAGCGAAGAATACCCAATGTATGTTTAACAGCTGAATGGCTGCAAACAGCATTACCTAATAAAAATAGAAGGGTAATAGAATTAAGCATCCTCCTGTTGTTAGACGAAGGCAGAAAATCACAAGGTGTAAAGGAACACAAGAAAGAAAACCTGCAAGTTAGAAGGACAATAAGAGAAAAATTATGACCTATGTTAAAATGTTTGTAGAGAACATTAACAAGAATTAACAGGAGACAAATAAGTAATTTTCTTGGAGTGAGGTTGCCTTTAATTAGTCATAGATGAGGAGAACAACGGAAAAATTAGAAATAAATGGTTTAACCTAGAAAAGAAACCGAACAGCTAAATGACTTTCAATGATATATGGGTAGGTCTTATCACAGTGTTCAAAGGTTTCAGGATTTAAAAGGGTTGGAAATAGGACCGTCTTTAAGGGTTTTTTAAGAATTGTGGGTGCATTTGAAGGAAAACCTTTGAGCTAATCAATGAGAGGAATAATTGTTTCAGGTCGAACTATTAGCGTTTAGCTATTATAACATGTGGTTACGTTAATGCCTTGGAAAATATATTCATGAAAATTTTGGTTTAAAAGGTGAGGTAGATGAAAAAAAAGGCTTGAAAGGAAAGATCACTTCTAGTCTGGACAAGAAAGAGTTTTTGGAACAATTGTTGTGTACAAAACAATCCCCTGAAAAGATTGCTGTAAGTATTACAAATTGCTTTGGTAAAAGTTATAATGTTACAGATAGCGATGTAATGTTTGAGGTTTTTGGGTGAAAACATAGGGTACATCAAATTGTTTTAGTTTTGATATTGATGAAGGAACTAAATAAGTTGTAGTAGAAACAGGCAAGGTAGTGAGTGATTTTGAGCGATTAAAAGATTTACACATCATGGTATGTAGGAAAAATAAATAAGATGTATCTAATGTGAAGAAAGATTATTAAGCTAAGTGATTCTATCCTGTTCGTAATACTAGGCTGGCAGTTAATTCTAATAGCCAGGCCTTTTCCATCATAAGACTCAATACCACGCAGTACTCTAGAAGTTTTATTCCAATTGTTACCAAGTTGTGGAATGATCTTCCTAATCGGGTTGTTGAATCAGTAGAACTTCAAAAGTTCAAAGTTGGAGCAAATGCTTTTTTGTTGACCAGGCGGACATGAGTCTTTTTATAGTTTATATATGACATATTTGTTTTTGAAGTTGTTCATAGTTTATATATGACATATTTGTTTTTGAAGTTGTTCATAGTTTATATATGACATATCTGTTATGACGTTGTTACTTTTTTTAGAATGATTTACTGTTAATTTGTTCTCTTCAGTTATTTATTTCCTTATTTCCTTTCCTCACTGGGCTATTTTCCCTATTGGAGCCCCTGGGCTTATAGCATTTTGCTTTTCCAATTAGGGTTGTAGCTTGGATAGTAATAATAATAATAATAATAATAATAATAATAATAATAATAATATATAGTGAAAACAAAATATGTTGTAAAATGTTTTGAATTGTTAAACAGATACCCACATTGACAAAGGGTGAAATTAGCAATTATTATAACTCCTTGGACTATACATCCTGAAATTATATACAAGATAGAATGGTAAAGATCGCCCAAAGGCTGTTGATATGTTGCATAAAACAATCATTTTAAGTTCATCAAATATGTGTTAAGTTGAAGAGGGCCATATTATTTTTTTAGTGTAAATAAACAAAAGACAATTACCTTCTTCCTCAAGCCCAGAAGAAACAACTAACACACATTTATGCCTTGGGATTAGATTTATACATCCACTTCTCGTCAGTAACAGGACTCGGGTACAAAACATATTAGGCATAGCAGTGTAATCACGTTGTTTTCAAACCCATGGCGTCTTTCCTATGTCTCAAATTTTGGAATATTTTCTTGGAAGTTGGACAACTTAGCTATTAATTATTATAATGCAGAAACGCGTGTGCTAGCAACCTCTTCAAACATTCTAGCTGACTATCAAGAGTAACACACACACACACACTCTCTCTCTCTCTCTCTCTCTCTCTCTCTCTCTCTCTCTCTCTCTCTCTCTCTCTCTCTCTGTATATATATATATATGTATATATATATATATATATATATATATATATATATATATATATATATATATATATATATCATTTATCAGTAACAAAACTGCACGTGACAAATATTTAAGTGTAAAATCCTCAGGAAACAGGAAAGTAAAAGACCAAGTACCAAGCGCTTTCATGTAATCCGTACACTTCTTCAGGGTACAAAGTGAATTAGAAAATAAAATCCTACAAAAAAAAAAAAAAAAAAAAAAAAAAAAAAAAAAAACTAACAAATCTGAAATGAAAGCCCAAACAAGCAAAGCATTATCAATATGTGTAAGTAATTACTTGTTGTCAAAAATAAATAAACAATTGTCGTTATATAATAAAATGCTAGTAATGTAACAATCACTGAAATAAATGTTTACATTGTACTTCTTTACAATATAGTTAGCAAGATACGTGTCTAGTATATATATATATATATATATATATATATATATATATATATATATATATATATATTTATATATATATATATATATATATATATATATATATATATATATATATATATATATGTTACGCAAATTGTGGATAATTGCCAAATGTGTACATTTTGCAATTAATTTTGCCTATTGTGTACAATTTGCAGGCACCAAGCGCTGCAAATTGTACACAATAGACAAAATTAATTGCAAAATATACACATTTGGCAATTATCCACATTTTGCGTAACATATATATATATATATATATATATATATATATATATATATATATATATATATATATATATATATATATATATATATATATATATAAGAGCGTGAGTATGCATTATATTATCCCACTTCACAAAAAGTCAGCGATTCAGTCAAATCCAAAAAATAAATCTAATGATTTCTAATAAAAGAAGTACCATTTTCTCAATGTACAATTCGATATCCAGCAGCGGATTAAATCATAGATGGGGTACAGCAGACCATTTTTTTTTTTTTTTTTTTTTTTTAACCAGACGATTTATTTCCGAATCATCTGAGACCCATCAGGTTAATATGGTGAAGGGAATAAAGGACGGTCGTGCAGGACGCTGCTGGGTTGCCGAGAATATATTATAATTTTGTCGATCTTTTAGTATTCGAAAAATGTAATTTTCCAACGCTGGAAAGTTAAGAATTTAATGGATATAAAGAAACAAACAGCGCGTACACTTTCAACACAAACAAAACCACTACAGAATACTGATAGACATTTATTCAACCCGAAAATAGGTATGGAAGATGAAAGTGGATTTTATTATATGATTTAACCTAAATGTTTTATTTCATGTTCTGAGTGGAAATTAGAGTTCCCACCAAGCAAATAAAGTGAGGTGTGAACTAAGTAAAGACCTTCCAGCTCCTTTGGTTTTTAGGCAGTCACTCGGCAGCGCCTTTTAAGGCTCGTACAACTTTAAACAGGTTGCCTTACTGCCCAAAATTGTAGACGTATAGCCTTCTGTTCCATCTTATTTTGATTTAAATACAGATTCAATTTGTATTTCTTTTATCATTATCTAGATTTCCTCGTGTCCCATTTTTCCTCACTCTTTTGTTAGCACCATTTTTTTTTATTTCATTTAGTAACGTGGAATTTATATATATATATATATATATATATATATATATATATATATATATATATATATATATAAAATATTTACATTTTGTTTAAAGGGGAAAGATTATATATGATTGGTGTACATCTATGGACTGGTACATACACCACCAGGAAGTATTTATGGATAGCAAGTTTTCTTCGTCACATTTAACAATTTTGTTTTAGCAAAACGAAGAGATCAACAGTTGATCGTCATAACATTGTAGAGATTTTATCAAATTTACAATTTGGAAAATTACGAATATCCTTGTTTACATACGGTGAGTCCAATTTAACAATTCTCAACGGGGGTTTATCACATGCACTTAACATGTGAAAAAGACTAGGGATCGATCTCAGTGTGAAGTAGAATTTTATCTCTATTCGGACACGGTATTTTGATATTCATCATGTATTTACTCATTAGGGGTAATTCGAGTTAGAGCTATCGGTTGAGTCACCTGGTAGGCCAAGATGTTGGGTAAAGCTCGCAGGTATGCAAGACAGAGGTCTCACTAGGTAAATCCTGAAATGCAGTTTGCGTTTGTGGTCCAACTTCTTTTAGACCAAGGCCTATAGATATATGAGGTTTTCCCAGGCCACCTTAGTAGGCGGGTTCTTCGATGATGGGAGTTGATGGGGGGGGGGCAGTTTGGTGATATCATTCATACGGTGCCGTTGGCTGTTAGCATATCACAGTAGAATTCTGACCACTAATTCAGATGCAGTTAATAGTGAATATCTTTGTAAGTCATGCCGATCTTCTATAGTGTTGATTCCGTAGGAGTGGTATTGCTTGGCTCTTAAATCATTATAGTCGCCACAGATTCCGGGCGAAATAAGCACCACCCCCTGATGTCGTCATAGCCAATCATGTCTCCCGCGTTAACAGCAGTCACAACATATCCCCTTAAAGTGATTATAAGTTAGTATAGTTTGAGATATGTAAGGAGGTGCATTGTGACTGCTGCTAACGTGGGAGACGTCGTAGGGAGTGAGGCTTATATCGCCTGGAATCTTTGCAGGGGAAAATATAGTTGGCTACAAAACAACTCAATCAGCACTAGCTAACTAATCACAAACATTGTATTTAACTGTTGTACTATTCACAATAATCTTCGTTGTAATAATTTTAAGAAAATCGGCAAATATTAAAATTTGTGTGACAACCTTTTTGGAGAATGGTGTAAACATTTTATATATTTAAGTTATGTTATTAATCAAGTTACAAGCTTTTTTTATTTTACTCGGCAATTTTCTTGGTGAACTAATATTCCTATACAAGACACAAATTAAAAAGAATGTATGACATCTTACAAAAACTCTAATCACTTTGTATGGTAATGTGATTTTATTTTTAAAACACCTGCTAATTGAATCAGTAAATTTTCCAGGTTGTCCCCCGTGATGACAACGAAACATTTTTTCCATTCCTTGGTTGCGCTACTTATTTTCAATGTGTTGCACTTATGGTACCAATCCATGTGCCATCTCCCTTCGCTACTGCAGTTTGAAGGAATTCATATTCAGAAAACTTTATGAGTTATATAACAACCAACATGTAATCCTCCCTCCTCCATCTTATTTCCTAATACTTCTTTTGCAATTTAATATTCTACGTTGTCATCATCTTGCAAATCATTACCATATATATCCAGTAGGATCAGCCATTTTTGGATAGAAGTTTATTTATTCACAAAAGATGTATTTTGTTCAAAAGGATTACTGGAAAAGTGAGCATGATTCATCATATTACCATATCAGCTTCCAATGCTACATTTTCACTCTAACGGTGTGCTGTTTTATACAGCCAAAAAAAGTGTTCAAAACCATCTTGATTTATCCTATAAGTGAAAATATATGATGTATTGAATTTATCTTTGACTATTCTCAGCAGACTAGTGAATTTCACAATATAATTAAGCCATTTTGAAAAGGATAGAACCTATTATTTTTAATTACTTTCACTCCTTTATATAAACAAATCATATCTTGCAACGTTTTATCTTTGAGTCCAGATTCAACCCCTTTGTATTTCTTGATGGTTTCTTATTAAGAGTCACTGGATAATTGAATAAATCAAACAAGGTATCTACAAGACAACTAAGCTGGACTTTGGTTCCCAATCCTTATCTTGGAGCAGACGTTTATTACTGAAGGGCTGAAGGCATTTATAGTTTTGGACATTAGTTGCACTGGTGTGCTTTTCAAAAAGTTTGGGCAGTCTGTAGATCACTTTTGTTTCTTATAATTACTTGATCAGCAACACAAAGTTTATAAAGAAAGAAAATTGTTTGGCTGAAACTTTTTTTTTCCAAATTATCTTTTACTCTAGCAGTTTCTGATGCATAAGTCTCATTAAACTTAACCCTTGATTCACGGTGTGATTGTATTTACGTACACGTAAGGGTGACACGTGGTTCATAGATTTTGTGGTTTTACGTATGTGCATTTCACATGAACCACTCTGTCGAAAATCACAATTTTTCGTTATGTATGGCAGCAACGTTATTTAATAGACTCTTTGGCAACCTTCAACTCGAATCTAAGAGAGTTTCATGGGCTTGTAATCGTCAGTCGAGATCTGATTTAGTTAGTAATGAATGAGGTTTGAGTACAGACGATCAGCTGAGAGTGACGTCATCACAGTGGGCACTTGAATTTCTCAAAGCTGGGAGATTTTAGATAAAGATTATGATGGTGAAGATAATGAATATGCCGACAGTGAATCTGCAGGAAGCAGTGTTGTTGAGCAAGAACTAACTGGTGATCAAGATACTCTCGTTCAAAGAAATATAGATGAACTCTTTCCTGATGATGATCAAGAGGAAGACTTTGTTTTATCATTCAATAGCGATAGTGGTTGTAGTGATATATCGCGACAAAGCAATATGTATGAACCTGAACCTAGTAGAGTAGGTTTCAGAAGAGGGAGAAATGGCAAGTGAAGTTAGCGGAGTCACGTGACTCGCGCAGCTCCAGTAATAGCAAGAGGAAGGTGTATTCACAAGGAAATAATGAGGTTCCTTTTCGCTTCAAATGGCAGGACTGATAGAGAAGTTTATATTCTGACTGCTGATTTTGCTGTTGACAGCCAAATTTCTAGTGTTTCTAATCGCCCCTCTCTTGCCAATGAATATGACTTTTTTTTTTTTTTTTACCTGTTCGTGGATGAAGAGGTAGTGAACATTTTGGTTGATAAGACAAACAGATGCAGTGAGCAAAGGGTAATCATACGCGACTCGAATACAAAAACAATGAGAAGGTGGAAGTCTAATTTGTTCGTGGAATATGTGTTTCTGACTCTGATCCTTCTCATATTATGGTCAGCTATTAAAACTTTATGTAAAATCCACTTTAGTATCTTATTCCCTGGAGGTAGCGTCCTTACCTGGTGCCAAACTGGGGTTCGAGTCCCATTCAGACTCGTTAGTTCATATGGTCGCTGCAACCTCACCATCCTTGTGAGCTAAGGATGGTGGGAACCTATAAGTCTATCTGTTGTGACATCAGCAGCCATTGTCTGGCTCTCCTTGGTCCTAGCTTGGGTGGAGAAGGTGCTTGGGCGCTGATCATATGTAATATGGTAAGTCTCTATGGCACTGTCCTGCTTGATAGGGCAATGTCACTGCCTCTGCCATTCATGAGCGGCCTTTAAACCTTTAAGCCTTTAATTGATTTAGCATGGAAAATGGCAAAACAGTAACAGCGAAAGAAAATAATAACCAGAAAACATAATGATAACTATATTTAAGAATAATGATAATATCCACAATATTCATCAGTCTTTGATGTGCTGCACAGATGGTGATAAAGCTCCGCGCCGAATTTTTAAAAATTTGATAATCATGAACACAGCTTCTGGTGATATTCGATCTTCCAAGAATTTCTGTCTTCCTCTAAAATCAGCAGTGTTGTGAAAGAAATTAATATGTCACAGAAAAATGTCTCCACAAATGTACTCAGTGATGAAATAAACAAGTTCTTAGTAAAATACAGTGGAGATTTTCTATAAAATTCCAGAAGGTCCAGGGGAAACTATAATACATATCAAGCACAGCTGGTGGAGTCGTTCAGGTTCGAGAAATTACTTTAGAATTATTTTCTAGAATGCAGCAATACCTTTAATTTACAAATCATTACAATGGTTTTATCTTAACATTAATATTTCAAAACAAACCTTTTTCACAGGTTCTAACATGGATGTAGATCATTTTAATCTACATAAAACACTCGCGTAAATAAATCATATTGGTGACTATTGATAAGTAGGCATTCATCAGCTTACTGTTGTTTCCAAAACACATGAGTGGTTATAGGTATTTAGATATTTGTAGGAATCTGGATTTCCTTTATAATGATGAAAGGCAGCCATATGAAGAAAATAGGCTGTGGAAAATTCTAAGCATTATAACAATGATACAAAATCGTTTCAGTAAGTTCTTCCAACCATTCCAAAATTTAGTGGTCAATGAATCTCTTCTTTTGTATAAAGGCTGTCTATTTTTTCAGCAGTATATGAAAACTAAAAGAAGTCGCTTTGTTATGAAAATATTTATATGGGATTATGAAACTGCAATGGTTTTAGATATTACAGTATTAAAGAAATAGGTATAAACATTGATATTGCCAACGATCAACTTCTAAAAGCTTCATGGTCAGTAAGAAAAACGATGATGAGTAAATATCTAAATAAAGGTTATATTCTTTATACTGAGGATTACTACTCAAACCCTATTCTGGATAAATTCCTTTACGAAAACAATACATGTCTTGTCGGGGTGGTTCAAGAATCGAGAGGGGGGGGATGCCTAAATTTCCTATTGGGATGCGAGAGGAGGAAACTGTGAGAAGAAATAATAATCACATGCTAACTCTCAATTGGAAAGACCGCCGCAAATTTTCCCTCCTTACAAACATTCATATGGGTGAAGTAAAAGACACAGAGAAAATAAATTTTAGTACTAATGTACCGCACTTGTTTCGTAACAGCATTTTCATTTTTCTCTTGCTCTTCACCTCACTACAGAACCTGTTTAAACCTGTCCTTTCATGAATTACGTTGTTTGAATTTTAGTGACCTTCTTGTCCTGAACCTGTTATATATAACCTTGTTATCTGTTGAAATAAAGTTAGTTGCATTCACCTCAATTTTAAGTTACAACATAATAGCTCATTCTTACATTGGTTACCTCAGATTGACTCGAAAACGGATAAGTGTCGTACCCAAAGGGCACGAAGTAGGTTCACTTCTTTAATAGAGCCGTCTGCAGCAGGTTGCAGGCAAGTGATACTGGTTATTTCCCCGACGGTGAGAGAAGCCTTTTGGTCCCACAACGGTTGTTGAAAGAACTGAAAAAGTTTAGCTATACGGGTGGATGGCGATAGTGAGTACTGCCCCAGGAGGTATGTTTTGAGGGTGCCGTACACTATTGGGGTGCTCCCTTGTTCTCAAACTCATACAGAGATTATCCAGGATAGGGTCCTCGGGGATCACCGCTAGAACTTTGTTGTTACCTCTAATACAGTGACTTATAAGAGCTCTCCAGTTACTAAATCAGACTCAATCATGTCAGTTCATGTATGGGGCTTGGCCAGTTTTCATCACCACGCTGGCTGGTGAGAATTGGTGATGGTGGGAGATTATTGTCTGATCGCTCACAACAAACCAGCCCACTATCGGTGACTGTGGCTAGTTCAGCTAAGCTGATCATGGCGATGCACAAACCCTTTCTCCACGTAAAAGTATCCCCACTCAGAGAAGATACTGTATACAAAATACTAAATAAGATCTGGAAATAAAGCTTAGTCACCCATACAAGAACGTTTTCTTTTAAACGTTAGATATATGAAAACGAAAAATAAATGAAGAATATCATGGTAAACTATTATAATATAATCGTTTGGCCCCGTTGATTTCTAAGTAAATTACAATATTTCCTTCCCATAAGAAAATGAAGCAAATTGTTGATTGGCATTTAACAGGTTGAAGTAACTTTCGTATACAAAATATTACCCACAGCACGCAGAAGCAGGCTAAAAGAATAAAAAATACAACTATTTTTAGTGACCTTCGATTATAACAAACAGGTATAAAAGGAATTTGTTATTTTGTATTAAGTAAGGAACAATAATGTCAATAAAGACTAAAATAAACAGTAATAAACGCTAATTTCAGTTACATAGTATGAAATTGAAATGGAAATGATAAAGTATAAAAGTGGTTAAAATGTAGCCTAAAAGGACATATATTAAATCTCTGAAAGAATAGGCCTACAAGGTTATCTTCAAAAATAAGAATATATATATATATATATATATATATATATATATATATATATATATATATATATATATATATATATGTGTGTGTGTGTGTGTGTGTGTGTGTGTGTGTGTGTGTGTGTGTCTGTATATATATATATATATATATATATATATATATATATGTATATATATGTATATATATATATATATGTGTGTGTGTGTGTGTGTGTTTATATATATATATATATATATATATATATATATATATATATATATATATATATATATATATATATATATATATATATACATACATATACGCATAAATATACATGTACATATATATATATATATATATATATATATATATATATATACATACATACATATATATATATATATATATATATATATATATATATATATATATATATATATATATATATATACGTAAAACTCGCAGGAACATTTGATGTTCAGTGATATAAAGCCAGAAGGAAAAAGGTAAATGAAGTCCTGGATGGAAGACGAAACTGGTCAGAATTCATATACTATTTCAATTTTTTCATATGGTATTATCTTATTTATATATATATATATATATATATATATATATATATATATATATATATATATATATATATATATGTGTGTGTGTGTGTGTGTGTGTGTGTGTGTGTGTGTGTGATAGAGAGAGAGTTCGTGCATGTGTGTAAAACATCAACCTGTTATGTTATTGAAGGTCACATATCTGTTTAAAACTGGCATTATGAACTTTCTTAATTTTTGGTATGAAACAATATTATGATCAAAACGAAATAATCTTACTAATGCTTCCATAGTTTCCATTGCGTGTTTTGACCATAAAATCCTATTGCCCTCTATCGCTTGATCTCGTTAGGTTAATGCTTTTCTTAGTCACAAGGATTGGATAGTTAGTGACCACAACGAAAAAGAAACGAAAGAATTATTATTATACCAAAGTTGGAATGACTATCTAGTTGTTGGTGTTTGGACTCCTACTTTCTGTCAGCTGAATAGTTTGAAATCGGAAATAAAGGGCTGACGAAAGGGTCATTTTAGTATCATTGCTTTCTTTTACTTCTCAATTAAAG
The DNA here is from genome assembly GCF_036898095.1 of Palaemon carinicauda. Classification (NCBI taxonomy): domain Eukaryota; kingdom Metazoa; phylum Arthropoda; class Malacostraca; order Decapoda; family Palaemonidae; genus Palaemon; species Palaemon carinicauda. The sequence continues at coordinate 18,145,412 of NC_090725.1, read as the reverse complement.
ATTAAAAGGTTGAAAGTGTCTGGTTTCAGTTCCAGTTTCATCAGAATAGATGCTCACCTGAACGTCAGCCGGGCAAGCCCAATCACAGCAGTGGCCTCCCAAGTGAACAGCTTAAACTCACGGTCCATGGCGGGGATCGGTCGGCCGCCATGCGAATGTTAGTTGAACACGTTATAACTGTACTAGCTAGGAAGCTAGTCCGGAAGTCATAAAATAATTTACGTCGGTAGAGCCATAAAATTATGTAATATTTTCATATAATAGATGATAAGTTGCCCGCTAGTCTCATTTTTTCAAGTTGCCTTATTTTACAACGTATCCATTTGCTCCTTGTCCATGAGAGATATTTTCGAGGCCTGAAATATTTTTAATTTTTCTTAGATGATGAATGTATAATGGCTAATTATTGAAAAAAAAACAATAAAAATCAAGGTATTACTTTCATTGTTATTTATTTCTATGCATTCTATAGAAGCTTCTTGTATCCCAATTCATTGGGATAATTCACTGACCAAATTTATTTCCACATCACCATCATTGGCTTATTTCTCGAGTCCTCTATATCATTGTTATTTCCATCACAGTAGGACTCTGTTCGATGATTATTTAGATCTATCTCCAATCAAATTTATGTATGCAGCTGAATTCTAGTTAAATCTTATCGTTGCTAGATATTTAGAATCATTTGTTGGAAAACATGTAGTTGGTCTGGATTGGTTTTACTCCTTTAATCGTCCAATCATTGGTAAAAGTCTTTGCATCGACACAACTTTTTGAAATCATTTGAAATATTTACCAATTTAAGAAAATTCTTGCCTTTTGTAAATTTAATTGTATTCAACACATAAATTGGCATCTGTTGAAAATAACTATCAGATATTGTGGAACAAATACTATAAAAGGCAGTGCTCATTTATAATTGTAATACATGCAATTTGCGTGTCATGATATATCACTTTCTCAAGATTACTGTCAGGGAAGCATGCCCATTTGTGCGAGTCAGTAAAGACATTTTCTTTGGTATATAAATTGTATTAGTATGGTAGCACATTCAATTTTCAATAAACATTGCTTAGTTAGCAGTAAATTTCAAAACCTTTCAGACTTACGAATACATGGCTCTTCTTGCAGTGTATATTTCGAAGCATTTTAGTATTTCAAGTGTTATTCTTTATAACTGGACTCCTGAAAATTGCAACCAGCAACGAGAAACTTGCGACAAGAGATGCGTAGGTCATAGGGGAGAATATGAAATACTCTAAGAGCATTTCAAGAAATTTCGCTATCTAATCTTGCTGTCCTGAGACACATCAATTTTGGTCATCTAATACTCATATTATTATTATTATTATTATTATAATTATTATTATTATTATTATTATTATTATTATTATTATTATTATTATTATTATTATTATTATTATTATTAATTGCTAAGCTACAACTCTAGTTGCAATGGAAATTTCTGACAATAGTTATATAAGACAAATGAGATAATGCATGATATTCTGAGAGTTCCATAAAAGTGATTTTTTCAACTGACAGGATCTTTAATGAGGATGCTTAAACCTGGGACGGGGGTGATTTCTGGCAATATATATTTAGGAAACAGGACAAGATGTGCAAGCCTTCAGAGTAACATCATCTAACCTAGCCTTGCTATGAGGGGTCAAAATTTGGGGCTTCTGGCTCAAGCACACCACTACAAAATATTTTCTAGCAGTAATAATTTGGGACACAAGAAAATATGCAGGACATTTTGAGACAGGTTTCAAGTGCTAACTTCATGAGCTGAAATACCCTTTTCCTGACAGGTGCCAGATGTAGGGCTTCTAGCACACCGACACCAAGTCGGGAAAGTTTTGGCAATAGCTATTTAGAATCAAGGGATCTATTTATAATATTTTGAAAAAAGTTTCATGAGGTAACGTCTTCAGCTAAGGTGGCCATGTTATAAGGGGAGCGGTGTAATTGGGGCCATCTGATCATGGTGCCTGACCACCCCAAATTATTGTCTGTAGTTGTACAAGTCACATGCGAGTGCATTTAACATTTTGAGACAAGTGTCGAGGGGTAAGTCCTTCGGCTTGACCTAGTCCGGTTGTGGTCTACAATTTAATAACTTTTGTCAGGAACTTTCTATCAATAAAATTTCCTCGTAATGGTCATTCCGTTAATTAAGACTTGTAATTCAGAGAGGTTTCGTAACTTTTTTTTTCTGTCAATTACCTGACCCACCAGTGTTACCCGGAAGGAAATACATATCAGTGTAAGTTTTATCACTTAGTGTTTATAGATGGGTGAGCTTTTCAGCTCACCAAACCTCCGTGGGCTCTCACACTATATCCTCGAATAAGCCATTAAGGGGATTAGAAAAGGAAGGAGGCTTTATATTCACTATTTTCAAATTTACTAAATTAGAAATATATGAAATATAGAGTTTTTGTGGTATTTATCGGATTAATTTTTATTATAGTTTTATAATATCAACACCCATGATGCATTATAATCCCATTGTATGAAAACAAATCTAATAATCTATTATGGAATATCTTTCAATATTGTTTATCTCTTTTGTGCTGCACGTGTTTCATACACGCTCATACATTGTAATGCTGATGCTTTTTTATCTTTCGCCCTCTTCCGCACTGATAATAAAAAACCTGTTTGAGTTTGTCATCGCATGTTTGACATTGTTTGAATGTTTGTGCTATTGTTGCCCTCAACTGTTTGTATATAAGTGCGTTATCTTGTTGATTAAACTTACATTCACCTGGCCTCTCTATTCGTACTTAGCAGCCACCTCACACACTTTCTAAGCGAGTAATTTTGCTTTTTCATTGGCCTGGTTTTTCATACTTATGATTCCACTTAAAAGAGCTCTGGCCAATCTTTTGAAAGTGATATCATGTATTTTCAGCATATTTGCTGATGTTTAATATCCACCAATTCAAGTTCCTTAATTTATTGAGTTATGTTAGTCAATATTTGTGCCTTATACCAGTTTATTCCAAGAGGCTACCATTAAGTTAATTCTTCTTCTTTCTTCTATTAGCGTACTTTTTCCCTTCATATGGGCTAACACGTTTGCCTTCTCTGAAGGACTTTGCTTTGGCTTTTGGGGTAGACCGTAGTCCCGACCGGTTGCCCTGCCTGACATCGCTAGACCCCGGGAGCGTATGTTTCTTTGAACCAGCTACCATCGCCCTTCCTCCACATATTTTTTTTATTTATGTTTTCATGTACCTTTATACGTTGATTTTAATTGTATATATCTCAATTCATGAGTCCTTTTTTTTAATCTAATTCCATTTGAGAGTATGTTCAGTTGGTGGATTTTGTGTTGTTCACAACATTATTATTCCAATTTGTGAATGTAACTACACTGTAACAATCAGTATTATCAATAGTATTAGCTGATTATATTAGGAACTAATACAAGTCTTTAGCTAACATGCCTTTTAGTTTATCAATATTTTAGCCATAAGTATTAGATCTAAATAGAATTGACCCCACAATTATTCTCTAACGTAACTCTGAGTATCTTATTTCAAAGGGCTTATTATTATTAGATATTCAATGTCATGAAACTAAGACTTTCGTCAGGTCTTTAATGCGGATCTTCGGTTTATAATTCTTGTACAAAGGTTTTTACATGGGATGTTTTAAAACCTGTATGATGTACAAACTGTGTGTCACACAATCGTACATAGCTCATTTTGTGTATATATTATGCTTGTATCTTCGCTCTTCCTTCGCACTAAAAAGAACCTGAATAAACATGTCTGTTTTTCTCATCGGTAACGGTGTCTGTTTTGAACATGAAATTTCTTGTTGCTTTGAGCTTTTGTATATAAAGGAGAGTGTTTTATAATAAACTCACTCAGTTGCTTTCATCCTGTCTTTGAGTCACAACCTTCTCTCGGCTCGTCACAATGGCCATGAAATCAATTTCTCTAAAGAACCATGAAAAGTACTTTCTCTCTCTCTCTCTCTCTCTCTCTCTCTCTCTCTCTCTCTCTCTCTCTCTCTCTCTCTCTCTCTGTCTGTCTTCCTTGCTTTCTTTCCTTTTATTAATAATTTCTCTTCTTTTATCCTTGTCTCATTTGCCTGGGTTTTCTGCTATCTTATCCGTCTACATATTAGATATTGTAGTTAACTCTCAATAGATTTATTCATCCAATCCGAATGATCGTCACAACTACATAATTTGTTTAAACATTTCGCAAGATATGCACTAAACATGTCAGCGTTTTGATTGATTCTCATTAAATATTGCTTTATAAATTAGACTTCTCTTCATTCTTGAGTAATAAAAACTGAAGGGTGTGTCCTTATTATCGACCATAACTTCCCCCGAAGTCTAATGGTCTGTCCTTACGATTATTGTACTTTATCCCAAAGCGAAGGGCGAACGTCTAGCTGTCTCAAGATAGTACGTGCCATAAGGTCTGAAAAAAAAAGAAAAAAAAAGGAACATTAAATTATGTATAAGAGATGATTGATTAACGTTATTGTCCCGAATAATTTGGATTTCGTGAAATCAATAACAAATTTTCAATTATCTTCTAGTGAAAATTTCCCAGATTGAGTAAATAAAGTCTAGATGAACAATTAGGAATCCATCCCAAGATCACTGGATTAGTAGAGACGCTCCTTATTACTGAGTACTGGGAACCGATATTAGCTGCTATGATGGGTTAGATCTAACAATTTATGTGATACTAAAAGGCTTGAAGTAGCCATAGATGTAATGTTTAATGGGCTCTGAAGTTATTATGAATCATCCCATTTTAAAACAGTTTTTTCATAGAATGTTCTCTTGCTTGAGGATACACTTGGCCACACTATTATATCTTATTTCTCTTCCTCTTGGATTGTTAAAGTTTTTATAGTGTACATAGATATTTATTTTAATCTTGTTGCTCTTCCTAAAATACTTTATTTTTCTTTGTTTCCTTGCCCCAATGAGCTATTTTCCCTGTTGGAGACCCTGGGCTTATAGCACCTTGCTTTTCCAACTAGGGTTGTAGCTTAGCAAGTAATGATAATGATGATAATGATACTCTGTTAGTATGTATCGTATTTTTTAAACAGTACATTAGTATTACACTGAGTAGGCGTTCTGCTATTTCATATGTTTGTAACCAGATATTCCAATCAATTAGTACATGTATCCATTAACAACTGGTTATACATAATTTACTTTGGATTATTTGTTCAGCAACATCATCATTATTACAAACCGCTTTGTATGGCTAATTGGGTATACTTGATTAGTTTAGTACACGGGTTAACTTTTGTGTACATTACTGTATATGTTGGGTACCTTTTGTCAATTTGGTAAATAGTTGATTGGGTATATTTTGTTACCTAGGTATATTTTCGTATTGATAGACATTGTTCAGGGAGAATATCATCTGGTAGATTATTTATTGATTACATAGTCTATCAAGTACATTTTGTTCATTGATTATATTTTAAACTTTGGGTACATTTTCCTCATTGAATACTTTTCTTTGCTGTACACATGTCTATTGGGTACATTTTTGGTCAACTGGGAATACTTAGTCCGTTATTTACATTTTATCATTAGACTTCAGTATTGGATGCAATTAATTTTGCGGGTGGGTCTATTTATACATACGGTAAATATTACGAGATTTCAGTCATTGGGTACAATTTCGAGTTTGACAATATTGTTTTTTTGTTCACTCGTCAATGACAAACTCTTATACAAAGTAATATGTGAAGAGTTGGTCTAAACAGGGTGGGAAAATATGTATATGGTGCATTTTGTTTTTTGTTTTATATAGAAATAAGACATAATTAGTGTGAAAAGAGACAAGGGAATGTGATGAACCATACTTATAATACCATTGGTACATTGATTAAGAGAAAAAAAGTTTGAGGCTGAACCATTAGCCACAAAGGATGGTAAGATCATCATTCCTCAATTCATCTCTCCAGTCTTCACGGATGTTTATTCTCATTCCCTATCATTTGTTGCTATCTTCGTATCCAAAGTTTTCCATTTCTATATATCCTTCAAATGCCATACGAAATCTACTCCCAAATACAGGCATACAGAAGAAAAAAAGATTGAATTTCTTCTTGGAATCAATGTCAGATTAATGTTGCCTGGAGAATTACTGTATACCGTAAAATCTATAAAAAAAAAAAAAAAAAAAAAAAAAGGGGGGGTTTCTATTCCTATATAGCCTTTAAATGCCATACGAAATCTACTCCCAAATACAGGCATACAGAAGAAAAAAAGATAGAATTTCTTCTTGGAAACAATATCAGGTTAATGTTGCCTGGAGAATTACTGTATACCGTAAAATTAAAAAAAAAAAAAAAAAAAAAAAAAAGGGGGTTTCTATTTCTATATAGCCTTTAAATGCCATACGAAATCTACTCCCAAATACAGGCATACAGAAGAAAAAAAGATAGAATTTCTTCTTGGAAACAATATCAGGTTAATGTTGCCTGGAGAATTACTGTATACCGTAAAATTGAAAAAAAAAAAAAAAAAAAAAAAAAAAAAAAAACGAAAGACTTACTGAGTCGCAGCATGTAGTCCCATATCAAGACAACCTTCGCCGCAACTTGAACACTTTCCAGTTTCATACGTGTGCCAGTCTGGGCAAGGTTTGGACCTGAAAGGAGTCACGCCGTTGATGCTCTCTATCCAGTAGTCAACGGCCCGCCCATGACTGCAACCACCTGCAAAGTACGAGAACAGTTTACTACTAGATGCCTCCTGTTGCCGATGAAGTGATTGTATACACCGAAATCTACAATTTTTATATACATAGATGCAGACGCGCGCACACACACACACACACACACACACACATATATATATATATATATATATATATATATATATATATATATATATATATATATATATATATATATATATATATACATACTATATATATATATATATATATATATATATGTATACATATATATATATATATATATATATATATATATATATATATATATATATATATATCACCATCATCATTATCACCATCATCATCATCATCATCTCTTCCTACGCCTATTGACGTAAAGGGCTTCGGTTAAGATTCTGCCAGTCGTCTCAATCTTGAACTTTTAAATCAATACATCTCCATTCATCATCTCCTATTTAACGCTTCATAGAGCCATATAGGCCTGGGTTTTCCAACTCTTCCAGTGCTTTGTGGAGCTCTGTTGAAAGTTTGGAGAACTAATCTTTCTTGCGGAGTGCGAAGAGCATGACCAAACCATCTTCATATACACCTCACCAAGATCTCATCCTCACATGGCACTCGAGTAATCTCTCTTATAGTTTCATTTATAATCCTGTCCTGTCCTATAACTTGCAATATGCTTCTGAGGGCTTTGTTCTCAAAATCTACAAAATCTGTTGGATTTTGTTTCATTATCATACCACGACTCCTGTCCATACAGTAACACCAATCTCACTAAACTGATATATAGCCTGATTTTTATATGTAATTTGAGGCGATTTGATTCCCAAATTTTACTTAACCTACCTATTGTCTTATTTGCTTTATTCAATCTTTCATTAAACTCTGATTCTAAAGATCCTGTATTTAACATCATAGTTCCTAAATATTTAAATGATTCCACCTCATTAATCCTTTCTCCTTCCAATGATATTTCATCTTCCAATGCATACTCCGTTCTCATCATCATTGTCTTTTTTCTATTTATCGTGGGCCCAACTTTATGTGATATTTCATGCATTCTGGTAAGCAAGCTTTGTAAGTCTTGTAATGTTCTGCTAATAAGGACAGCATCCACAGCTTACTCTGGGTCAGCTAATTTCCTGTTACCAATCCAGTCCAATCCTTCTCCACCATCACCAACTGCTCTATGCATTACAAAATCCATGAGGAGAATAAACAATATAGATGACAACACATTCCCTTGGAATACTCCACTGTTCACAGGAAATTCACTAACATTAACTTTCCACTTGCTATATTCATGAACATACTTAAGCAAATTTTCATATTGAAGAGGAACTCCATAATAACGCAAGCCTTTTCACAAAATTGGCCGGTACACCCTATCAAAGCCTTTTTTCATAGTCCAAAAATGCCATCAACAGTGGATTTCTATATCCTACACATTGCTGTACCACATGTCTTAAAATGAAAATTTGGTCAGTACAACTTCTACCTTTTCTAAATCCTGCTTGTACATCTCTTAGCTTTTCATCAAGCTTTCTCTCTAGTCTCTTTAGGATGAGCCTACTATATATTTTAATGACAACTGACGTAAGTGTGATGACTCTAATTATTGCTACCAGTCAGATCTACTTTTTTGCCATTCCTAGCTCGCATTCATCAGGCTTTGCCTCTTCACGCCAAATTCTACAAAATAATCTTATAAGTTTTCTGGGAGTCACTTCATTTTCAGCCAATATCATCTCAGCAGTTATTTCATTGTATCCAGGGCTTTCCATCACTTCTTTAATGATAGCTTCAAATTAAAACACACTGAATTCATTCATGGGCACACCAAAGTCTTCTTCAGCTTTACGTATAATAATCAAATTATTCCCTTCATATCTCCTGTTCATGACCTTACTAAAGTGTTCCATCGAACGTTGTCTTTCTTTATATATATATATATATATATATATATATATATATATATATATATATATATATACATACATACATACATATATACATATATACACATATATATATATATATATATATATATATATATATATATATATATATATATATATATATATAAAATATGCCAACAATTAAACAGCTGAGAAGAGAGGGGATTTCTAAAAACAGAATTGAGTGGAGAAGACAACTGATTCCACTGACAGGCTGAAAGCCTACCTGAGAGTGGAAGCAATATATATATATATATATATATATATATATATATATATATATATATATATATACAGTATATGTATATATATACATATATATATACATATATATTATATGTATATATACAGTATATATATATATATATATATATATATATATATATATATATACATATATATATACATACGTATATATATATGGGGCCTGTGTATGTATATATGTGTGTGTGCATGTGTTAGTTCTTGTGTGTGTGTGTGTGTATTTGCACGTATGTTGCTATTTGCACAGGTGTGTGTAATTCCTAAAAAGATTTTCAAGCATCGTGCTACTGATATTTCAAGATGAGGAAGCGCACTGAGAGAATCATCGACCGTCAGAATGACGAATAAATACAAAGGCTCGACTAGACAGCACACAGATGAATAGAAAGGTGACAAGTCCTTCAGCGACTCCCCTTTTTTACCTCTCAAAAGATCAGTCCATTTTCCTCCCACTGTGCATCCAGGTTGGTGTTCTCCGCCGTTTGGATAATAGTCGACATGGCCGATCCTTTCCGACAAACCTACGCAAGCCTAACAACAAAAAAGAAATGGAGAAAGAACTGCAATCAATGTCTCGTTCTCATTCCTGCAATAGTTACCGATAAATTCACTTTAACAAAAGTTGAAACTTGTAGCGAATTCTCTTTTTATAGTTAATGTATGAAAGATTTATTGTAATGTTGATACTGTTCTTAAAGCGTTTTATTTTAATTATTTATTACATCTCTTGTAGTTTATCTATATCCTTATTTTCTTTTTTTACTTAGCTATTTTCCCTGTTGGAGCCGTTTTGCATATAGCATCCTGCTTTTCCAACTAGGGTTGTAACTTAACTATAGTCCATTTCTTTTAGCGAGGAGCATTTGCACCGACTCGCAGCGGTGCCCTTTTAGCTCGGAAAACTTTCCTGATCGCTGATTGGTTGGACAAGATAATTCTAACCAATGAGCGATCAGGAAACTTTTCCGAGCTAAAAGGGCACCGCTGCGAGTCGGTGCAAATCTGCCTCGATAAAAGAAATGGACTATAGTAATAGATATCACAATAATAATTGTTGCATCACCCTCTACATATGTTGTTGACAAGTATTATACTCAAATTATCTATCAACACCTGGCAGGAAAGTCAAAACCTACTTGATAAGTTCTTCCACCATTGGTGTGGATCACTTCGACGAAAGTGGCGTCTGATATGTCCAGCATCTCTTCTTCTGGCGCACCGCGGTAACTGGGACCTGCCGGGTCCAGGCCTATGATATACAGAGAGAATTTAAAGATCTCGATAGACATTAATTTTACATTTTATGTAATCATCATTCGGAATATTGTACGTTACGATTAAATTATAATACTCATAACGAAAGAAATTATATAATAGATTTGTATGAAACGTAATTGATTATATCTGTGGCCGATTATCTAATAGATCAGTATATTTGATTTATATATATTTATATATACATATATACATACATATATATATATATATATATATATATATATATATATATATATATATATATACATACACAGTAATTTCACTGCCTAAAAGTCCTCTCTGGGTTAGTCCTAAAATCATACTCAGTGAAAAGAAATTTGAAAAGCTTTTTCTTTATTCGTAATCCGTTTAAGAGTTTATATGATCTAAACGGAAAGGAAACATTTATATACGGCCAATTGTGGATTAAAGGCCGGTCATGAATGGCTTAGGCAAGGAACATTGACAATGCCCTAGCTAGCCGGACAATGCCCTAGAAACTGACCATATATACTTATGGTCATCGCCCAAACCTTGTATCCACCCAAGCTAAGACCAGGGAGGGCAAGGGATATTTCTAATAGGCCACTTGCAACCTTTCAGATCTGTCCTTTTAAAGGTTTAAAGGCCGCTCATGAATAGCTGAGGCAAGGAACAGTGACATTGCCCTATCAAGCTGGACAGTGTTCTAGAGACTGACCATATATCATATATCAGCACCCAAGGCCCATCTCCACCTATGCTAGGACCAGGGAGGGCCAAGCAATTGGTTGGTGATGACTCAACAGATAGACCTATAGGCTCCCCTAAACCCCTCAACCTTAGTTCACAAGGATGGTAAGGTTGCAGACACTAATGGCTCTAACGAGACTAAACGTAACTGGCAAACACCAGACAGAGATGTTGCCAATCAGGCCATAACAACCCTATCACGTCTTTTCTTTTCACTGACCTGTGATACGTCCAAGGGGACCGTAAACCACGTGATGACCTACGATTCCACCTAAATGGGCCCCTAAAGAATGCCCTGTCACGTGCAGAGTTGTGATGTCGAGTTGAACGACGATGTGCATGATATCCAGCATCTCGGCTACACGATGACCCACCTGGAATTGTGCAGGACAACATTTGAATGTTCAATATCATATTTTGCAATAATGTTAAAACCAATACACCAATTCCCTAATTTCGCAAGAGGGTCTGCCCCTCTTTTATTCTTCTCCTGTACTTCTCTTTCTCCCTATTTCCTTAATCTTTCCCATCCCGAGTACCTGCCTTTGAGCTATAAACTGGATTGTATCCAGGGGTACTCTTCCTTTCCCCATATTATAAAATAATAACTCGCAATTAAACGCTAGAGTATGACTATTCGCGTACCAACGCGTACTTTTTCTATTTTCAGATAATATTGATTATTGGTGCAGTACAGGAAACTAAGTAATGAGAACTATTCGTGCTCAACACCAGATCGCTGATATACATGCAATGTACTTTATAAAAAATCAAATACCGTACATATACAATTTGCAGAAGTTGATGCCAAGAACACCCTTGTATCGTCGGGATGCAAATGATGCATAGTTTTGAAGAATAGTTGAATAGCAAATAAAAAAAAATATATATATATACTCGATAACCTCAATCACAACTAACTCTCTTTGAGTATGTTTGCTTGTATATTTGTTTGTTGTTTGTTTGTAAAAGCTTTTCTGGTATTTTTTCGCTACCACTAAAACTTGTGCTACAAGGGTTCTATGTAAATAACTTTCTCGACTTGAGCAGTTATACCATAAATAACGTAATGTATGAAACTAGTTGCATATATGTTAAACAGAAACTCCAAACTATTAATTCTTGGAGGAAGAAGAGTACGCAGGACCTATTTACATACTAAAGACAAGGAGGCGTGTGATGTTGGACGCAATCTTCTAGAGCAGAGGTTCTCAATGGGGGTGAAATTCATCCCCAGGGGTGAATTTTGGGTTTTTAGGGGGTGAATTGTGACCGAAGTAAGTTCATGGGTGAGGAGAGCAATTATAGGCTTTAGCATATCTGGCCTGTCAATTGGGCTGGGATTATATCCTAGGATTGGAAAAGGTACTGAGGAAGAGACAGATGGCTGGGGAATTAAGTAGGCCCCAAGAAAATTACTTGGCAGGCCCAAGGTTGGGAACTCATGAACTATAAATAGCTGAGAAGCTAATTCCAATTTCAGTCTTGAATTGTCCTCAGTAAGTGTCTGAGTGAACCTGATTTCCAGGATTGTATCTTCAAGAAAGTACGATCATTCATATATTGAATATGGATTCACATCCATCATCATCAATGGAGAAGAAAGGCCCCAATGTGTTATTTGTAGTAAAGCTTTGACAAACGATTCTATGAAACCAGCAAAGATGAGACAGCATTTGTAAAATGTTCATCCTCATCACAGAGACAAGAAAAAAAAAAACTTTTCTGAACGCCATGGGAATGCTCTCATAAAGATGAGGCTGGTTTCAACAGAAGAATTTAAAGAGAAAAACGACAAAGTTACTGAAGCTTCCTATGTCGTAGCACTTGAAATAGCAAAGCAGAAAAAAACATACAATTGGGGAAAATTTGATAAGCCTTGCACTCTCAAAATGGTGGAAATTGTGTTGGGAAATTAAATGAAGAAAAAAATTGCAAAGGTTCCATTAGCAAACAGTACTGTTTAAAAGAGGATAAGTGATATGGCCACTGACATCATGGATCAAGTTGTGCAGGAGATCAAGTCTTCAGCATTTGGCTTATTTTCAATCAACTTGATGAATCAACTGATCTGGCATCATGTTCCCAGTTGGTGGTGTTTGCAAGGTATGTTCACTCAGATTCATTTAAGGACAAGTTTCTCTTTTGTTCCCCTCTTGAACTAACTACAAAGGCCTCTGATATTTTGGAGAAGGTTTCATCTTTTTTGAATCAGAAAATCTTTCGTGGGATAATATCAGTGGGTGTTGTACAGATGGAGCACCAGCTATGTTAGGGACAAAATCAGGATTCCAAGTATGTGTGAAAAAGCGAGCTCCAAAACTGAAAGGCATTTATTGTATAATCCATCGTCAGGCATTAGCCTCAAATACATTTCTTGCTCCGCTAGAGAAGGTTTTGGATCAAACAATTGAAATTGTAAATTTAGTCAAAGGAGGGGCACTCAACTCACGACTTTTCAAGCAGTTATGTACTGATATGGATGCAACCCATCATTTGCTTCTTTTTCACACAAATGTTTGTTGACTGTCAAGAGAAAATGTAACGGAGCGAGTATTTGAGCTTAGAGATGAGATCAAATTGTTTTTTGAAGTGCAAGGTAAAACAGAATTTTCTGCCTGGCTGAGTGATGAGGAATGGATCATGCATCTTGCCTGTTTGGTTGATATATTTGAGCAACTGAATAAACTGAATCTTCAGATGCAAGGAAGGAATACAAGCATTATTAAACTCGTAGATGCCTTGAAAGCTCTTATGAGCAAGCTTGAAAATTGGAAGAGAAGGGTAAATGCAGATAATGTAGTAATGTTTGGGAAACTGTCATCTATTCTTGCTGTTTGTGGTGAAGACAAGGTGCTTCCACAATTTGCAAAAAAAATTAAATTTGGCAGCATTTGACAGCACTGGAAAATTAATTCAGACGATATTTTCCCGAGCTTGGTGATGATGAGTTGGATTTAGTCAGAAATGCATTCAAACTGTCAGTTGAAAAAGTTCCTGATGATTGTCAAGATGAGGTTTTGGAGTTAAAAACTGATTCGGGTGTAAGAGATGCGTTCGATGAGAAATCGATAACAGAATTTTGGCCTCTGATGTACGATTCCTACCCAAAAGTGGAAGAATCGCTATCCGTGTATTGCTTCCGTTTGTATCGGTATATCTTTGTGAGTCAGGCTTTTCAACTCTGTTACAAAGTAAAACGATGCAGCGCAGTATATTAGAGGTAGAAAATAACCTGCGTTGTGCCCTTTCAAGCACTCATCCGCGTATACCAGAATTGGCTAAGAAAAAACAATCATAGGTTTCGTCAATCGATGAACTGTAATATTCTGAATAAAATTAATTACAGGTTTATAATATCTTTTTACCCTATCGAACTTTGTGTTTATTGCATTAGCTTCAGTTTGGCCTGCTAAGTAGTTCTTATAAATTGAAAAAAAAAATATTTTACTTTTATTCAAGTTTTATATCCATCGATATTTTCAATTTGCATATAATTTGTAATATTCCATTAAAAAGATAATCCATGTAAACCTGTAAATTTATTATATTTAAAAAAAAAAAAAGTATTTTTAGTAATATTTGCATATTATTTACAGTGCACCTGTTGAGAAGACAATCTTGGTAAAGACGGGAAGTTGGGGGGGGGGGGGGAATGACATCATTACAAATGGTGAAAGGGGTGCATGGGCCCAAGAAGGTTGAGAACCCCTGTTCTAGAGTGACCCCTTGTAGTCATATATGAGGGAGGTGTCAAAAGCTGAACTTATCCCATTCTTCTAGCACTTATCAGTAGCTCTTCATCCTGGCCTCCACTGCCTATCTAATCTCTGTCAGCAATCTATAAATGGTTTCGTTAATTGGATATAGTCTTCTCCTAGCTCACTAACCTTCAGAAATTTTTACCTGAATTGACCTTTATGAATCAGAGAAAACCTATCCCTCTACATAAACTTATTTATCCACATCACTACATGTGAAAGTCTGTCATTATTTGGAGGTATGTAATTAATACTCTATAATGTATAAGATGTTTGCATCATATTTATTCTATATTATTTTTAGGGGGTGGGGTGGGGGAATGAAGCCTCTCTGTTAGCAGGGAATGGTTTTCTGTGTATGAAATATAATGATTTGATATAGCCAAGCAAGCCTAATTATCACAAATCAACTCAGATCTTCATTGTGTAATCGGAAAAAATCAGATTTGAAATTGATTTTAAACGAATTGATGACCATCAGTCGAAGAGTATTACAAGAGGCAATCAGTGCAAGCAAAGAGGAGTGTGAAAAAAAAACAATCATCTAAAAGACATTAATTTCTATACCAGGTTTCTTTACAATTTATTGCATTTATCATCAAAATATTTCTCAAGCTCTTTGGCATTCAAACATTAAACAGAAATTGGTATTAGTATTGTTGTGGGTATTTCAACAAGGAAAAGAATTCATATGATCTTACCTCAGGAAGGGTATTAACAACTGCATAGTAGTTGAAGCGGTGAGATATCTCCTCCCAGTCTATGGAAATGACGTTGCATTCATAGTGTTTTAACAATTCTAAAAAAAGAGAAACAAGGTAGGTACATACAATAAGTAAATACAGATGTATAGCTTATTGTAAAACTAAAAGTACGTTAAGTAAAGTGATACATGGATAAATGCATTGATTATTATATACATAAATTGAATGTTTAAACACGAATAATTGGTCATTTTGAAAAAGGAGGGAAGTAGATAGGTTGTTGAAAAACAAAACTACACAAGTAGTTGAAAATTACTGTCATTTTTAAAAGTTAATATAAAAGGCTAAATTACCTACAGAATAGTTTTTGCTTTGCTAAAGAAACGAAGTAACAACACTTGATTTAGAAAATAGTATGATTGTTTATATTTTTTCAAAGAATATTATCTTTTGACGTTTTATTAATACTATTACTGCAACTTGTATATGAAAATAGAACGCACCGTAAGAATAAACAATTATCATCAATACTACAAAATACGTCAATATCACTACAAAAATTTTATTATCTTTATTAACCTGTCTTAGCTTCCACTGGCCAGCCCTGATATCCATTAGCTATCCATCCATGGATAAGGACGTGTGTTGGGAGATTGGGGTCAAAAGTTGAGTTAACAATGTTATCGATGTCATTGATCTTTAACTCATAGTAAGATGCATCTTCAGGATTACTTCTGCAAAAAGGAAAAAAAAAGAGAAAAAAAATTAAGTAGTAGTCTATCCTCATCATCATCATCATCATCATCATCATCATCGTGAGTATTTGCATAAAATTTTATGCTTGTATCATCAAATCATCAAATGAACGATTCTACACTTAAAATAACCGTAATTGTAATCGGAAATTCTCTGTAAAATATACTGTTCTCAGCCGTATTTCAGTAAAATACAGGCGTCCGTAATTTTACCAGAGTTTGTTATCATATTTTACGGGTTGGTGACCGTAATATCACTTGTTTACGTCAATATATCCGCTTTTAAAAGGGTAAATGCCTGGCAACATTTATTCTAGGATGTTTACCATTTTTTACGGCAAACTTTCAACAGTGTAGCCTATCCTTATCATCATCATCATCATCGTGAGTATTTACGCAAACATTCATGCTTTTATCAGCAAATGAACGATTGTATGGCTTATTTGTTCACCTACAATCAGAATAAAGATATAAGTGAACAGATCCTTTCATAAAGAGAATGGAGTCCGTGTCAATGTAGGTAGTAATTTGAAGAGGTGTTGAGTAGGGGTAATAAAAAAGGAAAACAAAAGAGAGAGAGAGAGAGAGAGAGAGAGAGAGAGAGAGAGAGAGAGAGAGAGAGAGAGAGAGAGAGAGAGAGAGAGACTGCATTATGGAACGAGTGTTAGAAAAGTAAAACTAAGAATGAATTTTCTATTCTAAAAGTCAATCAAGACTATGGTAGCTCATTTTAAATAGTTTATTTTGGATGGTTCAAAGTTGTGGCATAATGTTCAAATAGAACATACTGTAGAATGAATGATGATTGCAGATGGCGCATTATTAAGTGACTGATGTTATAAGAAGTTATAGAGTTAGGTTAAGTAGTTTGAATGTGTTAGTAAGGAGAGAAAGTTCAGCATTAATGTTAGATGAAATATATATATGAGGGTAAATCTAAACCAGAAGAAGAAACAATTGATTGGGGAGTAATGGAAGCAAATTATCACAATGCTGTTTGGGAGATGTAACAGATGGTGGATGTTAACGAAATAGAAAATGGGTTTGAAGTTGTCGATATCAATTTGTAGTATTAAGTGGAGTAAGATTCGTGATATAAAAATGCCGACTAGGTAGATACGTTTGTAGAGGTAGGTTGGGATGTCTGAGAACGATGAATAGGGAATATAATTTGGAAATATTTGCGTGACTGCTGAAAGGGAGACCTATAGAGTGGGAGAGATGTTGAAATTCAAAAGGTGTAAAACTGAGTAGAGGGTAGAAATCTATGGCAATTGTGTAGTGGAGCCGACGCTCTGCCGATGAACATTTTGTTCTGGTTAATAAAGTAGCTTATGTAGGATATTTCTTCACAAAGGGTTCACCTTTGATATGGCACATGGTGGATAACTGAGATACTAATGACGCCTGATTTGTCTTTGAAAGGAGCCCTTATGAAGACCAAATTTATTAGTTATGAATATTTTGAAAGAGAGAGAGAGAGAGAGAGAGAGAGAGAGAGAGAGAGAGAGAGAGAGAGAGAGAGAGAGAGAGAGAGAGAAGTCAGAATGTGTTAGTATCCTCTACAATAATAAGAATATAATACACAATATTCTAGATTACTACAGGTCAGCTTCCATTAGATTATATAACTTCACTATTCAAGTGTGTTTATTTTTATTCTATTTTTGCGACAATGAATTGTTATTTCACGTTATAAAATACATCAGCTGCCAAGCATATATCGTACAAATTTCTTGAAGGGAGTAATCGTTATTAAATGCTGGACACACGATTCAAAGAATTCTTTTGAAGAATTTTAATAAATGCAACAGTGATATGAATGTGTTTAAAGTAGAACAAAGTTAAGATTTTACATTGGATAGTTTAGATACAGTGATATTTCTTACTCTGAAAGAAACGAGAGCAATGGCATTTCTTTGCAAAATTTTATGGGACTCAGACACAAATACCCTGAAATAGTCTAGTTTTAAGGAGAGAGTGGAGAAAACGAAAAGCCAAGCGATGGAAAGTCGTATCCCCCAATATCGAGAGAATGTTTAAGACACGTCTTTTGAAATCGAGAATCGTATAACGAGGTATTACAATGGCTAGAAGACAATCTCCCTTATATAAAAAAACAAGTGTTTCGATATACATATGTATATATGCAGTATATATGTATATATATGTATGTATATACATATATATACATGTGTGTGCTTCTATATGTATTATATATATATACATATATATGTATATATATATATATATATCTATATGTGTATATATTTATATATATATATATATATATGTATACATATGTATATGTGTATATATATATATATATATATATATATATATATATATATATATATACATGTATGTATATATATATGTATATGTATATGTGTATATATATATATATATATATATATATATATATATACACGTGTATATATATATATATATATATATATATATATATATATATATATATATATATATATATATATATACATTTCGGTCGCTC
This sequence comes from Palaemon carinicauda, assembly GCF_036898095.1. NCBI lineage: Eukaryota > Metazoa > Arthropoda > Malacostraca > Decapoda > Palaemonidae > Palaemon > Palaemon carinicauda. Next base: position 18,126,759 of record NC_090725.1, on the reverse strand, counting down.
TTACCTCTCCCGTCGTTTGGGTAGGGGGAGAGGGAGCAGTATGTGTGTGCATATCTAAATATTTAGTCGTCATTTTTGACGGGTCACGTACACTAATTGTTGTGATATTATTCGGAGGATAAGGTTGATGTACAATACTGTACAAGCTTTTATTGTTATTTCAGAGTGGCTCTATCAGTATATGACGTCATCATGGGAACTGAACTCCTTCATGACTGACGTCATCTCACATAGCATACCCGCAGTGGGAAGGGTGGGAAGAGACGGATAGTACCATCAGACCACCGTGGTCCACTGTATTGCTAAAGGGATTTTGCAGTATCCTGTCAACCTCCGACTGAATGCACTCTTTTCCCTCAACTTTGCCTTGATTTCAGCCTTCTTTCTTTAAATTAATTATGCAACTGCTGGGATCAACCCCCCCCCCCCCTCCTCCCTGACGCACCTTGTCATATGGGCCAACTTACAAGTGTTGTCACCCATTCAGTTAAATAGTAATCTTTCCCATGGTGCTTAACGAACTCGTCAGACCATCACTTACCCATCTTTATTCAGTGGAAATCAGCGATCCTCTCACTGATTGACTCGGCGAATAGTTTTTTCCATTAACTGTCAGGCTTTGGAATTTTGTAGTTGCTTCCGTTTTCATTTCTTTTTGTACTTTCCCATTTTCCAAATGACGTCCAGCAAGGAAGAGGTTTGACCTCTGGTTCGTTATATTTGTTGGGTTTGTTGTTTGTTTCTTTGTATATCGAAAATATTATACACAGAAAAGTGAGACGTAGATTTATAGGTTTTGGGCGAGATAGGAAAGTAACTTCTAGCAAAGGAGAGGCCAATTAGTAAGTTCTAGCGCAGGTTAGCTTATTATACCGTGACTTAAGGCCATTCAAACACCCCTTCACTGGCCATTTTCATAAGTCAAAGTTACGTCTTTTATCGTTCTTTTTTATTTATAAGTAACTAATTTGAAATAAACTTGCTAAAGTAGCATAACATAATTTAGTTTTAGTCAAAAGTCATCGACAGTGTAATTGCTATTCCTTACTTCTAAACTCCATCAAAATCCCTCATCAGAAATTACCTGGTCCATAGGAGGAAATGGACATGGTCCATGTCTTCCTTAAAGATTTCTGGAGGGCTGTCACTCAAATCAGAAGAGACCGTTGGGCGTATGGGGAATAATGCTGCGAAAACAGAGTGAAATCCATTGAAATACTATCAGGCAAATCTAAACCTTACTATACCAATATATGAAGATCATATTCAATGTACAGATATTGCTATTCAGTAGCTATTTGCAACCTGTACAGTTTAGAAATATTGCAAACAAAACCATGGAAATTTCTCATTTATTATTTAGGTGTCAGTCATGGACTATAATTATTATACTTTTATTGTGACCAACAGAGAAAATTTGAATAACAAACAAACATTATTTAGGTTATAACAAAGAAAGATCTCTTACCTAATGTTAATATTATGAACAGCATCACGAAGGTTTGGAGAGTGTCTGAGGTACCAAGGAAAACAGCCGTAGACGGTTTCAAACTTACTGGGCGATGTTGACAATCTTTAAAAGGAAAGCTTCAAAGTCACCTTACTTTTCAAAATGTAACAAGGACTTTCGACCCTCAACTATGATTCTAGCATCTCTAGTTGACTTTTCGAAAGTGACACAACTGTGATTTCTCTTCCCTTCTTATAGGTATCACTATTCCTTATTCTTAGAGCTCGTTCCCTGATTGGTTGACTCTCAGCCAATAGCATTACTCGATTTGAATGACGTTTTTATCTCTTTGCGATTTCTGTTGCGTCATGAGAACACAAATGGTGAATTTTCGGCCTAATGCAGAAGCTACCATGTATCATTAGTTTCGCAATGTCAAAAGTTACGGTTTTGTGATTAAAGGTAAGTTATAGGCCATTATTATTAAATTTATGGAATTTTTTGAAATCATAATAATCATCAAAATTATTATTATTATTATTATTATTATTATTATTATTATTATTATTATTATTATTATTATTATTATTATTATTATCTTATACATTTTAGTTTTGCAAATGAACACTTCACAGGTATGACTTGATTAGTCTTATCAGAATTTTTTCCCCATTTTAACATTTTTACCTAATCATCCACCTTTCCTTATGTGCCACCGTTTTTTTTTTTCTTTTCTTTTTTTTTTCTTTTTTTTTTTGATCACGCTGCATTTCCATGAAAATAAAATTATCCTCTCTGAAACTCACTGTAAAAATTTGCATTTTCTTTTCCCTATTACTGAGCTCTCCGTAAAAAAGAAAAAACTGAACTCTTTCAGTTTCGTGAATCGTGAATCGTAGTCTCTTAACAAAATAAAAAAAAAACGATTTAGAAACAATGCATCAGTTCATAAAAGTCATTCACAGAATGATCGGAAAAAGAGATGTGAAAAAGAGATGTGTCGGCGCGTGCGCAGATTGCCCATACCTTACGTCCGGATGGGGGCTCTTAGACAGGCAGTCAAGGAACATCGAGTAGGCTATTATCAAGACTAATTTCGAAACTGAGAATTCCCCTTTCATTTGTTAAAATGCATTTGGCTATAATAGACTCAGTTTGGGAATAAATGTTGATGGGTAACTTTGATATTTTATATCTATACATTCATGTTTATATTTATGTTTATATTTATGTTTATATTTATGTTTGTATTTATGTTTATATTCATATTTATATTTATATTCTATATTTCATATTTTATATATATATATATATATATATATATATATATATATATATATATATATATATATATATATATATGTATATATATATATATATATATATATATATATATATATATTAATTTATATTTTATATTTGTATTTTATATTTCATATTGCATGACTAGTTTATCAAAGTTTGTATTTTATATTTCATATTGCATGACTAGTTTATCAAAGTTTGTATTTTATATTTCATATTGCATGACTAGATTATCAAAGTTTGTATTTTATATTTCATATTGCATGACTAGATTATCAAAGTTTGTATTTTATATTTCATATTGCATGACTAGATTATCAAAGTTTGTATTTTATATTTCATATTGCATGACTAGTTTATCAAAGTTTGTATTTTATATTTCATATTGCATGACTAGTTTATCAAAGTTTGTATTTTATATTTCATATTGCATGACTAGATTATCAAAGTTTGTATTTTATATTTCATATTGCATGACTAGTTTATCAAAGTTTGTATTTTATATTTCATATTGCATGACTAGATTATCAAAGTTTGTATTTTATATTTCATATTGCATGACTAGTTTATCAAAGTTTGTATTTTATATTTCATATTGCATGACTAGTTTATCAAAGTTTGTATTTTATATTTCATATTGCATG
>NC_090725.1:18100860-18115860 GCF_036898095.1 Palaemon carinicauda | reverse complement strand
TGGGTTCTAGAGAGGCATTGGTTCTTTTTAGTAGGTCAGTCGATTGAGTTGTAAAGTGATCATCGGCCCTTACGTGACCTCTTTTACAAAGGAGATTTGACCTTTCGACAGGCGAGATGGATTGAAAGATTGTTAGAATTTAATATAAAGTGTTTTCACCACATAGAAGGTAAAGCTAACAAGGTAGCTGATGCTCTCTGTAAAGGTGCAGTAATAGGAGTAACAACTTGGGCACAAAAGAGGAACGAAGAATGTAACCAAAATATTGAAGACCCCATCAAAATAGAGAACAGGATGTGAATTCACCCGAGGAGCAATCAGAAAACAAGATGAGAGAGAGAGAGAGAGTTACGGTTGTTAGAGAGAGAGAGAGAAAGAGAGAGAGAGAGAGAGAGAGAGAGAGAGAGAGAGAGAGAGAGAGAGAGAGAGATATGAGCGGTGAAGGTGAATATATGTGGGTGGCCGAGGACATGACCAGAGGTGTCCAGAATGAATGTCTTGATGATGCAAGTTTGATTGACTTGGGAGGTTGTGACATAAAAGATGTCCGAGAGGGACAGAAAAAAGAGGAATGGAAGGAAAGAGTACGAGCAGTGATTAAAGGGGAGTCGGAGAGTTATCCGTCATTTCTGAATGTGCCTCATGAGAATTTTTTATAAAAAATTATATCTTATATTGTGCTTACGAGAAGAGGGGAGGGGAATTTTGTGCACGGGTAGTTCTTCCTCCCTCTTTAATTAATCGAGCCATCCACATTGTACATGCAAGTTCGTATGTAAGCTTTTAGGGATTAATAGAACATTAAGGAGAGCACATGAATCCTTCTTTTGGTTAGGAATGAAAAAATCTATAGAGAATTATATAAAATGTTGTCATGCTTGTAACTGTTTCAAAGAACAAAAAACACTGTACCGGAAGCCAGAAAGTGGCCTGTGATTCCTATTAAATTTTATAGGGTGCATATGGATGTGGTAGGACCATTTCCTACTGGTTTAACACAACATAAGCATATATATGTATTTGTGGATGCATTTCCTTGGTACACTCATACTTAGGCAATGTTGGATAAATCGGCAAATTTATTAGGCCAGGTGCTGTGCTTATTCATTACTAGGTTTGGTTGCCCAAAAATTTTGATAAGTGATAATGGTCTCGAGTTTATAGATAAGGTGGTGAAATCAGTCACGGACTTGATGAAAATTGAACACTTTTAAGTGACCGCATATAGGCCTTCAGCTATTGGATTCGTGGAATCGCATGATAGGGAAGTAGTCCGAATTTTACGTTACTTAGTGGCTGATGACCCCTTCATTGGCACGCCATGCTTCCTACAGCTGAGCTAGCTTTGAACATTGCATATAGTGCTTCGCTCAGGGACACACCTTTATTTTTAGTGTATGGACAGGATCCTGTTTTACCATATACAGTCCTGATTAATTCGCCACAATTGCCAAATTATTCAACCAAGCAATACCGTGTATATTTACTAAATCTATTGTGGAGAGTAATGAACACCACTGAAAGGTTTTTGAAAAGAGCTAATGAAAACGACAGCTCTAAGTATGATGGTCGGCTCAAAACCACACCGGTAAAAATATTTGTGTGTGATCCTGTGTATTTGAAACGATAACCTACTATGCATTTCTTGGCCGTGTCCAATTGATTTTCGCTGATAAAATCCTACCAAAACATTGGATATGGGTCACATGTTGGAAATAGGTATTTGAAGCCACAGCCTAATTGGCAAAAATATGCAATAATGTCTAATGTGAATAATAAAGGCACTTACCAGAGTAAATCTAAGAAATTGAAAGGGTAACTTAGCTAAATTTAGACGCACCCAAAGAGAGACTATGTAGACGTCATTACTGAAGGCTCTCCCACTCATTGATACTCTACTGTAGTATGACGTAGTTACTAGAATCTCCAGTCGTATAGCCACTTTATGAATGAAGACACACAAACAGCTACCCTATACACTTCTCTCTCTCTCTCTCTCTCTCTCTCTCTCTCTCTCTCTCTCTCTCTCTCTCTCTCTCTCTATACATATATATATATATATATATATATATATATATATATATATATATATATATATATATATATATATATATATATATATATATATATAGCCTATAAGGAGATCAGTAGAATAGGTAAATTGTTAAATATGGTTGATGAAGCTAGTCAGTGAGATAGTTTGCAGTCATGAAAAAATCTGTCATCTCTTATTCTTATTGAGAAAATTTAGAAATACATTAATATAAACAAAAGCAGTCTTGCAGCCTCGAGGACAATTTGCCAGGCCTGCCATATGTGAGGCACCAGACAGCAGTCACGTAGAACAGATTGGTTTTGACGTATGAATGCTCTGCTGTCCTCCTCCTATTATCGGCGTGTTTACTATTGTTAATGGAAAGTTTTCTGGGTATTACGTCTGATTTATAGTTCACGTCACAATTAGCCTCTCTGTGGGTGCGTCTAAATTTAGCTAAGTTACCCTTTCAATTTCTTATATTTACTCTGGTAAGTGCCTTTATTATTCACATTAGACATTACTGCATACTGCATATTTTTGCCATTTAGGCTGTGGCTTCAAATACATATTTCCAAAATGTGACCCATATCCGATGTTTAGGTAGGATTTTATCAACGAAAATCAATTGGACACAGTCTTGAAATGCATAGTAGGATACACAAACTAGAGCCAGCGTATTTGGGTCCGTACTGAGTAAAGATGGTTAAATCTAACACTGTAGTAATACAAATCATTATTAATGGCGCAGTGTCTGAACATCATCAGGCACACATACATGTGGTGCCTGAAGAAGTAGTTTTCAAAGATGTCAATCAGAGTGTTCCTCCTTACCCCTGCATACGTGACATTCCTCTAGTTGATGAGTAAATTTTGTTTCTCCTTTGCTGTTGTTGTTGTTTGAACAGACCTCATTTCTACTTTTGACGTGTTTTGAATAAACTTGATGATAACAATGGGTTCTTATGTTGATGCTTAATGTATACGTAAAATGTTGTGGTAATTTTAAAGTGTGGCAATACGTATGACGTACTGCTGAGTGAACCTAAAAACAATCAGAGGTTAAATAGGTCAGGTGAGATCCATCATGCGGATGCTGTATAATTTATGTATTTATATGATTCCTGGTTGCTGGGGCTGGGGTGGTTCCCGAATGGCAAGTGGCTGCAGGATTAAAGTTCAGCCTTGAGGATAGGCAGTGTTAGAAAATGTGTAGATGTGAATACCTTATACTTAATGTTATAAGGGAAGGGCGGAAAGATGAATTATTTTTTCAGGAAAACGGCTAGTGGCCACCGGTTGATAGTTGCAAGTGCAAGTGTAGTAGTGACTTAAAAATAAAAAATGGCGAAATCGTGGTGATGAGTTGTGTTGGGAAATTGTGCCATAAACCAGGACAAGTAAAATCAAGGGATGAAGGAATATCTATTCCTACCCCTGTCCCACCCAAAAAGACCGTATTGCTAACAACCAGAGGGAAGCTATTGATGAGGTTGTGTAATACTGATGTTGATATGATTTTTTTTTTTCACTTTGGTTATTCTGCATTTTAGTTCCAGAGGTCATAATAAGAAATGTGTGGAATTATTTATATTGTATTATGTACAAATTTACATGCAATATTTTTTTTTTTTTTTGTGGAAGATGTGTTATTTTTTTGGATGATTTATATATATATATATATATATATATATATATATATATATATATATATATATATATATATGTTGCATTTCTGTTTAGTACACGCCACGCCTATTCCAGGTCAGAGTGTCCTCCATATATCATAGACTAGTGAGGGTGAGTGCGCACTTCCTCCCGGAGTGAGGAGCTTTGGGGGTGAGGGAGTAATGTCCTAATTCTTGTGTGAAGATATGTGTTGTACGTCAAGATAAATGAACTCTATAATCATGAGAATTCCACAAAACCTAACTATTCAGCATGTTGTTCTTGCAAGATTTCATCTTGCTTGCGAGGGGAGTTAGTAGCCTTTGTGCGTTCTCTGAGACAAGGCGCTCACCTTACAGTGTCGGCTGTACAGTGTACTCACGAACCCATGTTCCGATGTCTCATTATCCATTGACATGGGATATATATATATATATATATATATATATATATATATATATATATATATATATATATATATATAATATATATATATATAAATATATATACATATATATATATATATGTGTATATATATGTATATTTATATATATATATATATATATATATAAATATATATATATATATATATATATATATATATATATATATATATTTATTTATTTATATATATGTATACTTATATGTATTTACGTATGTATATATATGTATGTCTGTATGTATATATATATATATATATGTATGTATATATATGTATATATTTTGCATATATATATACATTTATATATATATATGTATATATATATATATATATATATATATATATATATATATATATATATATATATATATATATATACATATATATATATATATTATATATATATATATATATATCATATATATATACATATTTATATATATATGTATATATATATATATGTGTGTGTGTGTGTATATATATATATATTTGTTATATTATGGTTCCCGGGTCTGGGCACTAAAAAATATATTATACTATAGTCCCGTGTCTTGAAATCAAAATATGATACATATATTATGGCTGACAAAATATACAACCTCTCGAGTTCCATACTCACCTGTTTGTTTTTACATTAAATCTGTTTCACTTGAAAATATCAATACCCTAGCTTTGAGACGATTATATAACTCCCAGACACCAATATACAAATAAACTGAATATCCAAAGGTCTCTCAATTACACTCAAAACAAAACTGGGTAATTATTATTAAGAACTATTTAAAACCACCTCTTATTTCGATTCTCAACAGTATACGAGCAAGTACTGAAATAAACACCGGTGATTGGAATAATACACTCTTTACAAAAATCAATATATTTTATAAGAATTACAACACTGATAGAATTTACATAAAAAAATAAATCACTCGAAATATTAAGTCAGAGCAAAACTTAGATTAAGACAAATTAAATGTTACACAGAATTATATAATCATTTGACTTGAAATATTTAATCTGAATAAAACCTTAGACTAAGACAAAAGAAACAATTACACTCTAATACTTAAACTCTTAAAGAAATTCCATAAAGTAAATGATAAACTTTTTAACCTAATGTATTCATTTGCACAGGGCCAGTTACAAAAATTTACACAACCAACACTCGCCACAACACAATAAATTTAAAATTTCTGGCAAATTCTCAGCGACGTTTTAACATACTACACATAGTATACGCTGGCCCACAAAATCACTTTTAGAGAGGACACACTATAGGTACTAGAGAGAGAGTGAGGGATGCTTTTTGGCTCTTTCACAGGACGGCTTTCTCTTTTGCCCCACGCATCCCATGGGATCCTTATATATGAATTAGCTACATCCAGAAGATTCTAGGTCCGAGATCTAGAAGCTTGGTGGTTGGCCTAACGCAACAGTGAGACGACCCTCTCTCTCTGCAAACTCCTCCCACCTTTGTCCTCAGACATAAAAAAAAGATAAAATCTAACACAAGGTTTTTGAGAGCCTTCCAAAACACATGGAGTAAATAAGAATTGCGTATTTTCTCAAAAAAATGACGCAATACCTCATAAAAATATAAAAAAGATTTACATAAGCCCTTGTTCAGATTACGCAAGACTTCGTAACAAAATACAAGAAATAAAAAATTAATTCTTAAAAATAACGTAAATTTACATATACTGGGTTGACTTGAATAAAGAACACAATGAAATTAACGACGAAAGTCTTACGTAATTTACATAGCATACTTATATCTACATGAGAGGAACTCACCTTACGGGCTGGCTATTCACCTCTTATACACAAATGAAATATGTAAATAAAATACATTGATAAATATTTACTCTATGCTAAACCAGCTTCGTAAGAATATATATATATATATATATATATATATATATATATATATATATATATATATATATATATATGTGTGTGTGTGTGTATATATATATATACCAGCAAATTTCTAATTCTTGAATCCATTATCTTCGAAACTTTCCCCTGCTTGCTTTGTTTGCAATCTCTATGGACATATTCTGTTATTCCATAATGTCCATATATCATCTGTCGTAATCTAGCCCATGTCCATTTCTTTTCCGTACATGTTGTTAGAATATCCTCTACTTAAGATTGCTTGCGTATCCATGCTCCTTTTTCTGTCTATTACTGTTATTTCCACCATTATTCTTTCCATAGCTGTTTGGTTTGTAACTAGCTTATGTTCTAATGCTTTAGTAAGACTCCAAAGTTGATACTGGTAGGACCATCTGATTAAATGTTTTTCTTTTTAGAGAAAGTAGCATTTTACTTTACCTAATCTCTTTTTGTTAACAAAAATATCTCTATCCTATGCTTATCCTTCTTTTAATTTCGGTCTCATGTCCCGGAATACACTTACTGTCGGTCCTAAGTATATATATTCATTAACAATCTCTAGAGGTTCATCCTTAACCCATATTTGTTGTCTCTGCATATTCATTGAACATTATCTTAGTTTTGCTCATATTCATTTTCAGTCCTACATTTCTGCTTTCTCTATTCTAATCTACTATGATCTTTTGCAATTCCTTCCATGATTCACTAGATAGAACTAAGTCATTGGCAAATATTAAGATGTCAAGGAATTCCCCAATAATGTTAATTCCAACATTTTCCCAATCTAAAGTCTTAAAAACTCCTAGGTATGCTGTGGTTAATTTAGTAGAGATTGGGTCTCCTTGACTAAACCCTTTTCTTAATTGGAATTTTCTCGCAAAATTTATGAAGTTTCAGCTTTGCTATACTACCCGTATAGATATTATCAAGTGTTCTAACATCAGATTAATCTATTCCTTGCCTTTGAAAGGCTTTTATTACTGCTAAAGATTTGACAGAATCAAAAGCTATCTCGTAGTCTTTAAATGTCATATGTAATTACTTCGTATTTTTCATTACCTGTTTAATTACAAGGATATGGATAGTTATTGAAAATGAGGTTCTCGCCTGCTCTCCTGGCTGATTAAAGGGTAGCTTTCTTTCCATTTCACCTGACATGATCATTGTAATTATTTTTTATATTACTGAGAGTAAACTTATTTGACGATAATTGTTCAGGTCTTTTGTGAAAAAGTATAATTGTAAAGATTTTCAAAGCTGAATGTATAGAGCAGTTTTTCAAACATTTTGTGTAGAGTTCAAGGAAATTTACTGCTATGATATAACCTCCATCTATTAGTAATACATTTGTGAAGACATTTTCCTCCTGCGTTACTTCTTTTCATGCGTTTTAAGAATTTCTTTACTTTTACTGTTACTTTCAGTACCGGCTCAGGAGTTTCATTATTTCTATTGCCAAAGTTATTTCTTATATCACTTTTGAACAGAATTGTATAGAAATCCTCTGCAATCTTTATCAGTCCATCTCTTTTGTTGATATATCAAATTTTATCCGTAAAAGCAAATATCTGTTGACACCCTATTTGAAGTCTTCCTTACAGTAACTTGATCCTCCTTCCTTTCTCTATTGTTTCCTAAAGTTTGGTCTGATTGTGTTCACAAATGTCTTGTGTTTTTAGCTTGTTTATTATTTTGGATATTTCTGTTAATTCCATTTTATCTCTCTTGAATTTCACCTTCATTTTCCATACTTTTCTTTATTAGTTTTTTTTTTTTTTTTTTTTTGGTGTTTTCTAATAGTTTTCCTTGATCTTTTTTACGAAATTTTCCACCGATCTAATGTGCTGATTCCAATAAAAAAAAAATTCTAAAATACTGTTCATTTCTCCTTTATTTGCCTCGGTTTCACCATGTAGCTTGGAGTACCTATTTTGTATTGCTAAACTAAACTTATCATACTTTTCTCGTGTTACATGAGTGTTTTTCTTTTCTTTCTTAAAATAAGTCTTTTCTTTTCTTTCTTCAGATCAAGACAAATTTGACTTTTCACAATCTTATGGTCGCTTGACTTTACTTGTTTAACGCTGTTACATCTTTAACCAAATCAACTTTTTCACTGAGAATAAAATCTAATTCGTTTTTCGATTTCAGATTTGGACTTCTCCATGTCCGTTTCCTATGTTATTTTTTTATAGTAAAGGTGTTCAAGATTATTAGATTGTTTTTGTTTTTATAGCAAATTTTACAAGCATGTCTCCTCTGTCATTTCCTTTGCAAACTCCAAATTTGCATACAGCTGATTCTCCTCTCTTCATTTGACGTATTATTTCATAAAAATCACCCAAAACGAATGCAGAGTTTTATGATATTCAAAATCCCTCCAGATCTTCATAAAAAGTTTCTCTTTATTACTCTGTATTGGATGCTGTTGGTGCAAACGTTTGAATGATCATCATTTTATACTTTTTATTCAGTTTCATTATCGATCCTGTAATTCTATCAGTGATATGGAATAGCACAATTTTTATTAATAAGAAAACCCACTCCATTATCTTTGTTCCTTTCATGTTCTCTGAAGCAAAAGATATGGCCCGTCTTTAACTCTATATAAGATTCCTGCGTTATTCTAATTTCACTGAATCTTATTATATCACAATTTATTTATTTCTGCTTTTCTAGCAACACAGCAAGATCTTCTTCCCTAGACAGGGTCCTGACGTTGTACGATGCAAGGTTGTGTTCCAAAAGTGGCTTATTCTACTCCACACACACACACACACACACACATATATATATATATATATATATATATATATATATATATATATATATATATATATATATATATACTGTATTTATATATAGATAGATAGATAGATAGATAGATATATATACAGTATAAGTATATATAAATATATACAGTATACATATATATAAACATATATATACATATAGATATTTATTGATATATACAGTATATGTATATATAAATATATACACATATGTATAAATATATGTATATATGTATGTATGTATGTATATATAAATATATATATATATATATGTGTGTGTGTGTATATATAAATATATATGTATGTATGTATGTGTATATAAATAAATAAATATATATATATATATATATATATATATATATATATATATATATATATATATATATACATATATATATATATATATATATATATATATATGTATATATATATGTGTATATATAAATATATATATATATATATATATATATATATGTATATATATAAATATATATATATATATATATATATATGTATATATATAAATATATATATATATATATATATATATATATATATATATATATATATATGTATTCATGTAAATATATATATATATATATATATATATATATATATATTTATATATATATATATATATATATATATATATATATATATATATATAATTGATCAATTTACTTATGTTCTTTCTTTTCCCTTTGTTCAACTGGGTATATGTATGGTTTTAGGGGCTTCACTGCTTCACTTGTCTACATGCTGAACCATAAACAGCACAACCAGCTACAAGCTACTTTTCACCTACATTTTCCATATATTTTCACCGCACTGCAAGGGTATGATCAAAGTGTTTAGCAATTTTCTAAAAAAAATCGTCAATTGCTTACTTTCCATTAACTTTAGAATAGTGTCAGCAGTGACTTCTTGTTCGTTATTCTTTGTAGAACCTACTTCAAAAATATTTTTTAATTGATTTGGAAGTAAGCAGAGAAAACAATAAACAATCAAACGTTGGTGCGCCTTTGTTCATACAAGTTCTTTCCCCACTGTAACATCCGTGTGTCACACAATCGTACATAGTTCATTTTGTGCTTGTATCTTCGCTCTGCCCTCGCACTAAAAAGAACCTGAAAAAAACATGTCTGTTTTTCTCAATAGTAACGGTGTTGATTTTGAACAAGAAATTTTCTGTTGCCTTGAGCTTTTGTATATAAAGGAGAGTGTTCTATAATAAACTCACCCAGTTGCTTCCATCCTGTCTTTGAGTCACAACCTTCTCTCGGCTCGTCACAATATCAACTACATTTTAACGCTCAAATACTATATAAGAAATTTTTTTTTTTTTTTTTTTTTTTTGTCATTTAATACTTTAAGCAAGTCCAAAACAGTCCCAATAAACCTCATTTACCAAAGATTCCTGGACTACAGAGTTCATTGTTTATCAAGTTACTTTTCGTGAACTGATCAGGTAAATTTCCATAATTTGATATCATTTACACCTGAAGCGTTAACATGGACAGTGGTACTTTTTAATCAACTTCGTAATAAGCGTGTATTGCATACACGCTCATACATTGTAATGCTAATGCGCTCTCTCTCTCTCTCTCTCTCTCTCTCTCTCTCTCTCTCTCTGATAATAGAAAAACCTGTTTAATCTTTTCATTGCATGTATCACACAGTTTTATGCTATTGTTATCCTCTCTCTCTCTCTCTCTCTCTCTCTCTCTCTCTCTCTCTCTCTGATAATAGAAAAACCTGTTTAATCTTGCCATTGCATGTATCACACAGTTTTATGCTATTGTTATCCTCTCTCTCTCTCTCTCTCTCTCTCTCTCTCTCTCTCTCTCTCTCTCTCTCTCTCTCTCTCTCTCTCTCTCTCTCTCTCTCTCTCTTATAATAGAAAACCCTGTATATGTCTGCCATTGCATGTTTCATATTGGTAAAGTTTTTCATGCCATTGTTATCCTGAACAGTTTGTATATAAGCTTGTTATATATTTCAGTGTTTATGCCATTGTTATCCTTAATTGTTTGTATAAAAGCGTATTATGTCGTTTGAATAAACTGGTCATGTACAAAAAAAAAAATTTATTTCTTATATAGTATTTGAGCGTTAAACTGTAATTGATAGTGTGACGAGCCGAGAGAAGGTTGTGACTCAAAGACAGGATGGAAGCAACTGAGTGAGTTTATTAAAGAACACTCTCCTTTATATACAAAAGCTCAAGGCAACCGAAAATTTCATGTTCAAAATCAACACCGTTACTATTGGAAAAACAGACATGTTTTATTCAGGTTCTTTTTAGTGCGAGGGCAGTGCGAAGATACACGCACAAAATGGACTATGTACGATCGTGTGACACACGGTTGGTACACCACGCAAACAGTTTCTGGTCCGAGACAGATCAGGAAAGGCAGGCGATCAGCAATTATTTTCCTCCATAGAGTTACTGTGTTCAGTTGAAGAAAAAGATTAGCCAGATGTTAAGAGGCCCACATAAATGAATAAAACAAAAAATAATGATTGGCTATGTTACAAGTGAGCTTTCTGTTCCTCTTCCCGGGTTACACTTCCTGTTTTTATTCTTGTGCTATCATTTCGCTATATATAAAATCATTTTTCTTTTCGTATCTCACGATACATGGTAATTGTTAACATAGGTACTCTATATATATATATATATATATATATATATATATATATATATATATATATATATATATGTATATATATATATTTATATATATATATATATATATATATATATATATATATATATATATATGTATATATATATATATATATATATATATATATATATATATATATATATATATATATATTTATTTATTTATTTGTGTGTATATATATATATATATATATATATATATATATATATATATAATGTATGTATGTATATATATGAACATACATAAAGCATTTCCCATAACCTTGATAACCGTGGAGGAGAAACATAAACATATAGATAAGCATATGCTGAGAGCAAGTTATTTCTCACGGATAAAAAATACGATTATGGTTCCTAATTAAGTACATTAACTCTGACGTTTGTTTGCTAAAACCCTTTATGTACTCTTAGATTATGTAAAAGGTGACATCGAGAAAAGACCATCTGTAGACCCATATGAAAATTGAGAAAAACTTTGTTACCAACTACACACACACACACACACACACACACACGCACATTTATATAAATATATATATATATATATATATATATATATATATATATATATATATATATATATATATATATATATATATATATATATATAAGGGGAGTTGTGAACTCAAAGGCAGGTTGGAAACGACTAAGTTATATATTAAGGAACACTCTTCTTTATATACAAAACCTCAAGGCAACAGGACATAACATGTTTGAGAGACAGACAATGTTCAGAGCAAAACAGCAGACATGAATTTTCATGTTCGTTTGAGTGCGAGGGAAGAGCGAAGATACAAGCATATTATATACAAAAGGAATTATGTACAATTGTGTGACACACGGTTGGTACATGGCTCCCCCTCTAAAAATGACATACTGAACATGTTAAATAGGTGCCCTGAATCTGGAGAGGTAGTAGTAAAAACTGCGCCGATTAGCGACAGTGAGTGGCTGTAGAAGTCGTTGGTTTGGGTGCAAGCGAGTGGTGGATGATGGGTGGCTGTTGCCGCTCCGGCTCGTCACGGGGTAGGCGAGTGTGTCCTACGGCATTCATAGGCATGTGTGTCCTACGGCATTCATAGGCGTGTCCTACGGCATTCATAGGCGAGTGTGTCCTACGGCATTCATAGGCGTGTGTGTCCTACGGCATTCATAGGCCTACGGCATTCATAGGCGTGTGTGTCCTACGGCATTCATAGGCCTACGGCATTCATAGGCCTACGGCATTCATAGGCGTGTGTCCTACGGCATTCATAGGCGTGTCCTACGGCATTCATAGGCCTACGGCGTTCATAGGCGTGTCCTACGGCATTCACGTCAGCTTCGGTTGAAGTTGATTAGATGTCCTCTTCGTCACGAGTGGAGGCGTTGATGGAGGTTTGAAAGTCATGAAGTGGGTTCACATCACGAGGAGAGCCGTCTGCGGCAGGTTGCAGGCGAGTGATACTGGTCATTTTCCCGAGGGTGAGCGAAGCCCTTTGGTCCCCCAACGGTTGTTGGGAGAGCTGAAAAGGCGTTGCTATACGGGCGGCTGGCGACGGCGAGTACTGCTGCAGAAGGTATGCATTGACGGCGTCATAGTAACGGTGAGAGGTGTAGGGGGGATGGGGAGGCGGGAGGAGCGAGTCACTCCGGGGTCACCAATGTGACGGCGCCGAGAGAGGAGTTGTGAAATCAAAGGCAGATTGGAAACGACTGAGTTATATATTAAGGAACACTCTTTTTTATATACAAAACCTCAAGGCAACAGGACATAACATGTTTGAGAGACAGACAATGTTCAGAGCAAAACAGCAGACATGAATTTTCATGTTCGTTTGAGTGCGAGGGAAGAGCGAAGATACAAGCATATTATATACAAAAGGAATTATGTACAATTGTGTGACACACGGTTGGTACAATATATATATATATATATGTGTGTGTGTGTGTGTGTGCATATATATATATATATATATATATATATATATATATATACATATATATACATATATGTATGTCTATGTCTATGCATATCTGTACATATGTATATATGATATATATTTAGTATGTATGCAGGTCTGTATCTTTATATATGAAATACCCAAAGGCTTAACAGACACTTTATAGTGTCAGACGAACTTTTAAATTAAACGGTCGCTCTATTGCATAGACTCCACTTCTACCATTAAGGACTTTAACTATTCTGAAGGAATCATAATCTCTGATATATATTTACTACGTAGAATCTATCATTCATATGATGATTTTTTTCAGGTCCACAAAAGATCCTTTTCCTTTCCTCTTCTACAGGTACTATATGGATTATTGTTTTGTTGGGCTTAATGGAACATTCCTCATTCTTTCAAAAGGCTTAAATGTGTATAATCTTTAAATCCTTAGATTACAAAGTTCAGTGATTTTTTTTTATCTAACTTATATAATTCTCTTCCTAATTCTGTTTTTCCTGACTTTAGTACAATTTTATTTCCCTTGCGAGGAAGGTTCATCATTTCCTTGGTGGTTAGGCTCTAACCTTCTTCCTGTATTTTTTTTTTTTTTTTTTTTTTTTCATCCAAGTGGCCTTTCCTCTTATAATGTCTCCCTCCCAAAGTTGGCGTGTATTCCCTCAGATTCTTGATAGGCAAAAGAGCACACAAATCATCATCTATTGAGAGCATGATGGTGGGTCCAGGTGAAATTTCTCTGATCGTGTCTGGATAAGGCTCAAGAGTCTCTAGAGGCTTCCAAACCCTCAACTACACTGTTAAAAACAGCCGTGATTTTAATCGGAAATTCTCCATAAAAATATACTGTTCCCAGCCGTATTTCAGCAAAATACGGGCGACCGTAATTTTACCTTACTTCTTTATTATCTTTTACGGGTTAGAGCCCGTAATATCACTCATTTACGTCTCTATAATCCGTTTTTAAAACGGTAAAAATCCTGGAATAAATGTTGCCAGGCATTCACCGTTTTTCTTAATGCAAATTTTTAACAGTATAGTGTAATCCTGATGGAGTCACATTTTATTCATTATAAGGATAATTGACAAATACCTCAGCAATTTCTCATTAGGAGAGCGAGAAATATCGATAGGGTTTTTAGTGTCCTGGAATTCCTCGTCGATATTATACTGATAGGTGATAACAAAAATTTTATTTCAGAAGGAAAAACTTGCCAAATACTTCTTTTATTTCTTTTTTCGTTGAAAAATTTTCGCCGTATGAGAATATTGTAACTTTTTTACTTTGATGCAAGCGTTTAAATGGAGAAGTTTTTATTTGGTACTAAGTGCAGAGATTTTAATCAATCTGAACAACTTGAGCAGTTGTAAGTTCTGATCTCAAACTTAGAAAATTAGGAAAGGAGGAACTAAGTGCAAATCTAACTTATGAGAAATACCCAAACGACGAACAAAGGAAAAAATTTCACTTACATTTAACAAAATTTACCAGAGTTAAGAAGAATCGGATATAAAAAAGGGGATATACA
>NC_090725.1:18088360-18093360 GCF_036898095.1 Palaemon carinicauda | reverse complement strand
TTATTTAAATTTTTCAGAGAACAGTATGATTAAATTATATTGTTAAAATACTGTACAACCCGGTCCTTAACTCTTTTCTAAACATATGGAAAGTTTGAAACTAAACGAGTCCTTTCTTCTCACAAGGAGTCCGATAATACTTGCCAGGTTGTTAGGTCCAGCTTTCCATAGTATATGAAAATGAACAGGCTTTTTTTTTTTTTTTTTTTTTTTTTTTTTTTTTTTTTTTTGCTTGATTCATGGATGATTAGTAGTTCATAATTTCCAACGGTGCAATTCTCTTTTATCCTCATTCTTTTTCATTTAAGTTTCCTTCTTTCTACTGGCTTTAATTAGATACGGCGACTAAGTAACCAGCAACTTGCCTCCTCTGAGCAGTTAATGGTTGATACATTTCTGTAGCAAGTGATAGAAAAAGTGGCTTGCGTGTCATCTTACGTAATAAAACTCTTACAAAATACTTATTTTCATTAACTTAATTCTCCTTCCTTCCTTTGGTGCTTCCTCAATTTTGGTCTGATGGTGTATACGAATGTCTTGGTTTTTAGTTTGTTTACTGTTTTGGATAGTTCTGCTAATTCTGTTACAACTCTCTTTGATTTTACCCTCATTTCCAGTCTTTATTAGGTTTTTTATGTTTTCTGATAGTTTTCTTTGATATGTATTAGGAGCTGTTCCATCTATCGCTTGTGCCAATTTCAATACGAATTAATATTAATCTTTTCTCTACTTGTTTCCATTTGGTCATGTAGCTGGGAGCTCGTATTTTGCATTGCCGAACTAAACTCATGAGATTTTTATCTTATTACAGAAGCGTTTATTTTCTTTCTCAAAATTAGTTTTTCTCTTTCTTTCCTTAGATCTAGACATATTTTACTTCTCACCATGCTATGCTTGCTTGACATTAACTTGTTGAACACTGTTACATATTATCATTTTCACTGAGAATAAAGTCTAGTTCGTTTTCCGTTTCTCCATTTGGGCTTCTTCATGTCCATTATTTATGTTACTTTTTATAAAAAATGTGTGTGATTTTCATATTGTTTCTTTTAGCAAATTCTAAAAGCATGTGTCCTTCATTTCTTGTGATTACTCCAAATTAACCTACTACTGATTATCCTCTCTTCATTTGCCCTACTTTAGCATTAAAATCACACAAAACCAATGTTATTTGAATTTTATGTTTTGCCAAAGATAATTCCACATCTTCATAGAAAAATTATATTTCTTCCTTTGTAGGGGATGTTGTAATTGGTCCATACTATACGTTTGAATGATACTTCTTGTATAGTTTTATAATCAATACTACAATTCTATCATTGATGCTATGAAATTCTTGTGTTACCTGAAAGGTTTTAATTAATCAGAAAACATACCCCATTTCATTAGCTCCTTTCGTGTCCTCTGAATCAAAATATATAAGCCTCATTTAACTGTATAAAGGATTCCCCAGTTCTTCTAATGGCACTCAATCCTATCATTTCCCACTTTATTTATGTCAGCTCTTCTAGTAACACAGCAAGGGTCATGACAGTATGTTGCAAGGTTCAGTTTCCAAAGGTGGCCTGTTCTAGTCCAGAGATTTTTAGCTGTGGAACGCATCTACACTCCACCTTGGGCAGTTATTTCACTGCCGCTGAGGACTGGGGGCCGGGACGGGGCTGTTTTATTCATGTCTGAGGTTTGACCAGTTTGTCATCACCGCGCTGGCCACTGCGGATTGGTGATGGTGGGAGACATTTATCTGTTCACGCACAGCAAACCAACGTAGTATGGGTGGACCTGACTATTACAGCTTTGCTGATCATGACGATACACAAACCCTTTCACCACGTTAAAGTATCCCCCACTCATGTCAGAGGGCATATATATATATATGTATATATATATATATATATATATATATATATATATATATATATATATATATATATATATATATATAGATAGATAGATATATGTATATATATATATATATATATATATATATATATATATATATATATATATATATACATATATATATATGGATAAATATCAACACAACATCGTGTTCAAATAGAAATAAATTTCTACCTCATACTTGGGATCGAACGCTAGCCCCTTCTAATGAAAGGCCAGGTCGAAACCAACCATGTCACGAGAGCCCCTAAAAGAAACTGGAACCTGACGCTACCAGCTGTCCGAGGATTTACCTGGCGAGACATCAGTCTCTTACCAGCGAGTTTTACCCAATTTCCCGGGCCACCACGTGACACAATTGGTAGTAATTCATTCAAATTACCCCTAATGAGTCAATATGGATAAATATCAACACAACATCGTGTTCAAATAGAAATAAATTTCTACCTCATACTTGGGATCGAACGCTAGCCCCTTCTAATGAAAGGCCAGGTCGAAACCAACCATGTCACGAGAGCCCCTAAAAGAAACTGGAACCTGACGCTACCAGCTGTCCGAGGATTTACCTGGCGAGACATCAGTCTCTTACCAGCGAGTTTTACCCAATTTCCCGGGCCACCACGTGACACAATTGGTAGTAATTCATTCAAATTACCCCTAATGAGTCAATATGGATAAATATCAACACAACATCGTGTTCAAATAGAAATAAATTTCTACCTCATACTTGGGATCGAACGCTAGCCCCTTCTAATGAAAGGCCAGGTCGAAACCAACCATGTCACGAGAGCCCCTAAAAGAAACTGGAACCTGACGCTACCAGCTGTCCGAGGATTTACCTGGCGAGACATCAGTCTCTTACCAGCGAGTTTTACCCAATTTCCCGGGCCACCACGTGACACAATTGGTAGTAATTCATTCAAATTACCCCTAATGAGTCAATATGGATAAATATCAACACAACATCGTGTTCAAATAGAAATAAATTTCTACCTCATACTTGGGATCGAACGCTAGCCCCTTCTAATGAAAGGCCAGGTCGAAACCAACCATGTCACGAGAGCCCCTAAAAGAAACTGGAACCTGACGCTACCAGCTGTCCGAGGATTTACCTGGCGAGACATCAGTCTCTTACCAGCGAGTTTTACCCAATTTCCCGGGCCACCACGTGACACAATTGGTAGTAATTCATTCAAATTACCCCTAATGAGTCAATATGGATAAATATCAACACAACATCGTGTTCAAATAGAAATAAATTTCTACCTCATACTTGGGATCGAACGCTAGCCCCTTCTAATGAAAGGCCAGGTCGAAACCAACCATGTCACGAGAGCCCCTAAAAGAAACTGGAACCTGACGCTACCAGCTGTCCGAGGATTTACCTGGCGAGACATCAGTCTCTTACCAGCGAGTTTTACCCAATTTCCCGGGCCACCACGTGACACAATTGGTAGTAATTCATTCAAATTACCCCTAATGAGTCAATATGGATAAATATCAACACAACATCGTGTTCAAATAGAAATAAATTTCTACCTCATACTTGGGATCGAACGCTAGCCCCTTCTAATGAAAGGCCAGGTCGAAACCAACCATGTCACGAGAGCCCCTAAAAGAAACTGGAACCTGACGCTACCAGCTGTCCGAGGATTTACCTGGCGAGACATCAGTCTCTTACCAGCGAGTTTTACCCAATTTCCCGGGCCACCACGTGACACAATTGGTAGTAATTCATTCAAATTACCCCTAATGAGTCAATATGGATAAATATCAACACAACATCGTGTTCAAATAGAAATAAATTTCTACCTCATACTTGGGATCGAACGCTAGCCCCTTCTAATGAAAGGCCAGGTCGAAACCAACCATGTCACGAGAGCCCCTAAAAGAAACTGGAACCTGACGCTACCAGCTGTCCGAGGATTTACCTGGCGAGACATCAGTCTCTTACCAGCGAGTTTTACCCAATTTCCCGGGCCACCACGTGACACAATTGGTAGTAATTCATTCAAATTACCCCTAATGAGTCAATATGTATAAATATCAACACAACATCGTGTTCAAATAGAAATAAATTTCTACCTCATACTTGGGATCGAACGCTAGCCCCTTCTAATGAAAGGCCAGGTCGAAACCAACCATGTCACGAGAATTACTACCAATTGTGTCACGTGGTGGCCCGGGAAATTGGGTAAAACTCGCTGGTAAGAGACTGATGTCTCGCCAGGTAAATCCTCGGACAGCTGGTAGCGTCAGGTTCCAGTTTCTTTTAGGGGCTCTCGTGACATGGTTGGTTTCGACCTGGCCTTTCATTAGAAGGGGCTAGCGTTCGATCCCAAGTATGAGGTAGAAATTTATTTCTATTTGAACACGATGTTGTGTTGATATTTATCCATATTGACTCATTAGGGGTAATTTGAATGAATTACTACCAATTGTGTCACGTGGTGGCCCGGGAAATTGGGTAAAACTCGCTGGTAAGAGACTGATGTCTCGCCAGGTAAATCCTCGGACAGCTGGTAGCGTCAGGTTCCAGTTTCTTTTAGGGGCTCTCGTGACATGGTTGGTTTCGACCTGGCCTTTCATTAGAAGGGGCTAGCGTTCGATCCCAAGTATGAGGTAGAAATTTATTTCTATTTGAACACGATGTTGTGTTGATATTTATCCATATTGACTCATTAGGGGTAATTTGAATGAATTACTACCAATTGTGTCACGTGGTGGCCCGGGAAATTGGGTAAAACTCGCTGGTAAGAGACTGATGTCTCGCCAGGTAAATCCTCGGACAGCTGGTAGCGTCAGGTTCCAGTTTCTTTTAGGGGCTCTCGTGACATGGTTGGTTTCGACCTGGCCTTTCATTAGAAGGGGCTAGCGTTCGATCCCAAGTATGAGGTAGAAATTTATTTCTATTTGAACACGATGTTGTGTTGATATTTATC
Source organism: Palaemon carinicauda (assembly GCF_036898095.1). Taxonomy (NCBI): domain Eukaryota; kingdom Metazoa; phylum Arthropoda; class Malacostraca; order Decapoda; family Palaemonidae; genus Palaemon; species Palaemon carinicauda. The sequence goes on along the minus strand of NC_090725.1, from coordinate 18,088,516 downwards.
CATATTGACTCATTAGGGGTAATTTGAATGAATTACTACCAATTGTGTCACGTGGTGGCCCGGGAAATTGGGTAAAACTCGCTGGTAAGAGACTGATGTCTCGCCAGGTAAATCCTCGGACAGCTGGTAGCGTCAGGTTCCAGTTTCTTTTAGGGG
>NC_090725.1:17955860-18080860 GCF_036898095.1 Palaemon carinicauda | reverse complement strand
TTATTTAATTATAGGATGAAATAAAATGTAATTTCTTACTGCTAATACGTCTTGTGCTAATACGACTTAAATTAAAGTTACAAATATAATTTGATTTTCTAAATTCACAAATAAAGTTTGATTTTCGACTAAACATTATTCTGTTTTATTTTACATTTTCTTATAATCGGCGAATTTCAATGGCGTATTTCTGGAGTTCTATCTCTTCTCAAATAAAATAAGATCAAAATGAGCACTCTAAAGTAAAAATTAAAAATGCTATAGCGCTTAGAAATTTTTGTTTTTTTGTTTTTTCCAAACATCCGATACCTGAACAAAGGACCTGTCACTTCGGTGGGAAATTTTTCTGTGTAGGGCCGTAGGCGCATGATCGAAAGGGTTAGATAATTGCATATCTTTTGTTATCTTAGCTGTGAATTAGTTATCTGGTAGTAAGTCATGTGTAGAATTGCAATCTGGCTGACAAAGAACATGAAGCCTCCTCATCCTAGATGACATATTTAGAGTCTTAAAAGTAACACTTCCCAGGGCAGTGACCTCTATATGTTATTTGTTACGTCACTTTAGTAAATCCAAATTTATCTCCAATATCAGCGTGCAATTATGTCGGTGTTATTTGTTGTACTCGTAGGGAGTTACTGCAATTATCTCTTCTTTGGCCTTTGAAACTGGCGATTATTTGGGCCAAGAAGAAGAAATGAATTTTTTTTTTTTTTCAATTTACGTGAAACTGATTTCTGGTGTATTAAGTCAGGTTTTTTTTTATCTGTTGAATAGTTCAAGTTTTATCAATATTTTTGCTTTTCAAAAAGGCAAGGTATTATGATTCTTTGAAATCTTTTATTATTATTATTATTATTATTATTATTATTATTATTATTATTACTTGCTAAGCTACAACCCTAGTTGGAAAAGTAGGATGCTATAAGCCCAGAGGCTCCAACAGGGAAAGTAGCTCAGTGAGGAAAGGAAACAAAGAAAACTAAAATATTTTAAGAACGGTAACAATATCAAAATAAATATATATACTATAAAAACTTTAAAAAAAACAATAGGAAGAGAAATTTGATAGAATAGTGTGCCCAAGTGAACCCTCAAGCAAGAGAACTCTAACCCAAGACAGTAGAAGACCATGGTACAGAGGCTGTGGCACTAACCAAGACTAGAGAACAATGGTTTGATTTTGGAGTGTCCTTCTCCTAGAAGAGCTGCTTACCATAGCTAAAGAGCCTCTTCTATCCTTACCAAGAGGAAAGTGGCCACTAAACAATTCTAGTGCAGTAGTTAACCCCTTGGGTGAAGATGAATTGTTTGGTAATCTCAATGTTGTCAGGTGTATGAGGACAGAGGAACATCTGTAAAGAATAGGTCAGACTATTCTGTGTAGCCTATGTGTAGACAAATGAAAAATGAACCGTAACCAGAGAGAAGGATCCAACATATTACTGTCTGGCCACCCAAAGGACCCCATAACTCTCTAGCGGTAGTGTCTCAACGGGTGGCTGGTGCTCTGTCCAACCTACTACCTACAAAGTTGTATGAAATTGTTCAAGATTAAACATCTATTAGATTTACAATTATGAGTTTGAAGGTGTCAGACCGATTTATACAATTTGAAAATAATCTGTAGTTTGTTACTCGCCCCATATCTATTCAGTTTTCTTTTATCTTTTTAGCTCGGTTGTTTGTTCACACAAAGGTAAATAATGTCTTGCTAGGCTGGTTTCTGATCTTTTTTTTTTTTGGGGGGGTGCTTTATAAGTATACATTTAGATTCTGATAATAATAATGATAATCATGGTGGCAATAATCATGAGTATGATGATAATAATGTTAATGATATTAATAATAAATATTATAATGATAATGTGTTTTTTTATTTGTGAATAAAATCTCTGATAATTAATGTCTTAGAATTTATTAACAATTACACTGACAGTATTATTCAAACACTTTCTGTCAAAACACCTGATGATGAAATACTATAGATCAAGCTATTTTAGAAAAAACAAAATAGAATTAACACTAATCCTAAACCCTCGACGGAGCAGATAAAAACAAAACTCGAAGCCACAATTCTTTAGTGTTTTTCTTAATAACGAATGATTTACCATACAGAAGAAGGAAGGATTATTACGTTCGCACTTTGTAAGGAAATATAGCCCTGCTAATTGACACTGAGGTAAACCGGAACAAAATTACCATTGATATGAAGAATTTTGTTGAAATTATTATGTATGTAATTGCTTCCACCTTCGCTTACACTTGTATGTTCACTTTTGTTAAGAAAACGAACTTCAGCCAAAATTTACCCTTTTAGGTAGTTCCTCTGTTTGGATATTCAGAACTCTATTATTCTAAACTAAAGGCTGCCTAAGGCGCTTTATACTTCTTTGCTGCTGGCAATGGAGATGTACCACATCAACTTGCGATGCGATTGCTCGTGTAGCTAAAGATTGTTCACAAAATTACATGAAAATTATAAAGTATGAGAGTTGATTTTTCAGTAATAACATATTGTATGTTTCAAGGGTAGCTCATGTTTCACTTTCATTAAGGATACTGATATATGAGAAGAGAAATAATCTCTCTTAACATTTCCTTGCCACCGAACCAAAGCCACTCGAATATGTTAATAATCAGTTCATAAAAAAAATTATTTTAAAAGCTGTTAATGAATATAATACTGTTACTTTTATTTTTGTTTTATATCTATTACCCTTATTTTATATCTGTGACTAATACATAATTTTTTTCTCTTACTTCATATATTCGACTAATACTGCCGTTTCTTGGGCTTTCTTCAGTTACCTTCAGGGATTTGTAATTTATTTCCACGGAGTTGAAAAGCCTTAATGTCATAACGAAAATGTTCATTATACTTGTAGAAATAATGTCTCTTTATTGTGGCATTCCTTCTAAAAAGCAATTAACTCAAGTTGCAATTCTCTCCGATGGAAAGAAACCTATTACAGTTAAGATATGTTTTTTCCTATCTGAATTTGCGGACTAGGCTGCGGCATTTTCCTTTCTTAAAGAAAGAACCCTTTTTACAAGTGCACCACGCAGCCTGCCATAATATTATCTTTTATTTATTGTATGACAAAAGTAATTTCTTATTGATCACAGCTTCAAAGATAAATCCTGGTAGTTTATGAGGCAATAGCCATTCCTCACTTAATGATTATTCCTAACTCATTTAGCGACGTGTATTTCATACTGAATGGACTTATGAAACAACTATTATATGTTTAAGTAGGAAAATTACAATTACAGTGGAAAAGTCACGGCAAAGCTCCCATAAGACGTGAGATTTCAGGGCCACAACGACCATTTCTGGGTACAGTCAACACGTGAATAGAGTTAAAATCTTGTTAACAGAAACTTCTCGGTATAGTAACCATTTGTTAAGGGATTAAAAATGAGATTTACCAAGCAGTAAATCTGGATTCATTGGCCGTTCTTTTTATTATTATTTGTGATAACTAGCGCATAGAAAAATATAACTTGATGTTTCAATACTGGCAGCCGAAGGTATTGAGAAGGAAGGACTATACTGTATCATGTTAAAAACTGTTAACTTATTTTTTTTCTCATACCTCTTAATAAACATTATCGGTATAACACGCTTGATGCAAAATTTATTTGCCAAAATAGAATTTGCCTGTCTATATATAGTTAAGCAGGAAGATGTATATGCTTATACAGTAAACACACACGCACACATACACACATATATATATTGTATAGACAGTACATACTGTATATGCACGTTCACACAATATATATATATATATATATATATATATATATATATATATATATATATATATATATATATATATATATATATATATATATATGTATGTATATATAGAATATATAAATATATATATATATATATATATATATATATATATATATATATATATATATACATATATATATATATATATGCTCTCAGTATATACTGTATATACATATATATATGCTCGCACATTATACATACATATATATATATATATATATATATATATATATATGAATGTACACTTATATATATATATATATATATATATATATATATATATATATATATATATACATATTCATTTATTCATATATTTATATATATATATATATATATATATATATATATATATATATATATATATATATATATATATATATATATATATATATATATATATATATATATATATATATATATATATATATATATATATACATACATACATATATATATATATATATATATATATATATATATATATATATATATATATATATATTATACCTGCACATACAATATATAATTCTTCAGCCTATCATTGAGGTCCATGGACGCAGTAAAGACCCAGGAGACTTATTTATAAAAGATTCCACCTGAACGAAGTCGCTTATTTCCCTCCTTTGAGTTTCATACTCAAGGTTCCCGAAGTAAACAAAAAGGAGAAGTGATGTTTCTCTCCGGCCGACGAAGGAGCGTTCTTTGCGAAGCTTCACTTTTTCTTGTGGCGTTCCATCTTGTGTTTTCGCTTTTCGTGGCGTCTCCGCTCTCGCTGCCAGAAAGTCATCACGAGTTTGTAGGAAAAAAAACCTGAAAGTAGAAGTAAAGGAAAGCGTCAGTATTAAACGGGCATTGCATTATTTGTTAATTAGACCCATGAGGTTCTTATTTTTCTAGATTTAGAGATTTTACGTACATTGTGAATTTAAGAAATTGCAAAGCTTACGATTTAGAATTGAAGAGATAAGATGAAAATGCGGGTCATGGATACTAAGGATGTCATGGTGTCTATGTAAATACTCAATCTTTTATAAAAACAATTGAATTTCGAGGAGTGATAAATGATAAATATTTTGTTTAAGAAGAATTTGAAGACTTTCTTGTTCTCTAAGTGTTTTGATAATGTACATTTGACAATAAACACGTTATGCAGAACGATATGTAAAATACCTAAAAATTTATACGATAATCTGATTTTGTAGGTGCTGTAGAAAGTAAGTTTCTCTTACGTGATAGGACAAGGATAGCAGTCCTCAAAAGTAAGTAAAGTGATTATGTAATTCGTTGATAATTTCAACTATTACATGAGAACAATATTCTATTTTATAACCGGGAATGCTTTTGTCTAATTGTTATATATTTTCTCATGTCATCATGCTAATCATCAGTAATACGCCATAAAAGAAACTACATTTCTACCTTGAATAATCAAAAAAAAAAAAAAAAAAAAATTAACCATCAAACCTTATTTAATCATCAAATTGGTGATAGTCTAATGATGTCCTGTAGCTTGGCATGAACCAAAGAACCTTTCCTTTTCCTGCCTGCCTCTTCCTTTCACAGAATAATTCTACTACTATCTAATGTCGCATTAGGGTCTGCCCCTCTCTTTTATTCTTTTCCTGTACTTCTCTTTCTCCCTTTTTCCTTATTCTTTCCCATCCCGAGTACCTGCCTTCGGGCTATAAACTGGATTGTATCGAGGGGTACTTATCCTTTCCCCATATTCCCCACTTCCCTTTCCTTATCGGTACTGGTACTGGTACTTGAATAATCAGGAAAACTCACTCGAATTTTTATTACTTCATGTATTATCTGGTTTCAGTACAACTATTATTCCATGTCCTATATCAGGATTTTACTTTAAGTATGTATGGTTGCTATTACCTCTTCCTTAGCTACATCTGATTTGATTGAGTGAAGTCATGTTTTTAAGCATTCGAAGTTGCATTTGCATCTCAAGTACCCCATTGAGTTCCCTTGTGCAGTGTGGTAACAATGATACAACCTGTGTTCCCAACCTTTGAATGAGCCTTAGTCTTTAGAATTTGGCTCTTTAAAATTTCTGGCTTGAATTCCCTGGATTCATTGTTTACTCGAAGGTTTATTTTCTTATTCTATATATGCATTTATTTACAAATTACTAAACATTATGATATAAATGTATCCAGACTCAATGTAATCTTCTTATTTGGTGATTTTTCTTTACATTTTTCCCCTTAAGGCCTTCTCTTCTGTGGAAGTTTGCAACATAGGTTGGTGACCTTTGGCGTGTTTTCTAAGATTATGTCCTCACGTTGACCTATAAGACTAATACGAACTGGAACTTTAAATTCGCTTTTTTCAGTACAAAATGTGGTGACCGATGTGGTCACGTTCCTGACTGGTGAACACCAGTCTGGGGTTCGAGTCCTGCTCAACCTTGATAGTTTTTTTTGGTCGCTGCAACCTCACTATCCTTGTGAACTAAGGATGGGGGCTTTGGGGGAGCCTATAGTTCTCTAAAGACCTGACAGAAGGTTGTGACTCAAATACAGGATGAAAACAACTGAGTAACTTTATTACAGGACACTCTCCTTTATATACAAATACTCAATGCAACAGGAAATTTCCTGTTCAAAACTGACACCGCATCGGTTAACAGTTAACGGTGAGAAGAACATGCATGTTATTTCAGGTTCTTTTTAGTGCGACGGGAGAGCGAAGATAAAAACAAAATATATATACAAAATGAAATGTCGTTACTATATACGATCGTGTGACACACGGTTGGTACATGGCTTCCCCTCCCTAAAAATAACATACTGTATATGTTAAATACGGTGCCCTGATCTAGAGAGGCGAACTGTAGGCAGGTCATCTAGCAGGAGATAAGCAGGTTTTAGACGATCAATGGAGACCCAGTCTTCTTTGCCACGAATGTTTAGTAGGAATGCTTTCGAACTGCGTCAGATCACAAGGAAAGGGCCCGTGTAAGGGGACGTTAGAGGTGGCTTGCCAGTGTCGTGGCGCAGGAAGACGTGCGTTGCAGAGTGCAAGTCTATCGGTATGTGATGCTTCGCTGGAGGCTTATAAGTCTGGTGGCATGGAGTAAATTTTCCCACGACGTGACGTATGTGCTTGAGATTGTCGGAGGAGGTTGTAGAAGGAAAAAATTCAGAAGGGACGACCAACGGGTCGCCATACACCATTTCAGCTGCCGAGACATCGAGGGCGTCTTTAGGAGTGGTCCTTAGTCCCAGGAGGACCCAAGGAAGCTGAGTAAACCAGTTGGAATCCTTGCAGCGAGACATCAAAGCTGCTTTGAGGGTGCGATTAAAACGTTCAACTATTCTATTGGCAGCGGGGTTGTAGGCAGTTGTCTGATGTAGGGTGATGCCCAGGAGATTCACTAATGATGTCCACAATTGAGAGGTGAAAGTGGTACCTCTGTCAGAAATAATATGTTCAGGGATACCAAATCTTGCAATCCATCCTGAGAGTAAGGCTGATGTACATGAGGTGGACGTTGCAGTTTCCACGGGAATGGCTTCAGGCCAACGAGTGGAGCGGTCGATGACGGTAAACAGGTAACGATGTCCTTTTGATGTGGGTAGGGGGCCTACAACGTCGACGTGAATGTGTGCAAAACATCGCTGAAGTTGAGGAAAGGTGCCCACTCCTGAATCCGTGTGTCGATGTACTTTGGAAGTTTGGAAAAACGTACAGGCACAGATCCAATCCTTAGCATCCTTAGAAATGCCATGCCAAATGAACTTCGTCTTCAGCAGCTGTGCAGTAGAATGGCACGAGGGATGTGAAAGGCCGTGAATGAAATCAAACACCTGCCAGCGCATGGGAGCAGGAATCCAAGGTCGCAGTCTACCAGTACTGACGTCACAGAGGCGGGTGGTGTTGGAGTCTTCGAGGGGGAAGTCTTCCCAGCGGAGGAACGTGCAGGATGTCCTACATGCTTGATACTCTAGATCCGGTCATTGGGCTTCAGTCAAGGCGTTGTAATCCAATCCCAGTTTAACGGCAGCCAACGTGTTTTCTGACAGGGCATCGGCAACGGGATTCATTTTCTGAGGGACGTATTGAAGGGTGCAATTGTACTCAGCCACGGTGGAGAGATGTTGGCGTTGACAGGCGGACCAGGCGTCAGACTGTCGAGTGAAGGCATGCACCAGAGGCATGTGGCCTGTGCGAATGACGAAGGGCGTACCTTCTAAGAAATGGCGAAAGTGATGGACAGCCAAGTGCACTGCCAGCAATTCGCAATCGAAGGTAGAAAAACCTGATTCTGCCTTGGACAGTTTTCTGCTGAAGAAGGACAATGGGCGGGGCGAGCCGTTGACCACCTGCTCAAGTATTGCACCAATAGCAACGTCGCTGGCATCAGTGGAGAGAAGGAGAGGGGCATGTGGGATAGGAAAAGTGAGAGCCGCAGCGGTTGTTAGTCCTTTGGCCTGCCCTTGAGGGAGGTATAGAGGGGAGCAAGAGTGGCGGCAATGGCTGGCAGAAAACGGTGATAATAGTTGATCATGCCCAAGAATTCCTGCAGAGCTTTAATGGTCGAGGGCGCGGGGAAGTCCTGAACAGCTGCTACCTTCTCAGGGAGGGGACGCACTCCTTCAGGAGTGATGCGGTGCCCTAAGAACGACACTTCATTGGGGCCAAAGGTACACTTGTTGTACCGGACTACAAGGCCATTTTATTGCAGGCGGTCGAGCACGATGCGCAGGTAACGGAGGTGTTCCTCTTTTGAGGAGGAGAACACAAGTATGTCGTCCACATAACGTACACAGAAGGGGAGGTCCCCTAAGATGCCATCCATGAGAAGTTGAAACGTGGCCCCAGCATTATGAAGGCCAAAACAGGAGTAATTGAAGGTGTATGTACCAACGGAGTGGTGATGGCAGTCTTGGGGATGTCTTCTGGGTTCATAGGCAACTGATAATACCCCTTCAGTTGGTCGAATGTAGAGAAAACATTCGCCTTGTGCAGGTAGGAGGTCACATCGGCGATGTTTGGGAGGAGGTAATGATCCGGTTTTGTTTGCATGTTCAGGCACCTGTAATCCCGGCACGGATGGAGGGAGCCGTCTTTCTTCAGAACGATGTGTAAGGGTGACGACCATGGGCGGGAGGCCTTTTGGCAAAGACCCATTTCCTCCATTTTGGCGAACGTTTGGCGGCTGCCAGACGTCTGAATTTTGCGAAAACTGGGGGTCCCGTCGTCTTGATATGGTGATAAATACCATGCTTGGCAGGAGCCGTGGGCGTTTGGCGAAGTTCTGGACGGAAAACGTCTGGGTACGGCGTGAGGAGGTGGGCGTAGGCATTCGTGGGCGCGCTGATATAGAGAGCGAGGATGGAGGGGGCGGGTTGAAGAGCTGTCGACAAGTACGAGTCTGCGTTGACCAATCGTCGATGGGAAACATCGACCAGAAGGTGGAAATGAGACAGGAAATCCGCACTGAGGATTGGCAATGTGACATCAGCAACGAGAAACTACCAATTAAATTTCCCTTTGCCAAACAATAATGTGAGGCTCTCGTAACCGTAGGTGGGTATCGCAGATCCGTTGGAAGCTGCCAAGTGGGCATCGGCAGACGTAGACAGACTACGTCGTGTCCTGAAGCGTTCCCTTGGCTAAAGAGAACGAGAAACACCCGTGTCTACCAAAAATCGCACGCCCGTTCCTTTATCATGTAAAATGAAAAGATTAGAAACACGGGAGGCCACCGCCACGAACAATGGCCTACTTACACGTTTTTTGGCCACTGACAATCCTTGGCACATTTCTTAGCGGTTGCCCCGAATCTGTAGTGGTAGTATCAAAACTGCAGCGGATGGGAGGTAGTAAGTGGCTGTAGAAGTCGTTGGTTGGGGCGCGAGCGAGTGGTGAGTGGTGGGTGGCTTTTTCGCTGCTTCAGCACGTCACGGGGTAGGCATGTATGTCCTACAGCATTCACGTCAGCTTCGGTTGACGTTGAATAGGCGTCCTCTTCGTCAGGAGTGGAGGCGTTGATGGAGGTCTTGAAGTGGCTGTCCATAAAGGCGTCGCCTTTGGTCATCAAGTCCTTTATGGGTAAACTATTGACATCGGGTATGGCAGCGCACACAGGTTTGAGTAAATGGCGTATTCAAAGGGCACAAAGTAGGTTCACCTTGCGAGGAGAGCCGTCTGCGGCAGGTTGCAAGCCAGTGATACTGGTCATTTCCCTGAGGGAGGCCAAAGCCCTTTGGTCCCCCAACGGTTGTTGAGAGAGCTGAAAAAGCTTTGCTATACGGCCGGCTGGCGACGGTGAGTACTGCTACAGAAGGTATGTTTTGAGGGCGTCATACGCTATTGGGGTGTCTCCTTGTTCACAAAGCCAGTTGAATATTTCCGGGAAGGTGTCCTCGGGTATCGCCGCGAGAACATAATCTGCTTTGGTGGTTGAGCGAGTCACGCCCTTGATGCGAAACTGGACTTCTGTGCGTTGAAACCAAGCAAACGCCTCTCCACTGCCGAATGATGAAAGTTTCAATGGGGCAGCCGCAGCGCCAACTTCTGTAGAGTCCGCCATAGTACCAACGACGGAGGGGCGAGGGGGGTTGGAAGGTGGGAGGAGCGAGTCGACTTCCGGGGTCACCAATGTGACGAGCTGAGAGAAGGTTGTGACTCAAAGACAGGATGAAAGCAACTGAGTAACTTTATTACAGAACACTCTCCTTTATATATAAAAACTCAATGCAACAGGAAATTTCCTGTTCAAAACCGACACTGATCGGTTAACAGTTAATGGTGAGAAAAACATACATGTTATTTCAGGTTCTTTTTAGTGCGAGGGGAGAGCAAAGATACAAGCATAATAAATACACAAAATGAAATGTCGTTACCATGTACGATTGTGGGACACACGGTTGGTACAGTTCTATCTGCCGAGTCATCAGCAGCTATTACCTGGCCCTCCTTGGTCCTAACTTGGATGGAGAGGGAGCTTGGGTGCTGATCATATGTAAATATGGTTAGTCTCTAGGGCATTGTCCTGCTTGATAGGGCATGTCACTGTCCCTTGCCTCTGCCATTCATGAGCGGCCTTTAAACCTTTAAGCCTTTATACGCGATCGCCATCCCTTTGCGTATAGGTAGTAGCTGTGTAACGAAAATTAAACCCTGATGAACAATTATGTTTCTTTTACAAATAAAAGGTTGCGGAGACCGCAAAACTCCGCTAGAGCTTATCAGCACTTACCAAAAGGTCTCTTTAAAAAAAAAAAAAGTCAATCCTAATTTTCCTTACAGAAAAACGAATCATTTTTTATCAATTAGGAAACTATATTATAGAAACCTTTTTGTTATAATCTACACACTATAACTGTAGATAAACTCGCAAAAAAAATGAAACTACATACAACGGAAATGCATATATGACTATTTACATCTAAATACAAAATTCATGAATGAAGAATCATTCGCTATCAGGAATAAATCTAATTTTACGAGTGAAGGTTACATTCATATTTGACCTTTTATGTCTAAATATGACCTTGATTTTACTTTGAAGATTAGCGCTGGCAGTTGAATAGACACGCCAATATGAAATTTATCTCATTCATCTCGAAATTTTTAGCCATATACCAATTAGGACCCTCATCTGACCCTTTACATCGGTGAAAAGTATACTAAAAAAAGTACAATAGACTTTGTATCTTACATTTCAAACGTTATGAACAAAGTTGAATTCAAGTTTGACTTATATAACCATGACTTTATCTCACCCTGCCCACTGGCTTCATTAGCAGAATATGCATGCTACGCAAGGTGTCTGCATTTCATTCAGTATTAAAGTTAAAGGGTAAGGTTAAGTTCATTTTTAATTCTTGACCCACGATATGTCAAAATGTACATTCCTATTGCACCGAAAATTTGATAAGTTTTTGATAATCACAAAACCTATCTTTAGGAAAGTTTACTTGATAATCCACTTATTATTATTATTATTATTATTATTATTATTATTATTATTATTATTATTATTATTATTATTATTATTATTATTATTATGACGCTGCTTTAAATTACTCGTTTCGCCTGTTTATATTAAGCATTAGTCTACAAGCTTTCCTAAAGAAACAATGTAGATAGAAAGCTTGTCTATATGCAACAAAATTATGAGCAATCAAGTAAGATACTATAAAAAAGAAAACTAGAATCACAGAGATAATAAGGCATTTGGATAAATTTAAACCATTTCTATGTCCAGAAAAATATGTAATGCTACAGGAAATGCTTTTGTGATGGGTATAGTTATTTGCTTGATATTATATATATATATATATATATATATATATATATATATATATATATATATATATATATATATATATATATATATATATATATATATACATATACTGTGTACATATATATATATATATATATATATATATATATATATATATATATATATATATATATACATATATATATATATATATATATATATATATATATATATATATATATTATTTATATATATATATATATATATATATATATATATATATATATATATATACATATATATGTATCATCGTCATCAACAACTACTACTCCTACTCCTATTGACGCTATGGAACTCAGCACCCACTCGGGGCTCAGCGCTTACCCGGCACAGAGGACACCTCAAGATTATCTTCTTCACTGACGGTCGTCCTTAGACTTGGATAGCTGTTTTTATTCAGCTATTCGAGAATCAGGCTCGTAGTCCAGGCTTCTCCTTGGCTGAAATTTCAGCTCTGTCGTTGTCTGTTGACTTTCAGATGAGCACTTATAGTAGAACCTTCATTTGTTGGTTCTCCTATGACAGAAGACACCAGCGCTGACAGGACCTGTGTCATCCAGACTGGAAAGCATGCAAGGAATGCCAGACCTACTAATACCACCGAGAGACCTACTTCATCTCTCCTTGGGCTGTTGCCCAATTGATGGATACTGAGCACCTCTTTTTCCATTGATGCAGTGCACCATGGAATTTTTTATAGATGTGACCACTGTAACTTCTACCACGACCTCCTTTACCGAATCTTCACTGATAGAAACAGGGAGCCCGCAATGTACGAAAAAAAAAAACCCTACCGAAGTAAAACCTCCCATTTGACAAACCACCGCCATTCCATTCCCCATGCACTCTGGAGAAGCTACTAATGAACCTGAACAACCCTGCCACCTCCTCACAACCTCTACCAATTGTCCCTGGTTCTTTACCTTCCAACATTGGCCCTGCTTCCAAAAAGAAGAGAGGCAAGTCCAAAAACCCACCTTCCGCCAGTCAAGTCCTGTCTCCCCAGGACCAACTTACAACTGTTCCTGCGACCATTCCAGCTCCTGTTCCTGTCATCGTTCCTGTTCTTGCCACTGTTCCTGGTCCTGCTCCTATCACTATTCCTATATCTGAGACTACTCCTGCTCCTGCCACTGCTCCTGTTCCTGTTCCTGCCACCATTCCTGTTCCTCTCCTATTCCTGCCACAGTTCCTCTTCCTGCCACTGCTTCTGTTCCTGCTCCACAATCACTCACCTGACAGTAACTGTACTGACTGTCTCAATCAGTTCCACTTCTAGACCTCTGTAACACTTCACCAGCCTGCAGAGACCTGTCCAGCTCTACAAGTCACCCTAGTGGGTCCAATTCACCTGCCTAAGTTCAAGCTTCCGGCCATAGGAGAAGCCCCTTCGTATGCAGCAGTAGCAGCCAATACTGCTACCACCCCAGGTCTGAAGCTCATCACCCCAAAAGGACCAAGCAAGCGAAAGTCTCATGCAAAGGGAAACCTCCCTGACTTTCCTTGATCTGCAAAGATGTCGAGGAAGGCTGTAGTCTGCAGGTATCCAGTAAGGATGCCACTCGACTTCTTAGCCAACTGCAAGAACATCTCTGCATCTGAACGCCGAAAGGGCAGCAGGAACTTGCCTGCTGAGAACGTCATCTGCACGTTCATTTGACTTATTCCAACTGCCCTGGACTTTGGAATATGGGGGACCTTCCCCGTAAAAGACTCCACACCAGGTCCACTGAGACGCTACAATTGTCAGCATTTTTGGTCACCACAAGGAAGACTGCAGGAGCCTAACCATCTGTGGTGTCTGCAGTCAGCGCAGCACTCAACACAGACGTGATTGTTCCGGCCCTCATCATGCTAGGAACAAGAACTGTTCTGAGTTCCTGAAGACCATAGGGGCACCAATGACCGCCCCTTCAGCCACTACCACTGTACCACTCCTAAAGCCACAGAGACCCCCGTAGAAGGAGCCATCGCTGCCTACCACTAATCCTGTTCCTGCCTCTACAAATCCTGCCGTTCCTGTTCCTACCTCTGCAAATCTTGCCATTCCTGTTCCTGCCTCTACAAATTCTGCCATTCCTGTTCCTGCTTCTTCAAATCCTGCTGTTCCTCTTCCTGCCTCTACAAATCCCGCTGTTCCTGTTCCTGCCTCTACAAATCCTGCTGTTTCTGTTCCTGCCTCTACAAATCCTGCCGTTCCTGTTCCTGTTCCTACTCCAGATTCTCTTACCTCCACCACCCCAGTACCCCCATCTCCATCTCCCTCACCCATTCAGAATCCATATCCAGTTCCTCCCATTCATAATCCTTCTCCTTCCTCCAGTTCAGTTGTTCTTCAAGCCAAATCCCTCCCTTTAGATAAACTCTAGTTATCCGCCTTGTCTCCAAAATTATCGCCCTGTTAAATATTCCCTCCCTTGACCTTTAGTCTCTCCTTTCCCCCCTAGCTGCCCTTACCCTAAAGCAGGGATAAGCTTTTTGCTTTGAACTACTCCTGTTCTTTCCTACTACAATTCCTTTTCTCCTCTCCCAGTCTCTTCTACTTTACTGGGACTTGCTGCTATAAAACTTTTACCTAGTCCTTAAACTTTTCCTTTTGGTTCCAGTTGGTTCCGTGTTTTTTGGGCCTAGCAGCTACGCTCCTGGGGCTAAGCAGATGTTTCTACTTTCCTGGTCCTTGGAGGCTATACATATACAATCTGGTTGCCATGAGAAAAGTCTCGTTCCTCTACAGATATTCTCATAAGAAAAACTTTGACTACTGCAGCTATGCTCCTTGTGCAGAGCAGCTTATTGTACTAAAGGTACACTCTGTGTGCTGTTAGGGACTAGTGCCTTGTGCCAAAAGCCCCTGCCCTGATGGATAAGCCTGGCAATCTGAACGAACGAACGAACGAACGGCCTCAGTTAGATTTCACCAGTCATCTCTATCTTAAGTTATTATATCAATACTTCTCCATTCATCATCTACTTCACGCTTCATTGTCCTCAGCCATATAGGCCTGGGTCTTCCAACTCTTCTAGTGCCTTGTGGAGCCCAGTTGAAAGTTTGGTGAACTAATCTCTCATAGGGAGTGCGAAGAGAATTCCCAAACCATCTCCATCTATCCCCTCACCATGAGATCATTCACATAATGCACTTCAATGATCTCTCTTATAGTTTAATTTCTAATCCTGTCGTGTCATTTATTGCCTAATATTCTTCTTTGGGCTTTGTTCTCAAATCTACAAACTCTGTTGGCTATTGTTCCATTTTCATACAACGACTCATTTCCATACAGTAACACCGATTTCACTAAACTGATATATAGCTTGATTTTTATATATAATTTCACGTGATTTGGTTTCCAAATTTTACTTAACCTTGGCATTGTCTAATTTTCTTTTTTTTAATATTTCAGTAAATTCTAAATCTAGGACCCTGTATTAGAGATCATAGTTCATAAATATTTAAATGATTCCACCTCATTAATCCTTTCTCCTTCCAATGATATTTCATCTTCCATTGCGTATTCCATATTCATCTCTGTCTTTCTGCTATTCATCTTGAGGCCAACCTCATGCGATATTTCATGCATTCTGGTAAACAAGCCTTGCAAGTCCTGTGGCGTTTTGCTGATAAGGTCAGCGTCATCAGCATACTCTAGGTCCGCTAATTTCCTGTTACAAATCCAGTCCAATCCTTCTCTGCCATCCCCAAGTGCTCTTTCTATTACAAATGTCATATATATATATATATATATATATATATATATATATATATATATATATATATATATATATATATATATATATATATGTATGTATATATATATATATATATATATATATATATATATATATATATATATATATATATATATATATATATATATATACACTTCCGAACTGATCCCTTCTTTTTGCATGATTCAGGATCTAATGTGCGCCACCTAGATACGTGTGCCAGTCATTCCCTTCTGCTTACTCTTTTCATGACTGTTGATGTCTGCCTGGTGGCCGTCAATGGATCAGCTATCCCCAACCTTGATTATGAGATGCTGACATGTGTCATTTAGGGGCATCCAGTACCAGTGGAATTTTATTGTTGCCAACTTTACACTGGCTCTTATTGGTGCGGATTTCCTCGCCTATTTCCACCTTCTGTTTGATATCACACAAAAGCACTTAGTCAACACCTTTATCACTAGCTCCCTCCAACTTCACTCTTCTCATCAGCATGCCCATGGATGTCGACGCCTACCTCCTCACTTTATATCCCGATGTATTCCACCCAGAAATATTCCAGCCACCCACGATTCCCGCCAAGCACATTTTTTATCACCATATCAATACCATGGGGACCCCAGTGTTTGCAAGCTTCAGACATTGAGCACCAGACCGTTTAGCAGCTGCTAAATACACATTCCCTAAAATGGCCTCAACACTTTAGTTAATGCACTTTCACATTCTGCTGATGAAGGATGGATCCCTACAGCCTTGTGGAAATTATAGTCATCTTAATATGCAGATGGAACCAGATCACCAACCCTATAGTTATAAAGCTTCCAAGAAAGGAATCTCTAGCTCGGATAATAAGGAGAGTTCGCAATTCAACTTTTAGCAGTGAAACCTTGACTCTAACAACAAGGGGAGAGCCATCCTTATTATTTAATGAAAATGGTGTATTTTAAAGCTACATGGCTGGGAATCGTTTAGAGGGGAAGGAGAAGAAAGCCATTGTATGAAATTGACTTGTGATCAGTTCACGAGAGAGTTGCAAACGATTTACCAAGGACCAATAACTCCGTTGAAGGTTGGCATAATGCATTTCATAGAAGAGTGAAGATTTGCCACCCAACAGAGGATACGCTTTTAAGAAAACTTCGTATTGAGCAGGCCAGTACAGAAAGGATTCTACAGCAAATTCAACAAGACCGATATGTAAGTAGAAAATACAAAAAATATGCTATCCTTAACCTAAGACTAAAAAGTATTTTTGATACATACGACGTTGATGCTGGATTAGAATATCTTAGAACCATCGCTCACAATCTTCAAATAAATATTGCTGCAAGTTTTTTTAATACATTAATACATTTGTATTTTCATATTTTATATTTTCTCATAAATAAAATTTTTATTGCTTATATTGATGTATAATTCTAATTCTTAATCCATATTATCTTTTCGACACATTGTCTGCTTGACACTTTGTCTGCTCAACACTTTGTCTGTTCGACACTGTCCATTTGACACACTGTCCATTCGACACTCTGTCCATTTGACACACTGTCCATTCGACACTTTGTCTTTCAACACTCTGCCTTTCGACACTCTGTCCTAATACCATCCCCAACATTGCCAACATCACCACCTATCTTTACAGTGCTAAAGTATTTTCAACCCTCGACCTCCTGAAAGTATATTATCAGGTGCCCTTGAACCCAGAAGGCATCGCCAAAATAGCGATCACCACCCGTTTTGGCACATATACTTTTGATTACTCCAGCTATGGCCTTCGTAATGCAGGGGCCACAGGTCAACGACTCATGGATGACATCTTAGGAGACCTCCCCTTTTACGTACGTTATATAGATGACATATTGATATTCTTCTCCTCCAAAAAGGACTTCCTACCTTAGCAACACATTGTGTTCGACGGACTGCAGCAGAACGGCCATGTAATAATGTATGACAAGTGTACCTTTTGTGCCAAGTTAATGGCATTCTTAAGCCATCACCTCACTCCATAGGATCTCCACCCCCTCCCCGATAAGGTATCAGCAGTACAGAAGTTCCCAACACTCAACCATCAAAGAACTGCAGGAGTTCTTGGGTATGATGAACTATTATCACCAGTTCTTGCCAGCCATCACTGCCATTCTTGACCCCATCTACAAATACTCAAGTGCAAGCCAAAAATCCTGAAGTGGGGCTCCATTTAGGAGTTGGTCTTCGTTGATGCTAAAAAAAAAAGCCATATCAACTGCTACTTCTCTCACCTTTCCCCTGAAAACTGTAACCCTTTTACCCTCCACTAATGCCAATGACAGTGCTGTAGGGCTGGTACTCAAACAAATCATCAACAGTTCATTGACCTTCTTCAGCAGAAAACTTTTCAAGGCGGAATCCAGCTACTCAACCTTCGACCATGAACTACTGACAATGTATATGAATGTCTGTCACTTCAGCCCCTTCTTAGAGGGCATGTTCTTCGTCTTTCGCATGGACCACATGTCAATTGAGCACACCTTCACTCGACAGTCCAACACCTGGTTCTCCTATCAACACCAACATCTCTCTGCAATTTCTGAATACAACTGTACCATTCAACACATTCCCGGCAAACTGAATCCTGTTGCCGACGCCATTTCCAGAAACGTGTTGGCTACCATCCAACTGTGAATGGATTACAAGGCCTTGGCAGAAGCCCAACGAAAGAACCCCAAGTAATAAACGTCCAAGACAGCCTTCATGTCTCTACGTTGAGAAGACATCGCCCTTGATGATTCCAACACCCCACCCCACTCCTCTGTGATGCCAGTACTGGTAAGCCATGTCTCTGGATACCTACCATCCATGGGACAACCGGTGTTTCAATTGATCCATGACCTCTCAGACCCCTCGCACCAATCTACTGCACAGATACTGAAGTTAAAGTTCATATGGCATAGCATTACTAAATATGACAAGGATTGAGTCCTCGTCTGTATTTCATATCAAACTTCAAAAGTGCATTGACACTCGGAATTGTGTGTGGCTACTTTTCATCAACCCCGGCATTGTTTTGCCCACATTCACGTTGACAAGAACACCATAACCATTTCACATTCATCGATTACTCCACTTTCTAGCCTGAAGATATCCCCATGTAAGATGCACCATCCACCTCATGTAGTGCTGCCTCACTTTCTCTATGGATAGAAAGATTTGACATCCCTGAATACATTACTTTCGACAGGGGTGCCACTTTCACCTCTCAATTGTGGACATAAGTAGGACATCTTCTCAGCATCATCCTACATCAGACTACCTCCTGCAACCCTTCAGCCAACAGAATGGTGGAATGTTTCCATCGTACCCTCAAAGCAGCTTTGAGGTCCTGCTGCAATGACTCCATTTGTTTTCCAAAAATTCCCTGTGTTCTCCTCAGACTGGGGACAGCTCCCAAGAACACCATGGTTGTCTCAGCGACTAAATTGGTATACAGTGACCCATTGGCAGTCCCTGTGGAATTTTCTCTGTCCCTCACCGCCTCTAATGATATCCAGCGCCTATGTCACGTTGTGGGGAAATTTACCCACTGTGTCAAGCTTTCAAGTCCCTCGCAAAGCAGCACATACCAAAAGATTTACACACTGCAACATACGTCTTCATGCACACCAACACTTGCAATCCACTGCTTATGCCCCCATATACGGGTCCATTCCTTATCATCCATCATACTCCAAAAGATTTCTTCCTCAACAGTTGTGGAAAAGAGGATTGGATCATCACTGACCACCTAAAACCTGCGTGCCTCTTTCAAGACTGCCCACCAACAGTATGATTATCTGAGCAGGTCGCCCTTTTTCATATACATATCTACTTCAGGGGGAGCCATGTACGACACGGCAGCAAGAAATGTACATATAGATAAAGAACTATGCTCTATCTACATTTTCTTCTGCACTACAACCGCTATCGGACTCTTCGTCAAAAAGTCATTGAGG
The DNA here is from genome assembly GCF_036898095.1 of Palaemon carinicauda. Classification (NCBI taxonomy): domain Eukaryota; kingdom Metazoa; phylum Arthropoda; class Malacostraca; order Decapoda; family Palaemonidae; genus Palaemon; species Palaemon carinicauda. The sequence goes on along the minus strand of NC_090725.1, from coordinate 18,061,041 downwards.
TAACAACCTAATTTTTATTTTTATTCTATTATCATTCAGTTATCATTTTGCCTATTTTCATGCCAATGTCCATCTTAATGACACTTGCAATTATCACCCTGATGTGATCCCTTGTGAGTCCATAAATATCTGTGTTGTCTCTAATTAATGTTAGTTGTTCGAGAGCTGTCTTTGTATTAATGCCTCCTTCACTCTCGTCACTAATGATCGCACAACATTCACACAACATTATATAAGTCAGGTATGCATGGCCCAAATTATTTGAATTATTAGTGTTCCTGTTCTTTATTAACATTTGTAAGTTTTAAGGTTTAAAGGACACGCATGAATGGCAGAGGCCAGGGACAATGACATTGTCCTAGCAAGCAGGATAATGTCCTAGTAGAGACTGGACATATATGCATATGATCAGCGCCCAAGCTTCCTCTCCACTAGGACTAGGAAGGGCCAGGCAATGGTTGCTGATGACTCAGCAGGTAGATGTATAGGCTCCCCAAACCCCTCATCCTTTGCTCACAAGGATGGTGAGGTTGCAGACACTAAAGAAACTAACGAGTTTGAGAGAAACTTGAACCCCAGTCTGGCGGTTACCAGAGACGATAATAATAGGCCATACCAACCCTTATAGTTGACTGAAACACAGTATATTTGATGAATTTTACTTAAAGATAAGCATAATGGCTGCAGAAAAATAGGAAAGGTCTTCTTACATACTCAGATGCTGCTAAGTCCTGGTTTCGCAATAGTGTCATTATGCGAGGATATTCATGCTCGAGAATTTGAGCATAAATATAAAAATCTATGAATATATACTAAAGAATATTCAGAAATACCAAATCAAGAACTAAGTGACGCAAACTATTTTGTTGCAACTACTTGGACTTCATTTTGATATCTTTCATTTTCTACCTAATCTTCGAAATGCTTAATTCTCGTTGGGAATGATAAGTATGACGGTGAAAAAGAAAAAAATAATACCGAAATCTTGCAACTGGAAAAGGGTAAAGTAATAAGCTCTTCCTGACATATATGTCAACTTAAGGGCAGAGATCATTATCCGGAAAACCAACCGCCCTTGCTTCCATTATATAGTACACGGTATTGGATAACACCGCCCCCCCCCCCCCCAACCCCACCATCCCGCTTCATTATTCTATATTTCCCACAACGTGAGGGTATTAAATAGTTTTCGTCAATCCCAACATCGTAGCTCTCCCTATTGTCTAGGGCTGGTGACGTTCCGTATTGTGTAGAACTGGTAATGACAGAAATAAAAATACCGGATATGTCAGAATAATTGACGAGGAAGATAGGGAATAAGCAATGAAATCGCACAGTTCCTGGTTTTTACAGCTGTACAGTACAACGCACTGCATGCTTTTCAAAGTAACTTCTCGACGTCCTGTAAAATGTAGACTGATGTACCGTCTTCTTTCAATAGAATATTAATGAACAAATATAATGGGAAAATTTACTCATGTTTCATTCTGATGACGTTTCATTTGGAAGATAATTCGCTGAGCACAGCAAATGATTATCTAATCAAAGAGAAGGTAGCTTTCAAATATGCGAAATTAACAGTGATTACTTTGATGTAAAGGTATCTCGAAAATTTTATGAATATATCGTTATATCTTTAAGGCCATGAAATTTCTTGTGGGTGCGGTAGGCATAAAAAAAGGGCAGTGCTAGTGGAGATGACAGACTGTAAAAGATTTCAAAGCTTGTGTGAAAGACGAAAATTAAAGATAGATGGTCTCAAATGCAAATGTTGATAAGCTAGGTAGATATAGATGTTATTAATTTTATGAATGTTTAAAGATTAGAAATTGATTATATATCTAGATATTTAAGAGTAACTGTAACAAAAGATGGAATAATGCAATAAGGGAATGGCCATGAATGCGTTGGGTAAAAGTGATGTTGAAGATCTTTTGCAAAAAGTTTTGAGAAGAATGTCAGTGGGGTGTGAGGAGCAAAGGTTGGTTGTGTGAACAAAGGGTTGACACATAATAAAAATAATGCAAATTATTAAACCTTGATAATTTCAATAATAGGAATAATTTTCATAATGTTAATGACAATATTAATGATGATAATATTTTTTGATAATTGAAAAATTATATATGTCATTAATTGCTACTGAAGAAAAAGAGTCCCACTTAATAATAATAATAATAAGAATAGGGAAGTGGAGAATATGGGGAAAGGAAGAGTACCCCTGGATACAATCCAGTTTATAGCTCAAAGGCAGGTACTCGGGAAGGGAAAGAATAAGGAAATAGGGAGAAAGAGGAGTACAGGAGAAGAATAAAAGAGAGGGACAGACCCTCTTGTGATATTAGGGAATTGGTATTATTATATGGAGTCCCACTTATAATACTACCCTGTGCCACACCTCAGTCAAGGTTGTAAGGTTCGGAATACATATTCTCTATACGAATTTGAAATGTTTTTACAATCTTTTTATGTGATTGAAGTGTGAATGTTGAATGAGATTAAAAAAGATGAGGAAAGCAGTTGAAATTAATTGTTTCGAGACAAATAAGAAATAAGGAGTATTGAAAAGTAAAAAAAAAAAAAAAAAAAGGAGATACGTTACGTCGGAATCGTCTTTACAAAGTCACCATGTGGGAAATGTTAGATCAGAGTAATATTAAAGAATGTAGTCACGTAGAAAAAAAATATGGAAACATATGGGTAGTGAATAACAATTCCAATGTTTTAGGAGAGATTAGAAAACGGAAAATGCGTTAAGTATATTGGTCGAGTTGTTGAGAACATGAGTGTAAATAAACAGAGCACATGAAGAGGTGTTAGAACCCTTCGAATGTATCGGAAGAGGTTGATGATACTAGATTTTTATACAAATAAAGTCGACCATGATTCTCTGGAGAAATTTAGGGGTGATTGGTGTCTTGACTTGTTTTTTAACTATCATTAAAACTGTATGTACAGTATGTATGCATTACTTTATGCAATCCTAAATACTTGTACATATCAGCTACTTCCCTTTTTCTACCATTCATATAAACATTCTTTGCTATATCTATTCGATTTCTATTTATCCTGAAAACTTCACTTTTGCCGAACTATATAAATTTTTCTATAGTTTCTGCAGTTTCTTTTCGCCATTCTAATTAAGTGATTTATTATCTGCGAACATCAGTTATTTCACTCAATGCTATATTCATTTTCATATCATATTCCATTACATATACATCGTTATACTTTGTTTTCTTTGATCCCTTCGACTATATAAAGGTTTCAGTTTTAAAAGAGCATTCCATGACCTTGTCTCTGCTTTACTTTTGACCCACACTAGTCATTCGCCCGGTTACATATTCTGATAAATCCTTAAGCTTCCATTATAAAAGAAAACTTCTAATCACCAACAGCAATTCATCTTCATCGCCATACATTCTTAACATTTCTGCTTTACTTCTTTCAATTCTATCAACATTTAATCAGTCAATGGAATTCACGCACAGCTTTTCCCTTATCACGTCACTGTTTCATTGCATTCATTCATACATACACATGTGGACGATTGTAGAATGCACTAACAACTACGTTATGCTGCTATTCGTTTGATTAACGAATATTGCTATGGTGGTAGTCAGATGGGTGATCTAAAAGGGAGGTCAGTCGCTGTGGGGAAAAAAATGCCCTGTGAACTTCAGTAGGTCAAAACGAGTAGTTAAAAAATCTCATTTTTTTTTTTTTTTTTTTTTTTAAGCGGCTTGCTGGAAACCAGGAGGATAACGCAAAACTCTCTCTCTCTCTCTCTCTCTCTCTCTCTCTCTCTCTCTCTCTCTCTCTCTCTCTCTCTCTCTCTCTCTCTCTCTCTCTCTCTCTCTCATATATATATATATATATATATATATATATATATATATATATATATATATATATACTGTATATATATATATATATATATATATATATATATATATATATATATATATATATATATATATATATATATATATATATATATATATATATATATATATATATATATATATATATATATATATATATACAGTTTATATATATATATATATATATATATATATATATATATATATATATATATATATATATATAATATTCCACATAAGTAAAATCAAAAGAGTATATATACTGAATATGTATAAATACTCTACAGTTTTGTCCGCCACTGGAACTCTTCTTAGAGCGTGTGCGAGCGAAGAGTTAGATTGTAACTGAGAGGCTAGGTGAATGCAACTAAACTTTATTGAACAATCATTGGGGTTATTTACAGCGACTTACAAGCAAGAACGTCACAAAAATTCAAACACAGCAGAACATGAGCTAGCATGATAACACAGGTTGGTCGATTAACAGTGTAAGGAAAAGAGAGTGATAAGGTGGAACATCAAAACTATTACAGTGTACGATTGGGTATGGAACACGTGCGGTACATGGCTCCCCCCTAAAAATGACATTCATGTGAAATAGGACGCAATGCTCTAGCAAGGCATACTGTAGGTGAATCATCTGGCGTTGTATATGCAGGTTTTAGGTGATCAATGGAGACCCACTCTTCTTTGCCATGAATGTTCATGCAGAAAGCCTTCGGCGTAAGACGGATCACGTGGAAAGGGGCCGTGTTAGGGGTCATTAGTGGTGGCTTGCTAGTGCCGTTGCACAGGAAAACATGTTTTTCCAAGTGTAGATGTGTTGGTATGTGTTGCTTATCTTGGGGCTTGTAAGTCTGGTGGCATGGAGTAAATTTCCCACAACGTGACGTAGACTCTGGAGATTGTCAGAGGAGATTGCAGACACAAATAATTTGTCAGGGCCGACCACCTGGTCACCATATACAATATCAGCTGCCAAGTGATCCTTAGTCAGTGGAGTAACCAAGGAAGCTGGGTAAACCAGTTGCAGTCCTTGCAGGGGACATCAAAGCTGCTTTGAGGGTGCATTGAAAACGTTCAACCATTTCGTTGGCAGCAGGGTTGTAGGCAGTTGTCTAATATAGGGTGATTCCAAGGAGATTATCTAATAATGTCCAAAATTGAGAGGTGAAAGTGGTACCCCTGTCAGAAGAAATAGGCTCAGGGATTCTAAATCTCACTATCCATCCTGAGAGTAAGGCAGATGTACATGAGGCGGGCGTTGCACTTTCCATGGGAATGGCTTCAGGCCAATGAGTGGAGCGGTCAGTGACTGTAAACAGGTAACGATATCCTTGTGATGTGTGAGGGAACCTACTACGTCGACCTAAATGTGAGAAAAATGCCGCTGAGGTTGGGAAAGGTATCCACTCCTAAATCCATGTGTCGATGTACTTTTGAGGTTTGGCATAAAGATCAGACATGGACCCAGTCCCTAAGTTAGCATCCTTAGTAATGCCGTACCAACTGAACTTCCTCTTCAGTAGCTGTGCAGTAGATTGTCGCGAGGGATGAGAGAGGCCATGAATGAAATCAAACACCTGTCGGTGCATGGAACCAGGTATCCACGGTCTAGGTCTACCAGTACTGATGTCATAGAGGAGGGTGGCCTTGGAGTCGTCAAGAGGGACGTCTTCCCAATGGAGTCGTGTGCAGGATGTCCTACATGTTTGGTACTCTGGATTTTTTCGTTGGGCTTCTGCCAAGGCGTTGTAATCCAATCTCAGGTGAATGGCGGCCAATGAGTTTCTTGACTGGGCATCGGCATCCATTTTCCCAGGAACATGTTGAAGGGTGCAATTGTATTCAGCTACAGGGGAGAGATGTCGGCGTTGACAGGCGAACCAGGCTTGAGACTGTTGAGTGAAGACATGCACCAGCGGTATGTGGTGTGCAAATGAGGAATGGCGTACCTTCTAAAAAGTGGCGAAAGTGACGGACAGCCAAGTGAACCACCAGCAATTTAGGATCGAAGGTAGAATAGCTGGATTCCACCCTAGACAGTTTTCTACTGAAGAAGGCCAATGGGCGGGGTGAACTGTTGACCACCTGCTCGAGTACTGCACCAATAGTGACGTCGCTGGCATTGGTGGAGAGAGGGAGAAGTGCATGTGGCACGGGAAAAGTGTGTACAGCAGTGGTTGATAGAGAATTCTTTGCATTGCAGAAGGGTGCTTTTTGAAGGGGACCCCACTTCAGGTCTTTTGGCTTTCCCTTGAGGGAGGTGCAGAGGGTGGCAAGAGTGGCAGTGATGGCTGGCAGGAAACGGTGATAATAGTTGATCATGTCCAAGAATTCTTGCAGTGCTTTGACGGTCTAGGAAATGAAGAAGTTCTAAACAGCTGTTACCTTTTCAGGGAGGGGATGGTCTCCTTCAGCAGTGATGCGTTGCACTAAAAATGATACTTCGTTGGTGCCAAAGGTACGCTTGTTATACCGGACTACAAGGCTGTTCTGTTGAAGGGTATCGAGTTTGATGCATAGGTGACGGAGGTGTTCCTCTTTGGAGGAAGAGAACATAAGTATATCGTCCATGTACCATAGACAGAAGGGGAGGTCCCCTAAGATACCATCCATGAGGTTCTGAAAAGTGGCCCAAGCATTACGAAGACCAAGACAGGAGTAATTGAAGGTCTATGTACCAAAGTTGGTGGTGATGGCAGTCTTGGGGATGTCTTCTGGGTTCATGGGCACCGGATAATAATCCTTCAGGAGGTCTATTGTTGAGAAAACCTTCTCTCTGTACAAGTAGGCCACGTCGGCGAGGTTTTGAAGAGAGTAGTGATCCGGTTTTGCTTGCATGTTTAAAAGCCTGTAATCCACACACGGATGCAGGGAGCCATCTTTTTTCAGGACGATGTGTAAGGGTGACGATCATGGGCTGCAGGCCTTTTGTCAAAGGCCCTTGTCTTCCATTTTGGCAAACACTTGTTTGGCGGCTTCCAAACGATCTGGTGCCAGACGCCTGAATCTGGTGAACATTGGGGCCCCCGTCGTCTTGATATGGTGATAAATACCGTGTTTTGTGGGAACCATTGGCGTTTAACAAAGTTTTGGACGGAAAATTTCAAGTATTACATGAGGAGGTGGGCGTAGGCATCCGTGGGTGCATTGATGTTGAGAGCGAGATCTGAGGGGGTGGGTTGAAAAGGGGTTGACGAGTAAGACCCTGCATTGACTAACCATCGGTGAGCGACAACAACCAGGGTGTGGTAATGTTAGTGGAAATCCGCACCGAGGATTGGCAATGTGACGTCAGCAACAAGAAACTTCCAGTGATATTTGATGCTTCCAAACGATAATGCGGACGTCGGCAGAGTTAGACAGACTATGTCATGTCCTGGAGAGTAGCTTTGGCAGAAGAGAACGACAAGCACCCATATCTACCAAAAATTGCACACCCATACCTGCATCATGTAAAAAAAAAAGACTATAGACAGGGGAGGCCACCGCCACAAGCGATGACTTACGTACATGTTCTTCAGCCACTGACAACTGTTTGAGCATTTCTTCACAGCAGCCCCGAATCTTGAGTTATAGTAGCATAATTGTGGCTAATAGAGATCAGTAAGTGGCTGCAGAGATAGTTGGTTGGGGAGTGAGCAAGTGGTGGGTGATGGGTGGTGGGGGGCTTTGACGCCGCTCCAGTATGTCATGGGGTGGCCATCTGTATCCTACCTCATTCGTGTCAGCTTCGGTTGGAGGCCTTGATGGAGATCTTGAAAGTGGTGAAGTGGCTGTCCATAAGGGCATCAACTTTGATCATCGGGTCCTTCATGGGCAAAATGTCAACATCAGGTATGGCAGCATGTGCAAGTTTGAGTAATATTCGTACCTAAAGGGCACGTAGTAGGTTCACTTCACAAGAAGAGCCGTGTGCCGCCGGTTTCAGGTGAGTAATACTAGTAATTTTCCTGAGGGGCAGCGACGCCTTTTGGTCCCTCAACAGTTGTTGAGAGAGCTTAAAATGTTTGGCTATACAGGTGGCTGGCGAAGGAGAATAGGGCTCCAGGAGGCATGTTTTTTACGTCACCATACGCTATTGGGGTGTCCCATTGCTCGCATAGCCAATCAGAGATATCCAGGAAAGTGTCACCGGGGATCGCCGCAAGAACATAGTCTGCTTTGGTGCTTGATCAAATCACACCCTTGATGTGAAACTGGACTTTTCAATACACTGGAACCTGGCTAATGTTTCTGCGCTGGCAAAGAGCGGCAGTTTCATTGAGACGGCCGAAGAGGGAGGTTCGATGGGTGGCATCTTCAAACAGTAGGGCACAGCAATGAGGGGGCACGCAGGAGGGAGCGAAAGCTCCGCTGAACACCAATTTGCGAGCGAGCAGTTAGGTTGTAATTGAGAGACAAGGTGAATGCAACTAAACTTTATTAAACAATCATCTGGTTTATATACAGCGACTTGCTAGCAAGAACATCACATAAATTCAAACATAACAGAACAGAGACTATCATGATAACACGAGTTGGTCTATTAACAAAGCAAGGAAGAGCAGTGACAAGATAAAAAATAAAAACGTTAGTGTACGTGCGTGTATAAAACACCTGCGGTACAAATGTCTTTTCATAATAACCGCTCTAAGAAGAGGTCCATTGGCGGACGAAACTGCTATGTACAGTAGATCGTGTTTTATATGTACACATAATCAATTAATTTCCCTCATGTGGACTATTTTATATCAAGTTATTTTCATGCTCAAGAAGATTAGATGAGTAATATATACATATATATATATATATATATATATATATATATATATATATATATATATATATATATATATATGTATGTATGTATATATATAAATCTATAGATATATATATATATATATATATATATATATATATATATATATATATATATACAGTATATATATATATTATATATATATATATATATATATATATATATATATATACTGTATATGATAATGTGTGTGTGTTTGAGGGTGTGTGTACATTAACAAGTTGTCACTGCTGGTCATTTGCCATGTTATTCATTAATGAGATGTATATCAATATTTTTCTTGTTTAACTAGTCACTACTTTTAATGTTATACATAGGAAATAGGACATCGTCAAAAGAGTATTAATGGGAAATATATCTAAAGAAATTACTGAGAAAATATTTGGAAGCTAACCAAATGTCAAGTATTGATTTGCCAAAGAAAGGCCAGTCACGTATGCCATTTATTAATGTTATTTTCTATAATATAAACAAATCTAAGTAAGAAACCAATGTGTATGAGGAAATAAAAGAAGCCCAAGAGAAGATCATCTCTAACAGAGATAGATCGGCCAGAAATATCTATATTATACTTTAAGCATTAACAAGAGACTTTATCACATTTTTAGTCTGGAGGAAAAGGTATATCAAGTGAAGGTTTTCAAATCAATGACACGCATTACGAATATTATTGGGACAAAATATTATTGTTATTATAAGCTGATAAAAAAAGATATCATTATTACGTTTTAGAGGAAACTTTTTTTCTTTTGTTCAACTTGATTGTCTGACAATCTGCTTGTTTCTTTGTTGTGAGGGAGTTTTTTTTTTTTGCGAAATTAATTTATTAAACATTTCTGTGGTTTCGTTCTATAATATCCTCTCTCTCTCTCTCTCTCTCTCTCTCTCTCTCTCTCTCTCTCTCTCTCTCTCTCTCTCTCTCTCTCTCTCTCTCTCTCTCTTAGGCTCTTTCATGTCTATAGGGTATAAAATGAGTTATAAAATTGGTCCCTTCAGAAGTCTCTGAATACCAACAGATCCGGAGCTTTTCCTTTGAGCTGTCACTACTTTATTCCTAACAAGTGCTAATATTTTTTTTCTGTTTTTTTTCTTAGACCCTTGATTCTTTTAAAATTACTCTTCTCAGTGGGTATTACACCTCTACTCTTCTTTTCCCCCCGAAAAAAAAAAAGTGTATTCCAGCTAATTAGATCAATTAAATGTACAAAACACCACGTTCTATATTAAGCCTCAGAGCTCTTTCTGCACATTGATTCTGTACCATTATATTTCCTAGCTTTTTATGAGGTAAGTCATTACCTTTCCCAACATTATACTCCGTTCTATTTTCTCTTTTGTTTCTATCACCTTCCTCTTGCCTCGTCCAGGATTTTTTCGTCTTATTTATGGAGGTCTTCTTTCATTTTTCTTGAGAATTAAAAGAGTTTCCTGTTTCATTTGAAGAAAGCAAGGGATTAATAAAGATATTGTGGCCCTTGAACATTCTTCCCCCCACTCTTTATGAGGTTGGAAATATACTGAAGGAAATATTAAAGTATAGTAGGAAGGAGAAGTATATTCCGGGGCTTTTGCTATTTTGAGACAACTGGAGACTAATATTTCCTTTCTAAAAGCTTTTGCTAGATCGGTGCTAGTTCTCTGTATGAAATTTGCTTTTAGATGACTGAATCAAATCCTCATTATTTCTTAGACGAAATCGTATTTCTGTTCATTTATTGTAGTTCAGAACCAGATTTTGAAACCTAATATACTGTATTATTCAAGGTAAGCCTATCAGGTATCTACGTATTATATCATCTCTATAATGCGTAGAACATCTTTTTTTTTATTTGAAATTCTTGGGTTTGGTCCCAAGGTGAGGCAAAGATTTATTTCTATTATGCACGTAGTTGTCTTTCTTAGCAAGTGATTTAAAGGATAATAATGAGGTGAAGGAAGCTAATAAAAGAAGCAAAGTCGTAAGCTTCAGGGGGTCTCAAAAACCTAAAAACTCTATTTTGTAACATAGAAACCAGGCGTTGGAAAAGAAAGGTAAGGAAAATCTTTATCTGCGTTACTATTAAAACATAACGAGACCTCTTTATATTCAGACTTGAAATTAAACTTCGAAAAAATAAAACATTATCAATTATCACAGAAAACTATATATCAATATAATATTAGATATAACTTGATATGAGTAATTGTGTTATTAGAAAAAGACTAAAAGACAGCTTACCTACTATAGGTATGAGAATAATAGCTGTAATGATAAAAACGCTGTTGGAGAATCCATGCTCAATGGGCCCGTCCGGACCGCCGCCTCCTAGTTCGACCATGCCGAAGAAGAATCTCACAATTTCCGCTACTTGAGGCGTTTACTGTTCTAATGAAAGTACCTTTTTATACTGGAATGATTCATTACTTCCATCCACTATTCGATCACATACATAACGATTCCGTTTCTCAAAATCCATTCTCTTTAAGGCTTTTGCAATGAATACTGTGAAGTAACCTTTCCCACTTTCTCATGGCTATTCGTCGACTAAATCTTTATTCATCTTTTTAAAAAACTAAACTTGTGTGTCTGAGTAAAACATATAGTTTTTCCATATTCATATTACTCGGTCACTTGTATTCCAAGGTATTTCATATTTTTTTCTCAATTTTTTTTTCACTAAAATTGTAGGGAATATACTTACTGTATATATCTTTCTTTCCGTTTTTAATGTTTTTAATCTTTCATACGTCACAAAAAAGTAAACATCGTTCCTTGTATTTAAGATCCTGTCAGCAAGATCAGCTTTTTCATTCCTTCTCTATAAGTTGACAGACGAATTACTGTTGTTGAGATTTTTACCACTCTTTATCATTTCAATTCAGCGTTCTCAAATCTGAAAATCAACAAAAGAGTTTAATCTTTATCTTTAGAAGTATTGATAAGTGCATCTACCCTGCACAGTACTCACAATCATATCTTTTGTGTTTTGATTCAGGAATGACAATAACAAATCAATTTAGCCATTAATTAGTCAATGTCAATGGCTAATTGGAATAGCTACTTTCATCTATGTATCAACTCCAAAAGGTATGAATGGGAATTCTGGCCAGGTTAGTACAATTTATCCTTGAGATTTTCCGTTGGGTGGAAGTTGTCTTGCTAAACCAACTACATTAGTTGCTTCATAAACCTACTCAGAAGATTCATCAACAGCACGTCAAACTCCCTCACCACCCCCCTCCCCTCTCACACACACCTGGCTATTCAGCCTTGTCTCACACACTCCTCTTTTCCCTGGATATCACATCCTTTACTTTCCAATATATCTTTCGCACATAATTACAGCTCTTTCTAAGCTTCCCTTTCATCTTATCTCTTAGCACCGCTGAATTGTACAATCTTTTCACTAGTAAGATGTCGTCCATTCTTTTCACATGATCAAACCGCATGAATATACTGATCCTTTCTTTCACTTACGATAACTTTTTTAACGATTTTTTTCTCATTTCTAACTCCATCAATTAATTGCTCTCACATGACATGTGCCACTCAAGCACCTCCTCTTCACAGCTTGAACCCCCTTTTTCCAATTGCATTCAACATACAAACTTCCCATTCTTAAAATAGTGTTTACTCGACAATAGGACCCTCAATATCCTATTTTGGATCACCTTTACTCTCAACTCTCTCTTCTTGCAAACACTTTCAAACATTTTAATAGCTTATGTAATTTATCTGCAGTGTTCCTATTTAGTACAGTATCAACTACAAACAACCCACATCGCATTCATAGCTTTTCCATATCCCATAATTCGCAGCTACAACCACTGTCCTTTCTGTAACATAAGAAAAAGAAAATAATAGGCAGGGAAATAATAAACTCCCTTTTCTCAATTCCAGTTTCACTCTAAGTCAGTCACTCTCTATAATCAAAACTCTATGTCGTCTCAAAAACCTGTTATGCACACCATATTTTTTCAATATCCACCATATTGCCTTTCTATGAAATCTAACATAAGTTTTCTGTAGGTCTATGTATGCCACAGACATATTTTTGTCTTTATTTTCAACCTTCTCACACAACAGTCTCATAAAAATGTACTTTGATCCCTGAACCTCTCATCGTTGTCTCAGCTTCATTGTTCTACCCCACACAGAACTTTTGCAATCTTCCTTACTTTTTCTATCTAAGTCTTACCTTACAACTGCCATGATACTTTATTTAACATTATTCTTCTTTCATTTTTACAATCCCCTTTATCTCCATTACTTTTATACACTAACAAAAATTGATCCTCTTACCAACTACTATGTAACCTTTTTGTCATCGAAACATACCATACATCCCTTGGTCAGCCACTCAATCAAACTATCACCACCATACTGCAGCATTGCCTTTTTAATCCCATCAAACTTTGGGCGACTTTCCTTTATTACACCCTAAAAATCAACTTTTACAGCTATTTCTAGGCTTGCATCACTCGGCTCGGCCTCTCTTCTATCCTCTGCATTCAACAAGTTTTTTAAATGTTTACTTCGTCGACCACGGCATGAATTCATGTCTGATAATATCTCTCTACTTGCTTATTTTGTTCTAAGATCCATCTCTTCATTAACATCTCTCTCTGCATTTACCTCTGCTCAAATCAAATTTTGGTTCTCCATAAAATTCACGGAGTATTCTCCCCTGTTAGATATGCCATATTTTCTTTATTATTTGATTTTTTTATTACCATGTCCATCCTCAAGTATTTATGCACTATGTTCTCTTCTGCTACGCAATTTCTCAAATAATCTCCAGTTTTCCCTCTCTAACTTTTTTTTCTCACCCAACCACCTACTATTTTCACTCTCTTTTTCTGTCTTTGTATACCCGCAATTAATCCCTGCTGTTATATCACCCTCATCATGGAATATTAAAACTTCCCCATTTGTTCTCATCACCTCCGTTAACAGATGTCAACAACAGTTTATCGGTTTTTCCTTAAATGACCACGCCACTTCCATTATATCTAGCTCTACTCGCAATACATTTACAACCAGCTTTTAATACCTGACTGCAATTTAGATCTACCTTCACTTTTGCGTCAACCATATAATGATTTCATGTATTCTTCAGTCATTCGCTTTCTCACCATAAAATCCAACAACCTGCTCTTCCTTCATCTTTATACTGAATATGATCTAGCAAACTCTTCTCGTCATTTTATGCTACCTAAGTATACCTGCTAATTATATTCTTTTGAGTATGTATACTTCTAACAGTCCAGACACGCTATTCATATTCATTCCAAGAACTTCTTACTTACCAACAATATTTCTTGTTCGTTTACCTACATTCTTATGTGAACTTTTCAACACGACAACTTTCAATTTCTGTACAACCAGCCGACCATAGATTCAGACTGTCCTTAAAATATCCTTTTCCCTCCCGCATTTATTCTATTTCTGAACTATGTATATACAATTACAATCATTTGTTTCACCCTTGCCATTTTTCTTAATCATACAGTCCTATCAGTTACCTACCCCGGAGTCTTCTTGATACAGAAATATCTACTACATCCCAGCTCTAAACCTTTCAGGAACCTTTAACACAAGCATCCTTCTCCTTTTCATTCCTGCACACTCACATGCAATCTCAGTGTCCAACTTTTTTCACGAACAAATTATATCTATCTATCTATCTATCTATCTATCTATCTATATATATGTATATATATATATATATATATATATATATATATATATATATATATATATGTATATACATATATGTGTGTGTGTTTGTGTACGTGTGGATATATGTGTAAGAGCTACAATTGTTGGACCGATGAAAGAAAAACAGTTGAAAGCTATTGAAGTTAATGGTGGAGTAAGGATTGATAGGATAAAAGATGAAACCTATTGAGGTGTGTAAAAGTGGTAGAGTTTATTTTGAGACGTTCTGATCATACGGAAAGAAGGAGCAACGATAAGTTTGTTTAAAGAGCTTTTGAAAGGAAGCGCCAGAGCGCGTAGAGCCTATAAAAGAAACTTTTAATGGGCGCAAAAGATATTTGATGTGTTGCTGAAGAGTCTCTCCTTTTGTACTGTACTTAAATGAAGCAACCAATGTTATGGAGGATTCATCCACGAGTCAGCTGTTAATAGAATGAATGGGCCAGTAACCAATATTCTTTCTATCTCAGGAGCCATTCCCTCTTAGAATATATGTATATATACATACATATATATATTGATATATATATATATATATATATATATATATATGTATGTATATATGTATGTATATATGTATATATATATATATATATGTATGTATATATATATATATGTATATATATATATATATATATATATATATATATATATATATATATATATATATATATATATATATATATGCGTAGAAATCACAGGATAACATCATACTCGGATGCAAAAGAACGGCAAGGAAAATTAAATAAAAAAGATAAAATTAAGTCCATATTGTCTATTTCATTTTCCCTGTGGTTCTTTTGCATGTGAGTATCACATTCCCCTGTGACTTTTACGCGTTATATATATATATATATATATATATATATATATATATATATATATATATATATATATATATGCATATATATATATATATATATATATATATATGTACTGTATATACATATATTTGTATACATATCGATACATATATATAATGTACATATATATACATATATATAATGTACATATATATACATATATATATATATATATATATATATATATGTATATATATATATATATATATATATATATATATATATATATATATATACTGTATACATATATATACATATATATGTATATATATGTATATATATCTATACATACAAACATACATATGCATATATATATATACATATATATATGTATATATTCATATATATATATATATATATATATATATATATATATATATATATATATATATATATATATACTGTACATATATATATATATATATATATATATATATATATATATGTATATATATGTATATATAAATATATGTATATGTATATATATATATATATATATATATATATATATATATATATATATATATATATATATATATAAATATGGGGGTGTGTATGCGCGCGTTTGATACAGGCTACGCTGACAGAAGTACAATCTAAGCAAAATGTCAAACAGTCATTAAATGAAATATTTTTTTTTCAAATTCATATTCTAAAAAAAGCTATTAAAGTGAAACTAGTGTTTATATTTAGTTCATCCCTGAACATCTGTACATAAAGATTTATCAATATCTTACATAAACGTAATAGAAATAAGGCTTTGCAATTATCCGAATGATTTTTTGGGTTTACTGAATACTGTGCTTAAAGGTAGAAGCAATTATATCATCTGTGTTACTTATTATTTAAAATCCTGGAGACATTTATTCTATAAAGTTTCCTTATCTACAATTGCAAATTAAAAAGAGAGGCTTCCAGCTTCTTTTTCGGAACAAAAGCTGTATCAAACTTTATACAAAGAAGTTGGGTTTGGACCTAAGATACTATTAAAAAGACTTGAATGAAATCTACAGTAATAAAGACTCGCAGACGCAAAAAAGTTTGCACTCGGTATATATTAAGGTGAAAATCAGAAGATATGACACGGTTTCATACTTTCATACTTTTTTCCTTTTCGTAGATTAGGAGAACAAGAACATTTGGTAAAACTCGCTGGATTGTTGGTTGTTAGAAGTCCGAAAGAGTCAAAAATTACGAAATTAGTCAACCCTCCCCAACCCCTTCATTGATGGACGCAAACGAATTGCTAAACAGATGGTAAAATGTCTCGCAGTTTTGACTCCTTTATTCTTAATGAGAGAGCAACCCAAGCTGTTGTTTTATGACTGTTAAATGCCATTTTACTGTAATACACTTGCTTATGGTATGTCCCAGCACTTGATGTTTAAGAATTAGTTTCCTCCTGGTTGTTTTTTTCTCCCGATTTCTTGAGAAAATTGTAGTTCATGGAAATATACAAATTTATATCGATATTCATAATTTATAAAATGTCAGTAAAACGAGGTAAGAGATCAACAATCATATCTGATTGAGGTGAATGTTCCAGGACAAACGTTTATCTCTATGGTTTTAGAGGAAAATGTTTTCCCGGTGAAGTTGCGACAACAGGTTACTTCACAGAATCAATTAATTAGTCACGGTTTCGAAACAGAAAGGCAGTCGTGGTGTTTTGATATTTAAACATTTGAGAGTGTGTCATTAAAATAACAGGCTGCAATGGAGCAACCTGGCTGATTCATAACCTAGTCTCTTTTTCTTCGCTTTAAAAACTAATTTGAAATCGAAGGGAAAATAATAGATGAGGTTGCCTTCCTCGAGTCAAAAAAGGGGCGACAGGAATTCCATAATTAAGATATATTAAACCGATTCTTGCTTAATGTAGGGGTGATTCTTCATGAACAAGGAGAATGGTTTACATAGAAAAATAACAAACATGTCTTGTAGTACGAATCCTTATGAAATCAGGCTCATTAACACTTGTGTGCTAATATATACATATAGGAAAATATGGAATCTTATGTGAAGAGTTTTACATGACAAACTCCAAGGATAGATAAGAGGCTAGAGAGATATAACGTAATTAACTTTTCTAAAATAACATATGTTGATAGTGTGTGATTCTTTGTTCATGCCAAAAATGGAAACTCGCTTTCTCAATAGGTAAATCAGATAGATTTATCTTTTACTAGGTGTAAAAATCCACATGATGGAGGAAAATTTGATTTTTTGTACAATGCTCTGAATGGGCTATTTCTACTTAAGGACAAGTAATATCAAATATATTCAAAATCTGGTTCTACAAAAGCCGCTAAATGTATTGCGTTCAACGTGTCTATTGTACTCTTAAGTTACTTTCTAGTGCTCCTGTGTACTATAATATATCGGCCACAAGAAAAAATTTATGTTTATTTAGTGCCTTAATTTGGTGAATATTATATTATGTATGAGGAATTGAAAATGTATGAAACCCATAAATTTTTTTTTTTTTTTAATTCCTTCCATTAGAACTTCGAAATAAACACTGGCTGTGTTTTGTGTAATCAATATGACCCTTCTCTATCCTTGGGTGGCTGTGCGTACCTTTTATAAAGAAGTATACTGTAACGTTACTGAAAGGGTGCCTCATTCTTAAAGAAGCACTTGAAGTCGCCATCTAATTCCATCCAGCCTCGGTTGAAAGGGTCATCTTGCTACGAGAGCTGTAGTTTGTGTGTGTGTGTGTGTGTGTATGTGTGTGTGAACGTTCGTGCATCACAAAAATGTCGGGTGTAAGTGGGCCTCTAACTCAAGTAGTTTGAGATAATATAAGATTCGTGATGTTGCAACAAAATTAACTGGAAAAAATGTAATATCGTGGGTAGCACAACGACGAAATGAAAAACGAAGCGACCAGCTGGTTGAGAAGAAGCAGCAAGCTGCTGTGGTGGCAAATGCTAGCAAGGCTGCCAGCCACCCCCGCGCCCAACCGCTCAATGCTTACACAGCTTTAAGCTGCCGTGTGCGAACTACATAACCCACCACTGAATATCTTCTCCTTTTACCACACGCACTCGCTCATGCACACATCTACTCACTTGCACACACAAAACCATGGTGCTGACGGTGTTCCTCTCACAAAGCCACAATGTTTCGAAGTTAGTTCCTACAAAATAATGACTGTCCTCGCGTCATTAACTTTACTTCTGACATCATCTGTTGTAGGTTTTGATAACCTTCCCAACTGGTAAAATTCCGTTTTCGGGTGCGTGGGATGCGTGTGGTGTAATGCATTCCAAAGATTCCCAGAACACCTTTGAATTCATTCATAAAAACGAGGTCCGATTCATCGTACGTGTGTGTGTGTGTGTGTTTGCCCCTGTTGGTTGGAATACTACTAGTATTGTGTGCCAGTGATCTACTCTACGTTGTGGTTTCGATAGTGTTTGGTAATTTTCCTCAGTAAATGGAAACCTGTGAAGTTTTATTGTCTTGGCACTTATTTTCACAAGGGTGCAATCAAGACATGGGCCGCTGCAGTCAAATTATGCACTGAAGATCAACTTTTCTTTGTTAGTTACTCCTTCAAAGCAAGGGCGGGGCAGTGCTGAGGGCGTGGTGTTGATGGAACTCGTAATTTCTGAGAGCAATTCGAGTCTACAAGCCGCCGAACTCACTTCCCAAGGGTGTGCACTACATGGCAAGCTGGGGCTAACTGAAGAGCGTCGAAACCAAGAGTCTCTCTCTCTCTCTCTCTCTCTCTCTCTCTCTCTCTCTCTCTCTCTCTCTCTCTCTCTCTCTCTCTCTCTCTCTCTCTCTCTCTCTCTCTTTGAGCCAGTCCTTCCCTATCCCCCCATTCCATAGAGAAGTGGGCCCGCATTTGAAGTTTCCAGCAGCTACTCCACCCACACCCTTCTTCCACCATCGCTCTCCCAAGTCTCCTCTGTCATCAGTCTGTGCGTATCTTCACCCACAACAGTTACCACCAAAACATCGGTATTTCTGTAAAGGTCTCCAGATTATAACGATATTTATATCCTCTCCTCCTTTCTTACTATCATTGTTACTTTATTTTGTGTCATTGTCTTTTCGTCTAATATTTTTTTTTCCCATCGTATGCAAATTAGATATTAATCGTAACTCATTCATGGTGGGAAATTATTTTTGTTCAGTGTCTCATCGATGTTAGTTTTACATCCATTTCAATGAATGAACGGAAAGCTGCGGAGCTGCTCTTTTCACTGCCTCCCTACCCCCACCCTTCTCTCTCTCTCTCTCTCTCTCTCTCTCTCTCTCTCTCTCTCTCTCTCTCTCTCTCTCTCTCTCTCTCTCTATTTTAAAAGTTCCTCCACACCTCAGTAGAACTCCTAAGCTGTTGTAAATATAGTTCTTATTCATATTTGTAACTGTAAGTTAGAGTACAGAAGAAAGAGTGACAGACAGACAGACAGACACACGGCCAGAGATTTCACTGTTGCAACATAATCCATCTGTGTAGTGACTTTGTTATGGTCAGACAGGGAATAATTAGTTAGTTTGTTTCCAGATAACAAATTCTATAATTGTACTTTTCATTCTAGAGTATTTTTTATTACTACTGGTTGACTATACAGTTCACTCTTTATACAGTAAGGTTATATTAACATTTTCAATAGAGTCGAACGGTTCGTCGAACGTGGTTTGACAGAAAACTGTTTGAAATGATGTTCGAACGTGTGAACTTTGTTGTCGAACACGTTCGTCGAACGGTTCGAAGAAAGTCTGTTCTTTCCTGACTTTTGTGGGCGGAGCTCATTGTCCACAAAACTTATGCATTTATGGCTGAATCCACTTCTTCGAACCGTTTGGCAAGCAGGTTCGACAACCGGGTTCGACAAACCGTTTGACCGTGTTAAACGCACTTATTCGAACCGTTTGGCAAGCAGGTTCGGCTACCGGGTTCGACAAACCGTTTTATCGTGTTAAACGCACTTATTCGAACCGTTTGGCAAGCAGGTTTGACAACCGGGTTCGACAAACCGTTTGACCGTGTTAAACCCGCTTAACAAATAAAAATTGGGAAAGGGTGAAGACTTCTAGACCGTCTCTGGGATGTAATACAACATCAACCTTTCAAATCATGACTCCGTGAAAATTGAAATAAACATACTTTCAAATGTCCCATATAACTAAAATTCTCAAAATGATTAATTTGCTACGATGCCATTGATTATTGAATTGTAGGATTGCAAATGTAAGGATTTGCGTGAAGAGTAAATGAAATTATCGTTTATTTTACCGTAGAGTCTTGTTTGTTCCTACACACTTTTAAAATATATTTTTGTTTTGTATAAATATTTATCAAATGTACATAGTATAAAGACCAGGCATCATGTAATGAAATTCTAAAACAAAATTCTCATCGGGAGGTAAATGATGATTTACTTTTTTCTATTATTTTCTTTTACATAATTTAAAGGATTATTGTATGAACATAAGCAAATCACGCCTGAAATTTTAATCATCAGCTCCGAACTTCGCATCCATAAGATAAGAAAAGAAATTATACGATAGTTGATGATTTAGGATGATTATTTATAACTAATAATGATAATAATGATATTTTATCGATATATCGAGATATTCCTTGCCTTATATTTGGTCCCTTCCCTTTACAACATCAAATCCATTTTAGGCTGAAATTCAAGTTATATTTGTTTTTTCCATTTAAAGGCTCAAATACTCCTCTCTCTCTCTCTCTCTCTCTCTCTCTCTCTCTCTCTCTCTCTCTCTCTCTCTCTCTCTCTCTCTCTCTCTGCCAAAATACTAATTTCTTTAAGTTTTTTATAACGATGGAAAAGAAGGATTTCTAGTGGCTTAATCCATATCCATTCAAAAACTCACGTCTGCTCCAGTATGATCTTTTTTGACAAAGCAGATAACGTCAGTGTTTCATACCAGACTGGAGCCGGATGTTATGAGAACAGAGGCAAGGCGTAGTTGGTGAGAGTACCATTGCGTTCATTACCCACTACTAATGAGACATAAGGGCTACAGACCTGCAGTCCTCTCTGTACTTTTCTGCCAAATGTGTCCATGATATCCGTCTCATATTATCATTTGTTATTATTATTATTATTATTATTATTATTATTATTATTATTATTATTATACTTCCTAAGCTACAACCCCAGTTGGAAATGCAGGATGCTATAAGCCCAGGGGCTCAAACTGGGAAAATAGCCTAGTGAGGAGAGGAAAAAAGGAAAGCAAAATATTCTACGAAAAGTAACAACATTAAAATGAATATCTCCTATATAAACTATAAAAACTTGAACAAAACAAGAGGAAGAGAAATAAGATAGAAAAGTGTGCTTGAGTGTACCCTCAAACAAGAGAACTCTAACCCAAGACACTGGAAGACCATGGTACAGAGGCTATGGCACTACCCAAGACTAGAGAACAATGGTTTGATTTTGGAGTGTACTTCTTCTAGAAGAGCTGCTTACCATAGCCAAAGAGTCTCTTCTACCTTTACCAAGAGGAAAGTGGCCACTGAATAATTACAGTGCAGTAACCCCTTGAGTGAAGAAGAATTGTTTGGTAATTTCTGTTTCCAAGTGTATGAGGACAGAGGAGAATATGTAAAGAATAGGCCAGACTATTCAGTGTGTGTGTGTGTGTATGTGTGTGTGTAGAGGCAAAGGGAAAATAAGCCGTAACCAGAAATAAAGATCCAATGTAGTACTTTCTAGCAGGTCAAAGGACCCCATAACTCTCTAGCGGTAGTATCTCAACGGGAGGCTGGTGCCCTGGCCAACCTACTACCTTTGCATTTATAAATCCTTGATGACTTCAAATTCCCAAAAGTATTTGAATAACGTTTCCACTGAAAGCCTTACATCAAAGGTGGAAATGAGATGAAACCCCTGTTCCCTGGTGAGATTCGAACCCACATCTCCCCATCTACTGTATAATAAGTAAAAAGTATCTGGTTTTATATATGTATATATATATATATATATATATATATATATATATATATATATATGTGTGTGTGTGTGTGTGTGTGTGTGTGTGTGTGTGGGTGTGTGTATACATATATGTATATATATATATATATATATATATATATACATATATGTATACACACACCCACACACACACACACACACACACACACATATATATATATATATATATATATATATATATATATATACACACATACATACATACATACATATACATATATATATATATATATATATATATATATATATATATATATATATATATATATATAGTTACTGTTTTATTTAATTGTTAAATACTTCTCTTGTAGTTTATCTACTTCCTTATTTCTTTTCCTCACTCGGCTATTTTCCCTGTTGGAGCTCTTGGGCTCATAGCATCCTACTTTTCTAACGAGGGTTGTAGCTTAGCAAGTAATAATAATAATAATAATAATAATAATAATAATATAGTATAAACCGTCCTTGGATGATAGTGAGTTAGAGGCAAGCTCTCTGTCTAACTGTCGTGTGTGTATTTCTTCGAATGCTACCAGTAAATGAAATTCAAGATTTTCACTTGAGTATGTATGCGAGAAGATAGAGGAAGTCTACAAATCTATTAAATGTTCATTGTATCTCTTAAAAATACATTCTTCTGAGTAATGTGATCAACAAATTCAATATACTCTTTAAATCACATATATGTTATACATTTTTGTTCTTGCCTCTATTTAATGAAATTATTTTTTATCAAATGAGTTTTATACATAAACATTTTATATATGTATATATATATATATATATATATATATATATATATATATATACTGTATATATATATGTATATATATATATATATATATATATGTATATATATATATATATATATATATATACATACACATATACGTGTGTGTGTGTGTATTTATATACTATAGATTAGATGTTATTCATAAATACATGCTGCATGTTTTATTACCTTCCTTCTTGTACATCGTAAATTTAAGCCATATCCAAAGGTGAGTGCACTAGGTACACCCACCAGCCCCCTCAACATTAATTCAATTTATTATTTTATGCATGTACTTATCATGAACTAGTTTATTTTGAATGAAAAATGTAATGTATATAGCATATTTCAGATCATGTTTTCTTTAAGGAAACTTGCTTCAATAAAATTTGAGGTTCAATTCTAGTATATGAAATAAACTTTCGATCTCCTAAAGATTACTCCGTTAGGAATATCTCTTCTAATCACTATTTTAAATAAAAAGTTAACATAGTAAGGGATTCCATACACCTTTATTAAAAGTTTATCTATATTTATCTGTTATGATATGCGCATATGTGTTTTATTTTGTGTACGGAAAAACGTACAAGATCTAACAGAAATAGATATATCGAGGTGGGGTTTAGGGATCTTGCTGCGAGAGAGGAAAAGTGGTAAGGGTTACTGATGTAGTAAGACCGTCAAGGTTGAGATAGAATGGGCATGTAGTCAGGATGGTTGAACGGGGAGGCGGACATATTAGGTGGAAGGACAAGAGGGAGGCTAACGATTAGGTGGCGTGATATAGTAAAGGAGCAGTTGGAGAAGAAGAGTTTCGTTTGGTAAGATGCTGTTAGTAGAAATAGTGGGAGAAGACGCATCAAAGCAATCGATCTTTTACTTTATAGATAACTGAGGGTAGTAAGGAGAGGAAACACATGATTATTGCATTTAAACTTATCACTTTCTCTTAGTTAAATGTAAAACAGTGAGAGAGAGAGAGAGAGAGAGAGAGAGAGAGAGAGAGAGAGAGAGAGAGAGACAGACAGACAGACAGACAGACAGACAGAGAGAGAGATTTTATCAGCAAAATCCTCAAACGAATTATCACTAACTTAGTGACGACATCTAATCTATTTGGGAATACATAGTTTTATAGATAACTGAGGGTAGTAAGGGGAGGAAACACATGATTATTGCATTTAAACTTATCACTTTCTCTTAGTTAAATGTAAAACAGTGATAGAGAGAGAGAGAGAGAGAGAGAGAGAGAGAGAGAGAGAGAGAGAGAGAGAGAGAGAGAGAGAGATATTTTATCAGCAAAATCCTCAAACGAATTCTCACTAACTTAGTGACGACATCTAATCTATTTGGGAATACATAGTTTTATAGATAACTGAGGGTAGTAAGGGGAGGAAACACATGATTATTGCATTTAAACTTATCACTTTCTCTTAGTTAAATGTAAAACAGTGATAGAGAGAGAGAGAGAGAGAGAGAGAGAGAGAGAGAGAGAGAGAGAGAGAGAGAGAGAGAGAGAGAGAGAGAGAGATATTTTATCAGCAAAATCCTCAAACGAATTCTCACTAACTTAGTGACGACATCTAATCCATTTGGGAAGACATAGTTTCGTGAAGTCTTCTAAGAGTTTATGGTTAATGCAATATCCTACATTCGTGAGTATTAATCATATACAGAGATAAGAATAAATTATTTGGAATAGCTGCAATGCTGCATCGAGAATCGTTCCTTGATCAGTCTAGTTACATTCAGATTAAGTGACCTACAAGTACATGTCACTTGTATCACCCCATTGAAACATACATGAAATCTTTGAATTTTTTAGGATCTGTAAATTGCAATAAAACCATATTCAAATATATGTGAATTTTGGTTTGGGAAAATACAATCACACAACAAATTTGTACTTTGTTTACCATATTGGCGGTTTTATGTTAATAATCGTCTAGTTTTGTGGTTATGTTAAAAATCAAATATACATTCGGCATATTCTATGTAGAAAGACACATATTTATATACGAAAACATGTACTATAGTATAGAGAATTAACATTCTATATTAGGTCCTTGAATTGTGTATTTCTGATTCTTATTTAATTTTAATGAGCAGTTTTATATTATGATCTTCCCATGGGTTATCCTCTGCCCCCTGTTTTGGCAAATGCTTTTAAAAATGAACTTTTATCAAATATTTTAAATTCTAATATTAAAGGGGTGAGATATAATGATGATAGTTTTTCTGTTGTTCCACGTTCTCTGTCTATTATTATTTTTTGCAGTCTTTAAACACTCTCCATGCTTCCATTAAATTCAAAGTGAAAATAGAAAATGTTAATGAATTGCCTTTCTTGGACACACGTAAACTGTCCTGAAGATGGCTGTCCTTAATTCAAGGTTTACAGAAAAGAAACTCATTGAGATTAATATATACATGCATTTTAGAACCATACAAGAGCTGATGAATTAGGGGTTAGTTCAAATCTTTTTTAAGGGCTTGTAAAGTTTGTGACCTTGAATTTATTGAATGTGAAATGAGTCATCTAAAAAAGTTTTTCTAGAAGTATGATTCCGAGTTTATTAAAAAGACACACCTGAAAGCAAGGAAAACATACTATGTTGTAAAGGAAAAAAGGAGGCATTTCTAAAGGTTGATGAATGTCTTCTTGTCATTCCCCAAATAGGCCAAGACAATACATTACTCGACGCCTGCTTGAAAAATTGCAAAATGTTTGTGGTATACAAAAATAACTTGACGCTTAAAAAGATGTTGGTAAAATCAAGGAAAGGAACTACAGCCAATAAGGCATGTATATATAAATTTCCATGTGGAACATGTGATAAGGTTTACCTAGTAGAGTCGGAAGATTTCGAGAGAAGAAAAAGAGAACACAGAGATGCTATTAGAAGAGGGGGGGGGTGAAAATAACACTGTTTTTAAACATGACACGAGAAAATCATTCAATAGTTTATAAGAATATTGACCAATTGATAACAATGCCTAAAACACATAGACGAAAACTGGTTGAAGCTGCTTTAATTCAGAATTTTGATAGTTAGAGTAATTGTAAATTAGATTTATTTCAAATGATATTGTCAAAAATTATGTAACAATTGTTAATAAGTTTTGAAGGATTGAAACAAACCACCTTGAATGCTGTTAATGTTGGCTGAGACTTTAACGAGTCATCTATTTGTCCTACAAACTTTTTTTACTCCCTTTTTTTTTGTGTGTAACTATTTGTTTTCTGAAGAGGAAGGCACATATTCCATTTGAAAGATTATTAATAAATTTCCTCTTCTGTGAATGTGGATTTATGTTATTTACCATATATACACGGAAAATTGTGTATTTCATCGAATATTCATATATATACTATATATATATATATATATATATATATATATATATATATATATATATATATATATATATGTATATATACATATATATACTATATGTATATATACATATACACACACACACACACACACACACATATATATATATATATATATATATATATATATATATATATATGTATGTATGTATGTATAAAATTTATATATATATATATATATATATATATATATATATATATGTATATATATATATGCAATGATATTCCACTGCAGGACAAGGGCCACAGACATGTCCTTCCACTAGTGTCTTTGTATGGTCTTTCAATATTAGTCTATACCCCCATATTTTCTTAGCTCGTCAATCCATCGTCTTCTCTTTATTTCCCCTGCTTCGTTTGCAGCCTTTATTGACCCATTCTGTTACTTCTATGGACATCTATTATCTGTTATTCTTATGATATGTCCTGCCCACGTCCATTTCTTTTTGTTACTTGTTAAAATATCCTCTGCTATAGTTTGCTCTCATATCCATGTTGCTCTTTTTTTCTGTCTATTGGTGTTATTTCCATCATTATTCTTCCCATACCTCTTTGAGTTATAACCAGCCAATGATCTAAGCCTTTAAGGCTTTAGTAGGGCTCCTCGTTTCTGATGCATAAGCTAATCCAGGTAGGACCATCTAATTAAATACTCTTCTTTTTACTTTCCATAATCTAAATTTCTCTATATCCCATGCTTATCCTTCTTTTAATTTCGGTCCATGTCCTGGGGAAACGTACCGGTACGTATATTCATTAACAATCTCTAGAAGTTCTTTTATAACCCTTATTTGTTGTCTCTGCATTTTCAGGCCTACATTTATGCTTTATCTATTCAAACCTTTTGTCATCTTTCGCATTTCCTCTCATAATTCACTAAATAGAACTATGTCATCTGCAAATCTTAAGGGTGCGTCCACACTAGCGACAAAACATGTCGACAACACTGTACAATTTTGTAGGCAACAAGTTGTTAGACTTTTGACGAAACATTGTTGTCGAGATGTTGGTAGAGATTTATTGGTGATATGTTGGCAACCCTGGTGTGGACGAGTCGATGTGATTGGAGATACCCGGACAGACACACAACACCGAGAGAAAAGATTGTTCAGTTAATTGAATGTTATCGAGGATACCCATTGCTATGGGATCCGACCCATGCACTATACAAACACCGGTTCAAGAGGGCAGACGCCTGGTGTGAAATAGCTGAAAATATTCAGATGGAGAGAAATGAAGTGGAGAAGAAAATGAAGAACCTCGTGACACAGTTCCGAAGAGAACTTAAAAAATGTCAAGAAAAGAAGTCTGGTGATGGAGCTGAAGATGCATATAACAGGGGCGTAGGAGCGTTTTCCTGTTTGGGGGGGCTAAAGTTCAAAATGACACTGAAGGCGGAGCCGTAGGCGCGAAGGCATAGGAGGGAGGGGGGGTGACTGGGAGTCTCCCCAGAAAAATTTTATGATGAAACACCCTCAGATGCGATTTCCTGGCAGCTGACAGCATATTGTATAAAAAACAAAATCATATTTTTGGAAGACTTTTATGTGACCAATTCCAATTTTTACACAATAACAATCATAAAATACCAATAGGCCTATATATATATATATATATATATATATATATATATATATATATATATATATATATATATATATATATATATATATATATATACACCGACAGGCCTACTTGGTGAATTTACCAAAAATATACTAACGATGTTGATTCTTTGCTACAAACTCATTCGCAATATCGATCAAGTCAAGGCTATCGGTTTTTTCCTAATGACCATGAAGTATCATGCAGTGATTCAATATTACTCAATGAATAATAACATGAAGCATCAGACCTTGTGAGAAGAAAATAGAGCAAATTTGATTCTTTCATTTGTTTACTTCGTGAATCTAGATAAATGAAAACATTAGGTAAATCAAATCATTCTACAAGTTTCAACTTGCTTTCCAATATGGCTGTTGTGTTGTACAACATATATCAAAATAACTGAATTTAGTTATATATATATATATATATATATATATATATATATATATATATATATATATATATATATATATATATATATATAAAGAGAGAGAGAGAGAGAGAGAGAGAGAGAGAGAGAGAGAGAGAGAGAGAGAGAGAGAGAGAATAATTGTAAGTAAGCAAAATTAAGACCAAGCATATTCCTTATATAAACATACATATTTGAAAGTCATGCCTGAGACCAGAAAATATACATATGAAAAGTGTATGAATAATGTATAATTAATACTTCATAAGCTCTGAAATTATATAAAAACATACATATTTAAAAAGGATTATGAAGAAATTATATATATATATATATATATATATATATATATATATATATATATATATATGTGTGTGTGTGTGTGTGTGTATGTATATATACACATTCATGCATATGTTTATATGTGCGATATTCGTCAACTACATGTGTTCGCGTGTGTCATGTTTTCAATTTATTAGTGCGTATCAATGATGTAGTTTGTTACTATAATAGTGTTTGGTAATGATGGATAGATTAACATAGGTTTGCACGGTATACACTGGAGGTCAAACATTATAAGTGGCTTGATTACCAATACGGGGGCTTCAGCTCTCTGTAAAACTAAGCGAGTGACGAGTGACGGGACTATGAAACTATGATGCTGGGTACTAACATGATACTTACATGGCGGGGGTGGGGTGCCAGGGTGAGACTGTACAAGGGCTGTTGCCAGAAATGAAATGAATTTACAAAATGTAAATCTGTATGTTTAAAAGCATATTTTCAGCAAAAAAAGTGGGGGGCTAAAGCCCCCCCCCCCCCCCCTGCTCCTACGTCCCTGTATAAGAGTCAGTGGTTCGCGTTCAGCATGACAAACACAAGCCACACAAGACCTATGACGCTGGATATCAGGTAAGAAACTGTGCATGTTAGCATATTAGTATTTCTTAGCTTCTTTTCTCGCATATATTGTACACTAATTTTGTGTTAAAGCAGAACACTTGCAATCGCTGGTTTACACGCATTTTAATGTGGTTTCGGAAAATATAACATCATTGTAATCACAGGTATACACAGTGCGTCCTGGCACGCCGACGTACTTTTCAAGTCTCTAGACTGAGGTGTGGACGGCTTTACCTAGTTGACGCGTGTTGCCAATATGTTGCCATACTTTGTACCAGACAAAGTTTCATACATTGTTGTCGATATGTGTCCCGATGTTGACTGTAAGGTTTCCAACTTTGTTGCTGATATGTCGGTAGACACGATGTTGCCAGTGTGGACTCACCTTAAGTTGTTAAGGTATTCCCCATTATTGTTAATTCCTACATTCGCCAATCTAAATTCTTAAAAACTTCTATGCACGCTATGAATAATTTACGATAGATAGGGTCTCCCTGTCTAACTCCTTTCTTAATTGCAATTTTCTCACTATCTTTATGTAGTTTTAGGACTGCTGTACTACCCATAAAGATATCTGCAATTGTTCTAACATAAAATTCATCTATTCCTTGCTTTTGAAGGGCTTTCTTTACTTCTGAAGTTTTGACAGAATCAAAAGCTTTCTCATAGTCTATAAATGCAATACATAGTATCCAGATGATTTTTCGATTAGTTGGTTAATTACTGTACATGGATGTGGTCAGTTGTTGAATACCCACTTTTAAAACCTGCCTGCTATCTAGGTTGATTTAAGAGTCTAGCTATCCGTCTACTGGGCCTAATATGCTCTTTGTAAATATTCTATATATTACTGAGAATAAACTTGTTGAGCAGTAATTTTTATGTTTTTTGTATCTCCCTTTTCATGAATTAATTTAATGATAAAGTTTTTTCAAGCTGTAGATATAGAACATTCTTGCAAACATTTTGCGTAAATTTCAGCGAGTTTTACTACTATGAAATCTCCTTCGCCCATTATTAAATCAATTGTTAGGCCATCTTCTCCTGCTGTTTTGTCTCTGTTCATGCCTTTTAATGCTTTCTTTACTGATATTGTTACTTTTTGTACTGGCTCAGAAGTTAAATTATTTCTATTGGCCAATTTATTTCTAATTCCACAATTGTATAGAATTATATAGAAATCCTCTGTAATTTTCATCATCCTATCTCTATTGTTGATATTTTAGTTATCATCTTGTAAATCATATTTATATATGCCTATATCTATATATGTATATATACGTATATACAATATATATATATATATATATATATATATATATATATATATATATATATATATATATATATATATATATATATATATATATATATATATATAGTCTGATGGACATATAAATTTTTTTTGCCTGGTTACTTATCATTCAAATTAACTATTTTATTTATTAAAAATCGTAACATTTATGTTCAGCTGACTCCACATTAGTTAACTCTAGCTATAATGAAGTAAGTAAAGTTTTGTTTTGATAGAATTAACGTTTAATTGGCCAATTCAACAATTTAATGATATATCATATCCTTATATTAGAACAATTTTTTAAATATACTGCACAAAATGGTGTTGCTCTGGTTTAGAAAAGTGTTTTTTTTTTTTTTTTTTTTTACATATTTAGTCCCTTTTAGTTTTCATCTAGAAGCATCCATTTTAGAGATATAGACAGTTTGCTGCATGGGTCCGGCGGCCATCTTGGCAGCCATCTTGGCGGCCATTTTGGAGAAAGTCTCCCCACGCTAGAAATGCGTACCGAAGCTAGAAATCATCCCTACTTTACTTACTTTGATGGCTGCTTTTCCGGTCCCATACAGCAGGAGAACCCCACTCTCTACAGGACCTCCGCTGTCGTTTTACCTTGTTCGTTCTGAGTATTTATCATTTCAGATCACGCATTGTTCATTTACTGTTAAATCGTCATTGTTGTACGATTTTTGGAATAAGAAAGTCTTCAGTTTCCTCTTGAAAGCCTTAATGTCTTCAATCATTCGAATGTTTCGTGGGAGCTTATTATATAGTCTCGGGGCCGCATATTCAAAGGCTCTGGAGCCTAAAGTAGGCATATATCTAGGTTCCAACAGTTTTAAGCCATCTGTAGCTGTTCTCGTGTCGACACGATTTGTTGGCTGCGCAATATGTAGCAATTCTCTTGCATATTTTGGATGACCGGTTCTGATAACTTGGTGGGTTATTGTACATATTTTAAATTCAATTCTCGCTTTAATCGGCAGCCAGTGTAAATCGATTAGTATAAGGGTGATCCCTAGACATCATACAATCATTTTATGAAGATAACAGCTGTATACATTTCCGTGCTACAGTCGCCATGGTATCGTTACTGTTTGTTTCTTATATGGTCAAGGAAATCCCAACGTTAAGTGTTATTATCATTATTGCCTTTTTAATCTTCAGAAACTTACCATGAAAAGTTTGAAGTTTTTCAATATATGTGCTAATCAAACAAGGAAAGGAAAATTATTTCTGTAATAAGACATTTATTCAGTAAATACAAACTTAATTGCTGAGAAATATTTAAAATCTCCGTCAAATATGGCTGTCAATAAAGAAATTACTGTCTGTAAAATAAGAATTTTAAATAAGAGCTTGGTCCATTTATTCAAATGTCTTTATTATTGAACAATGACCACGGTCAATCTGAAATGAACATAAAACATATTTAGAATAAATGATGAACAATGTATATAACTCAAATGAACATAAAACATATTAAGAATAAATGATGAATAATGTATATAACTCAATGTTTATAACCCTCTATCTCCCCCCAAGTTTTTAAACGGCCTTTTAAAATGTCTCTCGTGGAGGTCGGTTTAAAACTGATGTCAAAACATTGGGTGGCAATTAAACGTCCAAATTATTGGTTCATGAACACTAAACTCCTGTTAGCATGTGAAGGAACGGAAACTTGAAAAACAATTATTGTCATGTGTTGATCATGATGACACTATAGCTAGTTCATCTCGAAATCACAGTGCCATGCTGGCGGTCGATGGGTACGACTGGACTTGCGTTGCTCCAAATTTGGCATGGCAGGAGTTAACTGGGATGGAGAGTTTGTGTTATCATTGGGAGGCGGAATCTCTGCTTGATGATTCGCAGTGTTACCGAGGTCGTTGGGATAGCATTCCGGAGCAGCAACATCAAAATGAATGTTAGGGGTAGTACCACTTGGTAACGGCAAAGTGGTCAATGGAAGAGTACCATGTGTGTCCGGATTTTGGGTTGTCGGAATGGTGTCCTTCGCAATGGTCTCAGACGTTTTAGTGGTCGAAGGATTGGCAATAGGTACAATCTGATTCCGATTATAGTCATCTCTAATTGTACGGACTTCTGGAATACTCCTGACAGGCACGTATTGTCTCAAAAACTTCCGGTTCCTTAGCGTGACCCTACCAGAGCCATCAACTCTGACGACGTATTGGTCGAATTGGCGGACTTCTATGATGACACCGGTTTTGTCCCATTTCAGGGGGTGATTTCCTGTTTGATTTTGGATGCGAACCCGGTCACTTACGGACAGTGGGGGTAGTCTCTTAGTGTGCTCTGATAAGCGCTCTCCCTGTTTAAGGTGTCGATGTCTTAGGGCCTCCTCTCTTGCATCGAGTGTTTCCTTCCACGTGTCGTGGCGACGGTACCTGCCGGGCGGGACAGGTATGAAGTCTCTGATGGGACGCCCAAATACACATATTGCAGGAGATAACTTGGTATCTCTGTCAGGTGTGCTCGTGTATTGGAGCATCGCACGTTGGAATTCATCAGTGTTGAGATCACCGTTACTGCCCGTGTTGTCCGCTATAAGACGCTTGACAGTTTTGACGCCTATTTCAGCTCTGCAATTACTATGTGGGAAGGCCACAGAGGAAAGGCGGTGATGGACTCCCCAGTCCTTTAAAAACTGCCTAGAAGCCGCCCGGGCCTACTGACCTCCTGGTCAGTGAACCTGTGCACCTCTGGCTCACCCCCTCTCCCAAAACGTGACTTACCAAGGAGTTTTGTGGCTGCCGGCTGGAGACAGTGAAGGAGTGGAAGCTGGAAACCTATTGCCACAAACGAGGATTCTTGGGGTGGGCCAGTAAATGACCATGTTCAATCTGAAATGAACATAAAACATATTTAGAATAAATGATGAACAATGTATATAACTCAAATGAACATAAAACATATTAAGAATAAATTATGAACAATGTATATAACTCAATGTTTATAACCCTCTAAATTTTACTAATAGAATTATAAGAAACTTGCTCTACATCGGCATATATAGGATTCGGCAACTACTTTGTGTCATCTAGAAAATGCAGTCTTTGGAGAAAAATCCTAAATTAAAACCTGTCCTTTTTGCGAGATATTTCGACGATTTTGAGTCGTTATTGAAAACTTTCGATACCTGTCAGACAAAAAAAAATAAATGTGAGTCGAGTCCGTTCTAAAATCTATCTTCAAAATTCAAAAGGATAATACTTTACTTGTTTTAAAGAGATGTTTTTCGGGTCTTATCACACAAGGAAACCCTACGCACCACAGGACCTACAAGATCTTTTTGTCGTAGCCTATACATTCTTAAGTATTCCGAGTATCACAGCGTATTCGAAGCACTTAAGAATAAGAAAATCTTCAGCTTCTTTTTGAAAGGCTTAATATCTTAAGTCTTTCAGATGTCCAGTGGAAGCTTGTTATGGTCTTGGACCGAATATTTAAAAGCTCTAAAACCTAAGGCAGAGGGTACATCTTGGTGCAAATAACTTGAAACCATCTATAGCTATTCTCGCGTCGACACGATTTGTTGGCTGCACGATGAGTAGCAATTCTCTTTGATATTTTGGACGTCCGGTTCTGATTAAATGATGAATCACTGCACATATCCTAAACTCTATTCTAGCTTTAATGGGCAGCCAATGTAATTCGGTTAGTATAGGAGTAATACTTTCTCGGGATGGGACACCAATCTTGCTCCTCTATTTATTATGTTTTGTAATTTTCAAGTTGCTCTTTAGGTAATAGATGCAGTTACAGTAGTCAATCTTGGTAATGATATAGTTAATCACAAGTTTGTTTACAAAATATTCATCTAAACACCTCTTTACGAAAGCAATGTCTCTAATGTGATATCCAGCGATTCTTGCTATATCATTTATTTGAGCAGTGAGACACAAATTACAGTCAAGTGATAAATCTAGGTCACGAACTCGACTAGATATCGGGACCTGGACCCAAATTCATAAAACGATACATAAAATAGTTGGCAACTAGGCTTAGCAGGCTGTTAAGTCATTAGTATCCAACGACGTAGCAGTCAATTAGATTGGTACTCGTAAAACCTCGCTAACAACTTTGCTAGCTAGTTGCTTGCGAGTTAGTATTTTCCTTTTGTTTACTACAACTTTTGCCGTAAGTGAACCTATCTCCATACGAGGTTGTTTCATTATAGAAAGATTGAATTATTGTGTGGTGTGAAGCTTCCTACATTAAAATCAAGTTAATAAAAAGTCAAAAGATTTACACACACACACACACATATATATATATATATATATATATATATATATATATATATATACATGTACAAATAAACACATACACACAATGTGTGTGTATATATATATATATATATATATATATATATATATATATATATGTATATATATGTATATATATACATATGTATATATATATATATATATATATATATATATATATATATATATATATGTGTGTGTATATATATATATATATATATATATATATATATATATATATATATATATATATATGTATATATATATATAAAAATTACAAGTGAAGATACTGTATGGTGTGCAGCAGTGTCCATAAACCATCATTTTGAAACGTTTCGAACTTTTCTATATTCATCCTCAAACTTTAAAAATTACAAATATAAAGTTATTAAAATTTACACCATAATTTTCAAAACAAAGTAAAAGAATATTAAAACAGATTAAACATTATTGAATTTAAAAAAGAATATGGTTAATAAAATCACAAGCGATCCAGTGTTTACTAAACCATCCAAAAGAGGAGAAGAACGAATGGCACAAAAATGGCACCCACCTAAGACTTCAGTTATCCTAAGTAAAGAGAAGCGCAGGCGTTAGAGTTCAAAGATAGAACAATGGGACTTAGAAAATCACTATGGCTTGTTCCACCAATGATTGATTTTTTTTCTTATTTACCTCGATTTTGCATATGGAGGCATGATTTCTTATATTAGAGAATTCTGAATTACCCAGTCTCTGACTAGTTCTAAAACGGTATCTCATATGGCTACAGTCTCTCATCTACAACAACCTACGCCAAGATCCAACATAGATACTGGGACATCCCGGCCACTTAAATTTATAAATGATGTTGGATCTCATGAAGGTCTGCAGTTTGCCCTTGTAGCTAAAAAATACACCAATCTTGAGAGGATTGCTTGCGATTCATTGGATAATGAGGCAACCGAATTCTTGTTCTATAATTTGTTTAAATTTGGTGGAAAACTTGTTGTCTGATATGTAAGGAATTGTAACAAATACATTTTTCTTTTTTTACATTATAAGATGGTATCGGAGTAGAGAAATATCATGAGAGGAACTTGTTAATCACTTTGTAAACCATGCTTCCAGGGCAAGAGTTTTGCGAAAAAAAAAAGTTTACTAAAACAAAATTTCGTTATGAAAGAGGGACTAACTCGAGGAATAACGCAGAGCCCTATAAACCAGTGTGTATATGGCGTTTGGTTTAAAATTCATAAAGCATGAACAATAAAAATTCTTGATAAGTCCAGTGTAAGTTTTTTTTCCGATACACAGATGTAAATTCACCATTGTCTCTGCTTACATTGATATCTAAAAGAGTAGAGTTGTTTTCCTTTTCCACAGTGAACTTTATGCTTTGGTGTTGATTATTAATATGGTTTTAAAAAAAATCGCTATCCCATTGTTTTTTTAATAACACAAAAGTGTCATCAACATATTGTCTATAATACACTGGCTTACGTGTCTGGAAGGAAGAGCGATATCGATATACAGTATAATATAAAAGCAGAAATACCATTACATTGTACGAGAGTGTCTGAGACACGTGCGGTACAATCCTCTTTATAGTAAAGACTAGGTCTCTCTCTCTCTCTCTCTCTCTCTCTCTCTCTCTCTCTCTCTCTCTCTCTCTCTATATATATATATATATATATATATATATATATATATATATATATATATATATATATATATATATATCCTGTCACAGCTCTCCCCATCTTTCAGGTAGGAGGATAGAGTAGTCATACTCTGTTGAGAAAGGGTGCGTGTGTGTGCATATCCATCTAAATATTTAGCAGTCTTTTGTAACCGGTCGTGTACACTGGTGTGTGTGTGTATATATATATATATATATATATATATATATATATATATATATACATATATATATATATATATATATATATATATATATATATATATATATATATATATATATATATATATATATGAGTATTTAGTTTATACAGTATGTGTATGTGCCTTTTCTAGCTAATGCTTAATGATTACCCTTTGAATATAATCATATTATTAATATAGTATTGTTGTTACGAAATATCAAGCTCTATCTTTCAGCAGCTATCAAAATCTTATGGATTTAATCATCCATTGCTGTGTATATATATATGTTCAACTTCGGACTTATTACTAAGTGTTGTGGTTAGATTGAAAGAGATATAATTAATAAGAAAATTAATGATTTTGGGTTCCCTCAATTACTATAAGTATGTGTGTTATGTAACAATAATTGATATATGTTTTCATTCATTCCGAAAGTGCAGAATAAGAAATCCCAACGGATTCTACGTCACAGGACTTGGAACCACCTACCGCTAAACAAGTGCAATAAAACAAACAGCATTTCATAGTCTTGTTGACACAGAATAAGGGAGTGCTTTGATTGAAAAACAAAATCTGCTTTTGAAGCAAGAAAAACAAAATTTTCAAAAAGAGTTGCTAAGAAAAAAAGAAGATATGGAAATGAACCTCCTGATAATTAGGTTTTTGTATTTTTGGATTTGTAAAATATAACGTCTTTGTTTTTTATACATTTCATTATTTGACCTTGACTTACAATGCACAGAACTGTTGATTATATATATATATATATATATATATATATATATATATATATATATATATATATATATATATATATATATATATATATATATATATATATATATATACTTTACTGTGTTTTGCTTTATTTTACTTTAAGGGCTGTTTTTCTAGTCCTATACAGCAAGGGAACCATACTCTCTACAGGACCTATACTGTCATTTAGTCATGTTTGTTTGAAAGCATTCAACATTTCACACCGCATACTGCTCGTTTATTGTTAAACCGTCACTATCGAAGCACTCACGGAATAAGAGAGTCTTCAATTTCCTTTACTTAATATCTTCAATCTTTCGGATGTCTCGTGTGAGCTTATTGTATACCTCAAAGCCGCATATTTAAAGGCTCTAGAGTCTATAGTAGACATATATCTAGGTTCAAATGATTTGAAACCATCCGTAACTATTCTCGTATCAACACGATTTGTTGGCTGCACAATATGTAGCAATTCTCTTACATATTTTGGACGTCCGGTTCTGATAAATGGAAGGTTATTGTACATATTTTAAACGCAATTCTCGCTTTAATAGGCAGCCAGTGTAAATCATTAGTATAGGAGTAATCCTTTCTGGAGTTGGGACACCTTTTATCAGTATGCTCCTCTGTTTATTTTTTTTTTTCCTAAGTTCTACTTATGGTAAATTGTAGTTGATGGAGTTGCAGTAGTCAATCCTGGTAATAGCACAGTTTATCACAAGTTTCTTTACAGAATGTCCATCCAAGTACTTCTTTACAAAAGTAATGTTTTTTAAGATGATAACTTGCAGTTTTACCTCATTATTTATTTGGGCATTGAAAGACAAGTTACAGTCAAGAGTTACGCCTAGATCACGAACTTTACTAGATATCGGGGAAGAGTTGTTATTTATTGTTTATTTGAATATCACCCAAGTTTCTAACGCTGCATTTCTTTCCCACCACCATAAACTCAGTTTTAATTTCATTTAATTTAAGTTGTTTGATTGTCATCCATTCCCTAACACTAGCAAGAATACGGTTTAGAGTTTCTGTAGTGTTGTCTATATCATTTACGGAGGAATAAAATTGTGTATCATCTGCAAATAGTATGAACTTCACACTATGCCTTTGTAGTATTTTCGATAGACCAATAGTATAGATACAGAATAAGATTTGACCCAGTACACACCCCTGAGTTACCCGTCTGTTCAAAGGTTCATATGATGAATAAGAGTTTCCAATTTGTACACAGTAATTTCTACCAACCAAGTAGTCTTTTAGGTATTCGAAAGCTTGATCTTCTATACCGATGGACCATAGATCATTTACTAGCAGTTCGCGCACAACTGTGCCAAACGCAGCACTAAGATAGATTAATATTAAAATACCACATTTATTTTCATCCATCATTTCCAACATATCATTTACAATAGAGTAGAGTATAATTTTCTGTAAGCAGACTGGATCTGGCAAAGCTTCTATTCCTCATAAATTACTAATTAGCTGTTCAAGAATTACGTATTCTAGCACTTTTGAAATAAAGGATAGATTCGAAATAGGTCTATACAGTATGAGATTAATTCCTGATAATCTACTCTAGAGCACTTTTCAGAACCGGTGTAACTATAGCCATTTGCTCAGATTTTGGAAAATTACACTCATCGATGCTTGTATTCACTATTCTCATAATTATAATAGCTAGACTAGAAAAGTTTCCTTCTCCAGTTACCTCAGATATTGGCATTAGATCGATCGCACAGTTTGGTTTATTTGTTCGCTTGATATTCCTGGTGACATTGTCTTGTGTTATATTACAGAATTTCGTTAATTCTATCTGTGTATCTGGTGTAGCATTACTCTGAGATTGAATATTTGCAAATGACCTAGTTATATTTCTATTTTAGTTTCTAAAGAATACTAGGAAACTATTTGCTAGTTCCTGATCATTGTACCTCTCTGGTACCCTTCATTCATTTATATTTCCCATTATACCATTTAGGAGACGATATAACATATTTATGTCTGTTGCTGCTTCGCTGATCTTTCTCTTATAATATTCGTTCAATTTTTCCTTCTTGGAAAGTAATTACGGTACATTGGCGCATTGCAGTTTTGTATTCTACCATGTACTTTTCAGTTTTTAACCGATTCCATTTTCTTTCATTACGTCTTTTCCCTCTCTTTCTCTGAAGTATCTCCATCAAACCAAGGAGACTTTTCCATCAGTAGACACATGGTATCATATTCACTTTTACTCACCCTATTATATAGGGTCATAAGGCAGTCAACACACAATTTTACTCATAGAGTCAGAACCCAACAAACGTTGGTTATCATGATCGTAGGGAATGCTGATAGCATCATTTATTTTCTTTGTAACTGCTTCAATAAATACAAAAGGAGAGAAGCTTGATTTATGGCTAAAGTTTATTTGCTTTACCACTGTGTGTTTCTGTACATCTAGTCTAAACGCAATAAGTTTGTGCACTGGAGAGATAGTGTATTTTTCTTCTACATGTAGGCTATTCATTACATCACCTAAAACTAGGTCCAACGTATGCCCAGTCAAAGTAGTTGCACGGTCATCATTATTCTTCAATTGATATGATTCCAATAACTCACCAAATGCTGAGGCATCAAGATTTGATGCGTCATCCATCCAAAGATTGAAGTCTCCACAAATAGCTGATTCATTTTTCCCTGATAATCATCTCAATGAATGCACTGAATTCTTCAAAGAAGATACTAGTATTTGTTCTTGGAGGTTTGTAAACTGATACAATTTATATATTTTTTTTTTTTTGTGCATACAGTTTATATCTGTATATTCAAAGCTTGTTACACTAGTTCTTTTTAACATCTTGAGATTTGAGTAACCTTTATGAATGAAGAGACCTACGCCCCCAGCAGACCTGCCCTTTCTCTCGGAATATGAAAGGTGGGAGGGGGGTGTAGCGATCTTGGCTCTGTCAAAGTTATTTAATCATGTTTCAGGTAAGGCTAGTATGTCCAAATATTTCTTATTCATCAATTCTTGAATTTGAATAGTTTTATTACCAACAGATTGCATATTTACATAGCCACAGTTTATGACATCCTTAGTATCCATGATTAGTATTCTCTCTTAGCTTCCCTCTTAATGAGAGAATGCCTTGATGAAGTCATTGAGCTTCAGCACGGCATATCATTCCCGTGCTGAAACTTGGTGACAGGCAAGAGGGCTCTTGAACTTGGGGAAATTGCTCCCCCAGTTCGAATCTAAATTTCTGTCTCTCATCTTTTCTTCCCCTTAATATTACTTCGACCTTCTCTTAATTTTATAAACTTTCTTTCGTGTTGCTGTCCCAACTCTATGAGTAAAATTTCCCATATGTATATGTGTCTTATCAAGTGAGTTTCCAGTGAACAGCGGAGTACTCCAAGGGAATGTGTTGTCACCTATGTTGTTTATCCTCCTCACGGACTTTGTAATGTGTAGAACAGTCAGAGATGGTGGAGAAGGATTGGACTGGATTGGTGATAGGAATTTAGCAGACCTAGAGTATGCTGATGATGCTGTCCTTCTGAGCAGAACACCACAGGATTTGCAATACTTGCTTGCCAGAATGCATGAAATATCACACGTGGTAGGGCTGAAGATAAATAGAAGAAAGACAGAGCTGATGAGAACGGAGTATGCAATGGAAGATGAAATATCACTGGAAGGAGAAAGGATCAATGAAGTAGAATCATTTAAGTATTTAGGAACAGTGATCTCCAATACAGGGTCTTTAGAATTAGAGTTAAGTGAAAGATTGAAAAAAGCAAATCAGACAATGGCTAGGTTAAGTAAAATTTGGAAATCAAATCGCCATAAATTTCATATAAAAATCAGACTATATATCAGTTTAGTGAGATCAGTGTTACTCTATGGACATGAGTCATGGCATGACAATGAAACAATCTCCAATAGATTTAGTAGATTTGAGAATAAAGCACCCAGAAGGACATTGGGAGTTAAATGGCAGGACAGAATTAGAAATGAAACTATAAGAGAGATTACTCGAGTGCCATATGTGGATGAGATCATGATGAGGGGTAGATGGAGATGGTTTAGGCATGCTCTTCGCACTCCCCAAGAGAGATTAGTTACCAAACGTTTAACTGGGCTTCACAAGGCACTAGAAGAAATGGAAGACACAGGCCTACATGGCTTAGGACTATAAAGCGCGAAGTAATTGATGAGGAATGGAGAAGTATTGAATTAAAAGCTCAAGACAGAGACGACTGGGGAAATCTAACCGAGGCCCTTTGCCTCAATAGGCGTAGGAGGAGATGATGATGATGATGATATGTGTATATATGTACATATATATGTATGTCCCTTTTTCTTTTTAATGGCGTGGATGTTTCTACATCCGTTATTGGTGCCTACTTTGATGAACGGGAGGAGGTGTCACGGTTGGGAAGTGTTTGCGCTCAAAGCTGTATGTGAGAGTATTGGATGGTCTCAGCCATCCCGAAGATAGTTTGGACCTTTTTGGCGGAACTATTCTCAAGTGTTGGGTCTTCGGAATCCAGGGGAGGATGATTCCATAGTTTTTGGTCTCTGTCCTTACAGGCGGGTTCAGCTTACACGTGTCTCTATATCTGTTGTGGTGCTATCCTTCGGGTAGGGTATGGAGTGGACCATCTGGGAAGTATACTCTCATTGTGCCGATACTGGAGAGTGTAAATTTCCTTTCCAACAAGTGATGCCTTAATTTTCTCAAGCTGGTGAACCAAACAATTTTAAATCTCACAT
Organism: Palaemon carinicauda; assembly: GCF_036898095.1. Lineage (NCBI taxonomy): Eukaryota > Metazoa > Arthropoda > Malacostraca > Decapoda > Palaemonidae > Palaemon > Palaemon carinicauda. The sequence goes on along the minus strand of NC_090725.1, from coordinate 18,018,735 downwards.
TATCCTTTTATTTTTTTCTCATGGATTCTGCTGACAACAAACCCCCCCCCCCCCCCCCCTCCCTCTCCTGGATATGCTGACTCGCCCCCGGCACTGTTGACGATCTCTGGCAATCCGCTTAAAGAAAATTCCGTTGACGACTTAGAAACTAAAAAGACTATTCTTTGAACATTCGAAAAAAGGGTAATTTGGGCAACACAGGAAAATTGAAAATCCTGCATGATACCCAAATCCCATCTATTTATGAGGTGCTACATAAAATATTTGAATGCTAAGGATTAATAAAAGAAACAAGAATGAAACTTCAAGATGATAAATGGGATTCTTGGTTATCATTTAATTGTCATGAAGAAGCATTCAATGCAAGCCGTGACATTAATATTAAAGTAGGTAATATGAATATTAAGGGTGCTCTGTGTGATGGGGTAGGCTACCTAAAGATTTGGATGTCTACAAACCAGCAGACTGGATTGATAAAGACATAGAAATAGTTATGCCATCCCAAAGAAAGCCAAAACCACTAATATGGCTTCTTGCTCAATCTACAGGAGGTACAAAAAATTATATTAAGATCTTCAAATTTCTTCAGAGGAAGGTAGGAACGATCGCACCTGGATATAGGTCTCGATTCGGTAAGAAAGGTTACTTGATAAAGGCTAAGTCATACACAGTCTGTTTTATTGTCCAATTTAAGGACAGAAAATGATGATATCAAATTGGACATCAAACCCCATCTAAACTTTAGCTATGGAAGGTGAGTGGTTTTCATTAGGGATCTATATGAATTTACGGAAGAGGAGATATTGGCTCTGTGTCTACTATCAGTGTGGAAAGTACATAAAGTACCTGGAACATCAATGATTACCCTTACTTTCCAGGATGCTGATGTACTTTTCCACATAGACATAGAAAATGAAAGGATTAGAGTTCGACCTTTTAATCGTAAAAGAGAGAGACCTCCATCTCTCTCACCCCTTTCCTCTAGAAATATTAGTGTTATGACATCAAATAGATATGATGTTTTGTCTGTTGATGTTTTTGATCAACCAGAAGACAATTTAAATAAATCAGAAATTCAAGTTGAGGTACACCATCCCCCTCAACAATTAGATCAAAAGGACAAAATGAAAATAATAAACACAAAACCCAATTTATCAAGACCCTCTCTAATAACACCATCGGAAATAGTGTTAGATAAAAAATTACTAATGGGAAGACTTCATCCAAAAGTTCTTCCAAGAAATAAAGCATAGTTTTTTCCTCCATTTGGCAATGGAATTGTCCTGGTTTAAGGGCCAAATATGAAGAACTTAAGCTTTTAATTCACGAGTATTCCCCCATAATTATATGTCTATAGGAGAGCAAGCTGGATGCTATTACCCCTTGTCCTCGCGAATATATTAGCCATTCTATAGACCTTGATATTAGCTATGGGACACCATATGATCACCGAGTAGGGAGCCATGGCGGAAGTCTCATATACGTTCGTCGAGATGTTCCCCAAATACCCTTATCTATTGATACACCTCTGCAGGCAGTGGTTGTACAAATTCATATAGGGAGAAAATATACAATCTGCTTTCTGTACTTGCCTCCAAATGATAACATATCGTATGATAATTTAGTAGAGGTGATTCAACAGCTCCCTCAACCTTTTCTTTTACTTGAAGATTTGAATGGTAAACATCCGTTGCGGGGTGATATTTTACCAAACACCAGGGGCAATATTATATCATCAATTGGGGAAAACGAGGATGTCGGACTCCTTGATACAGTAGAGCCCACACACTTCCATGTTTAGACAGGTACCTTGTCATGCATTGACCTTTCAATTGCAAGGGCTTTAACTGCCTTCTTGATTTCGATGGGAGGACATTAGATGATTGGCCATCATTTTAGCCTTTTTAAAACCGGGTAAGGACAAGTTTTTTATCAGCAAACTATCGACCGATTGCTTTGACATCTTGTTTATGTAAAATCATGGAGAAGATGGTCAATGCAAGACTGAGATAGTACCTTGAAAAGAAGTGTATTTTATCACCTATTCAGTGTGGGTTCAGAAAAATGCCCTCAACGACTGATGTGTTGATACGACTTGAGCCCTCTGTTTGAATGGAACTCTCCATACAGAAGGAGTCAATTCAAGTTTCCTAGGTCTTCATCACTGATATTTGCCTCTATAAACACATACATCTTGTGGTAGAACCTTATACATTCGCATCCTATCTACCTTTTAAAGTCTACCCTCGCAGATTCACATTGGGGGCAACCAGCCATGATGTACTTTTGCTTCTCACGTTATATATACACACACACACACACATATATATATATATATATATATATATATATATATATATATATATATATATATATATATATATATATATATATATATATATCAAATAAGCTCTTGTCTTTGTGTGATTTCGCCTGGGGCTCTGATCCTGAGGTCGTGAAGAGAATCCAGACATTAATGTATAAAAAAAAATATATGTGGCTTATTTGAACATGAAAAACACGTCTAAATGTGCAAAATTTATCATTATATATATATATATATATATATATATATATATATATATATATATATATATATATATAAAGTGATATATACATTACTAAAAAACATAATAGTATAAAAAATAAACTAAAAATAAACAAGTAAACGGATGTTATGTTTAAAGAGCAACAGAAATTTATGGCATTGAATATTCTATTGAGCCGAATTTCTTCAACTTCCTTTGCAAAATTGCATAATAAATGTGAAGACATTTGGAAAGAATTGGATTTAAAAGACCTTTTCGAAAATCATGAAAGTGTGAAACGGTAATCTACAATATATGTATCTATGTCTTATGTCATATCTGTTTTGTTGACAGGAGGAGTAAAAGTCAAGATAGCATCCTTCCGCCAGCCAGTACTTGGATGATAAGTCTTCTCTTAAGAAAGTTGAACTTCTCCCAAGTCGTGATAAAGATGTCAAAGTTTTGTAATTTTCTTGCTGAAGCAAAAACAACGCTGGTAAGTTAATCATGAATACAGCAAGTCCAAGTGATTATTGTATGATACTTTAATTTTTAGCTAAATACATGGACCATATAATTTTCGTACTCGTTATCTTGTTTTAACTATTTTGACCATGCATATTGTTATTATTATAACCTACCCTCGTATGTAAAACAACAATCAGTTATCCTAGTGAGAAACCCTGGTTTTGGGTGGGGAAACACCAATAAAAGAGCTGTAGTTGTTAGAAATGAGTAATGAAGATAAGGTAACCTATTAGAAAAATACATAGTGCATGTAAGTGGCATGAAGTTAGTGTCATGATTGACTATGATTTTCCTTATGTCTCTCAACTGGTCTACTGTTCTGGCAATCGGTACATGTATCATAATTACCTATAATTTATATCGCGTCCCTCAAATGGATTTTACTCTACCGTGGCGTGCTTCACTTGGAAATAAACATTATGGCCTTTCTCCTCTATTCTGACAAGTGATACAGGAATTGGCTGCAAACGCCAACCGTGTTGGTTATTATTTCAGTTAAATTTTTTACATTCAGATGAGCAACTATAGCTACTACAACCATTTTGGTTATTATTTCAGTTGAATTTTTTACATTCAGATGAGCAACTATAGCTGTCTACTGAATGGAGAGTTTTAGATATACTGCAATCAGTTACCAACATAGATGAAGTCGTCTCCAGTTAGGCCATAGAAGGTTCACAGATCATCTCGTTCGAGCTCTTCTTCTAGCCATTGCTTTCGCAAAGCTAACACATCCTCGCCATCGCAAGACATTTGTGCCTTGTCATTGCCCTCATGACATCGATCCTCACCACCACACTCCCAGCGAGCCTCGCCAACGGAACCTTATTATGTCTCACTTTCGCATTCCAAGTACACTGCTTTTCCACAATCAAATTGTACATCTCCCTCATGCGTTAGTCGCGTTTCACCTTCTCGTCCCTCTATGGTTTCCCCCTGCATTCTAGGCACTCATCCCTGATTCGGTCGAATATGCACAAGCGTTGTCCTTCGCAATCTAAGAAGGATTCTCCATCGCCATCTGCTAGGCATTCATGGAATGCTTCTCGCCATCATTCTTCGTCTCTTGAGGAATACAGTCGGCTCTCCTTATTCGAGGTGGTTAGGTAACAGAGGTGACCACGAAAAGGGAAAATTCCTGAATACTGGCCGTCATAGAGTTGGTTATCTACTAACCTAACAACTCATTGCCCATTGCCTGTGTGCAGTCGATTAACACACTAAGTAACTCACTGTACTGCCTAATGATGTTTTTACTTGGTTTCTATCAGAGTACAGTATAAGTATTGTGTTAATGAATTAACACATTTCATTAAGTGTACAGTACATGCACTCTCATGTACTACATACAGGATAAGTCTACTGTACACATAACACAAGTCTCACTTAAATGTAAATAATGTACCGTAACAACAAAACTCTCTTGTTCCTATCTAATATAACACTCGCTCATACTGTAATATATATTACTTTGATGTATATACAGTACAGTACTATCACTACAGTACTGTACAACTTAATTAGTTAACGTAACACTTGTAAGAGTTGCTGTTTTCGGCAGGCCAACTTGCACCGTTCAAACTCACCTTACACATAGCCTATATGTATATTACTACTGTGAAGTACAGTATTTCGTAAACACTACTGTACAGTAGTTAATATAACAATAGCGCTAATACATAATTAATACATGATCACAGTAAAAATAAAAAATAAAAAAGTATTGGTACAACACCAGTAATCATTTACCTATGAAGTTGTATGCAGTGAATCAGAAGCATGATGCAACTGATGTCCCTTTAACTGCTTGGTACATTGGGTTAGCATAATGTACATAACACATTTTATACTAAAATCAGTATAAAACGGATTTTGGTAGAAGCGAAAAATCTATTTTTGGGTGAGATAGCTATGTCGTCCTGATGGAAGTTCCTTTAAAGTAGCTTCCTAGGGTATATTTGACCACAGTGATATACCCAGAGAATTTTACTTTATGGTCTGCAGAATTCTAACTCCTGGCGCGAATATCCCTAACTTTTCATTTTAGGGATATCGCATAATATCAGAGGACGTATTCTTGACACGCCACATAGCTATCTTCACCCCGAATAGCGTTTACGCTTCGAGGGAGAAAAGTGGCAAGAAAACGAAGGGGAGCCGTTAATAAGGTACCGCTCCTCCATTACTGTTTTGAGTATCTAGATGACGTAATCATCGCCGCCATCTTTATTCCTTGTAGCGTTAGCGAGGTGCTACAGATACAGTACTTTTGGGAGGGATCCTTTCAGCCCTTTTTTATAAAAAGGAGGGCGGGTCCATCAGGACGACATAACTATCTCACCCAAAAATAGATTTTTGTTTTTTGGGCTCAGGCCATGTCGTCCTGATGGAAGTTTACCAGAGCATTAAAGTATCTGTGGATTTGTGCCTTAACCTCAAAACAGAATTTCCTTGGTCACTTAGACCTAGAGACATATGATGTTACCGTTATACGTCATTTCTAATAATCATGAACCATGTTAGTGCTTCCTGCCCCCTACAGGGAAGTCATGCCAGACTCTGGAAAAAATCTCGAGGATTGCATATTTCATATGAATAACCTAGCAACCAAACGGGTATACCAGTCTCATCGTATTCCTTCCCAATTAGAGTTTGTATTTGAAAACGAACAAATGTATTTATGAACCACTGACACCTCCCCGGGCATACAGAGCTAACTGTATGCAAAGACAGGCAGGTTTGTATCCATGTAGAAACAATTGTTTGTATAAGTCAGCATCACATCCAAAGCATCCTGAGTCAGTCGTATGCAAAGACAGACAAGTATCTATCTTTGTAGAAACCAGGTATGTACACGCATAAAGGTTTGTTTACCTGTAGGAACAAATTTCTAGTTGTTCTCTTATTAATATGCAAATAAAAGGGTGATCATAAATAATGCTCTAACACATCTTTATCTGAATTTGGGGCGAATAAGACGCAAATTTCAATTAGTTTTTTATTGACAACCAATAAAATATGTAAATCAGTCTGCATTTTATAGTATAATATAAAATGTTTGTGAAATAATTTAAGCATAAATATACGGGTAATACCAGAAATACTTGTTTCATCTGAAAAGAAACAATTATAATGCCACTAAAATGAAAATTCAGTAAATTTTCTATTCTAAATTTCTGTCATTACTGTCTGTTCACACTTGTGTAAAGGACACACGGCACACGTGTTATTTTTTATGCTTCTTTCACCTTTTGTATTTGGAACAGTCCATAATGTCACCATGGTGACACTTTACTTAACATGTTGTACCGTAAGGAGTCAACACGCACACCCTGCACATAACAGTCCCAATTGATTCAATGTTCCTCGCAGCATTAAGCGACAGGTTTTAGTGCACTACCTGCCGCCACCACAAACCTCTTGCTCTCTTGCACTTGCTTCGCGTAGTGTTTGAAAAACACTCTAGATGACTTCCATCCAGTATACGAGCGAAGACGTTCGAAATCCACATATTGGAAAAATTCAGAGACGAAGAAATTTTTTCGGATCGTGACCTGCGGGTGTACTGTCCGGATCCGCTCTGTGAATGAAGTAGGTGATCTTCGCCCTTAGTTGTTTTAGAGTCAAATTTGAGCCTGATGTTTATAAAGAGCTGTCCTCCCCCGAAGTCTGAAGTTCTATGAAGATAGACCTTTAGGCACTCCACTGGAGATAGAGAGAGACATCTTCCTTCAGAGGGCAGATTCTCCAGGGACCCCACCTTTTGGTAGGTAGCTCGTTTTTAGCGAGAAACGTTGGGTCAGGAAAAAGATTCAGTTCTCCCCTTGCTGTGAACTGAATATGGCCCTCATCTCTAGAAAGGGCCACTATTTTGCTAACTCTGGCCCCTGAGGCTGGTGCAAATAGGAATATAACTTTTTGGGTCAAATCTTTCAGAGAGCAGTTCTCATTGTTCAATGTTGATGCCAAGTGAAGAACCTTATCCAAGGACACGAGATGGGCCTTGGAGGTTCTGTAGGCCTAAGTCTAGCACAGGCCTTAGGGATCTTGTTAAAGATTTCGTTAGAGAAGTCTACCTGGAAGGCGTACAGTAATGGTCCAGTCAAGGCAGATTTACACGTTGGTATCATGTTGGCTGCTAAACCTTGTTCATGAAGATGAATAAAGAAAGATAAACAGAAATCTGTTGAGATTTCTTTTGGTTTCTTTGCCTTGACAAACGCAGCCCATTTCTTCCAAGACGACTCATATTGTCTTCTGGTAGATTTAGACTTATATTCTTCTAAAAAGTTTATACTGTCTCTTGAAATCCCGAATCTTTTCTTAACTGCTAAGGAGAGAAAATCATGAGATGAAGGTTTCGGGTTTTCTGTGATGAAGCGAAGACAGTCGACTTCTGCACTTGTTGAGTCAGAACTGGGTCCGGCAACGGAACCAGCCTCAGCCGCAGTTCCAATACTAGAGGGAACCGGATGCTGTTCGGCCACTTGTGAGCCACTATAGCTGCCGTTCCCTGAAAGGATCTCAGCTTGTTGAGGACTTTCAACAGAAGATTGGATGGAGGGAACAGGTAAATCCTGGACCATCTGTTCCAATCGAGGGACATCGCGTCCACTGCTTCCGCTAGAGGGTCCTCGTATGGGGCCATGTAATGAGGTAGTTTCTTGTTGTCGCTCGTCACGAAGAGGTCGATCTGCAGTTCTGGGACTTGACATAAGATGAAGGAGATTGATTCTGCGTCTAGGGACCACTTTATCGGCGTGAACCTGGATAAAGCGTCCGCCGTCACATTGTGGAACCCTTGGAGGTGAACTGCTGATAAGTGCCATCTCTTCTTTTCCGCCAAACGGAAGATGGCCAACATCACTTGGTTGATTTGGGGCGATCTCGAACCTTGCCGATTCAGACATTTCATTATCACCTCGCTGTCTAGGATCAGTCTTATGTGGGTTGAGCAGCGAGGAGCCAATTTCTTCAGTGTAAGGAAAACTGCCATGGCTTCCAGAATGTTGATATGGAAGCTCTTGAATAGATTGCACCAAGTCCCTTGGACTTTCTGTTGGTGAGAGTGACCTCCCCATCCTTCCTTTAATGCATCTGTGTGGATGATGACTGAAGGTAGAAGTGGTTGTAAGAGTACTGATTTCCTCAGGTGCTTGGCCTCCGACCACGGCTTGAGAAGTGATCGTAGTCGAGTCGGTTTTGGTCTTCTTAGATCTCTTTGAGCGTTTGCTGCGTATCTTCTCCAGACTCCTGTTGCATCCTTTAATTGTGCTCTTGGCACTGGGTCTGTTACTGATGCAAACTGAAGGGAGCCCAGCACTCTCTCCTGTTGGTGTCTTGATATCCGAACGGATTTCAGAAGTCTCTTGACAGATCCCACTATCTCTCTCCTCTTCTTTGACGGAATGGAGAGGCGGTGTGACTGTAAGTTCCAGTGTATTCCAAGCCATTGAAACTTCTGAGCTGGAGATACTCGAGACTTTTTGACGTTGATCTTGAATCCCAGATGTTCCAGGAACTGGATCACTTTCTTTGGAGGCTTGCATGCATTCCTTCTCGGATGCTGCCCACACCAGCCAATCGTCCAGGTAGGTCACTACCTGAACACCTTTTCGGCGTAGTTGATGAATGACTGCATTTGCAAGCTTCGTGAAGATCCTTGGGGCTATGTTTAGCCCGAAGGGTATGGCTCTGAAGACGTATTGTTTCTTCTGTAGCCTGAATCCTAGGTAGGAAGAAAGTTGGCGATTGATTGGAATAAGCCAATAGGCATCTGCCATGTCTATGGAGACTGTGTATGACATTTTGGGCAACAGGGTCCTTATGTGTTGAAGGGTTACCATCCTGAACTTGTAGTTTTCTATGAACTTGTTGAGTGGCGAGAAGTCCAGAATGACTCTGAGATTGTCTGAGTCCTTCTTGGGAACATAAAACAGCCTTCCTTGGAATTTGATGGACTTTGCCCTCTTTATTACTCTTTTGCTCAAGAGTTCTCGGATATATTCTTCCAGAACGGGGGTGGAGTGTTGAAAGAATTGAGGGAATGATGGTGGAGTTATGTTCCAGCTCCAACCCAGTCCATTCTTGATCAGGCTGTGGGCCCAGGGATCGAAGGTCCAACGATCCTGAAACGAGTATAGTCTTCCTCCTACCGGAAGCATTTCATTTCTGTTGTTGACTGTAGGACTTGCCTCCTTGACCACGTCCTCCTCTATTGCCTCTTCCTCTTGAGGGGCGTCTAGAGGAACCTCTAAATGTTCCTCTAGCTTTCGGCCGAAAGGTAGTAGACTGCCTCTCAAAGGCTGGAGTAAAGGCTGGTGACTGTGTTGCCACTTGCTGGGGTACCAACTGGTAGGTAGTTGGAGGTTGTGCCACCACCTGGGACACTGTGGTCGCGGGAAGTTGTTATTGCTTTTGTTGTCTGGTGGGGCGAGAGGGCACCCTTGGCCTCTTTGTCTTCTGTTTTGGTTGGGAACCCTCATCCGGGGAAGACTTCCTCTTTAGTGACAAGCCCCACTTCTGGAGAAGGTTCCTATTCTCCGTGGCAGCCTTGTCGACTACTTCCTTGACCACTTCACTCGGGAAGAGGTCCTTTCCCCAGATACTGGACGATATTAGCTTCCTAGGTTTGTGTCTCACCACAACTGAGGCGAACACGAACTCCTTACAAGCCCTTCTAGCTTTAATGAAGCCATATAGGTCTTTCGTCACAGTAGCCAGATGTGTTTTGGCCACAACCATAAACATATCCGGGTTCTGAGGATCGCTTGCCATCGTCTCCAAGATAGTCTGGAGGGACATAGAGGCGGCAAGCCTTTCTTTAGTCTCTTGCTCCCTGCGCAAGAGAAACTCGGACAACTTGGGGAGGTCCTTGCCGAACTGGCGTCCAGCAATATCTGCCTCCAACTTCCCGACTGGGAAGGTAAGATGTACTTCCTTCCAGTCCTTCTGGTCCATAGGTAAAGCTAGGGATAATGGTTTACACTCCTCGAGTGTAGGGCAAGGTTTCCCAGCTTCTATTGGCTTTAATGCTGCTTTGTACCCTTTTTCCATGAAGGGGAAGGCCCGGGTAGATGAAGCAACAAAGGAAGGATGTTTTTTACTCAGAGCTGGCACCTTTGAATTAGTGAAGCCCCTCTCCTTCAAAGTACTAGTCAACAAAGCCTGTGCTTTGGAATGGTCAAAAACTATGACCTCTTTTGGCTCCGTCTCTTCCTTTGATGCTGGCTCCGTCTTCAGACGGACGAAGCAGTCTGGATAAGACTCCAAGCTGGGCCAGAATTCCACATCCTCAATGGGGACTGATCCCAGCTTCTCAGAAATATAAATCTTCCCGGTTGTCATGGGCATGTACTCCGCATGCCTCCACGGGTTCACATCCGAACATGAAGGACGTTCCTTCACGTTGAGTCTCTTGTGAGACCCACGGGATGCTGCAAGTTGGCGTATTTCCAACCTCAATGCAGCTTCCTTTTCAGTATTCTGTTTCTGCATCTGCTGCACCAACATCATAATGGAAGACAGAGTCTTCCCTATGTCGTCAGATGGAAGAGCAGAAGATGTCAAGGGAACTGGTTCTGGGGCAGGAACCGATGAAACCGAAACCGTTTCGACTTCTTCCTCCTCGGTATCAAGAGCCACAGTCGACTCCTCTTCTTGACCTCCTGCAAGAAGGTCCTTCTCAGTGTCTTCTGACACTTCTGACATCCTGTCGTCAAGTTGGATGTCCTTCATCGCGTCCAAAACATCCGATTCTACAGATATCTGAACACAAGGGATCTCTGGGTGAGGCTGTGGTATAACAGCATCTTTAGATGCTCTAGGGAAAAGATAGGCCCGCATCTTTTTGTTTGGAAGGTAAGGCCCCGTGGTGTTCTTTTGAAAACCACAGACCTATCTATGCAGCTTCTCCCTTGCTGTATCCCTTGACTCCGCTGACTGGGGGTCATCGAGAGCCTCAGTAACCAAGGTTTTACAGATGTTACATACCTAGGGGTCCCAATATTTCAGAGTTCCCCTGGTTATGGAACAGCGTGAGTGCGTCCTGCACACCTCATGGCCGCAGAAGTTCTTACTCCGCACGTTGCAGAAGACGCTCTTACACTTGGGTTGGTCCTCCTGTAAAGAGAAGAAAATAAAATGAGTATACAGTGGTTCATCTCACTGGATAAAGTATACAGATATTATAATTAATATTTTGTCCCTTTTTTTTTTTTTGCATATAGCTTAGGAGAGATAAGCTAGAAATTAAATAGGAAAGACACATACATGTGTTTCCTGCCAAGCCAATTGCTGTGACCTCCCTCAAAATTAAAACCATGGGTCATTCTAGTTTGGAAAACCCATCGGATTTCTATCCTGTGAGGATAGGTAAGTGTAACTTAATTCTAGCTTCCAGATGGTTTAAGATTGAGGATCATTATCAGAGATTACTAATTAGTGTATAGAAAGAACTTACTTTCTTTATATTATATGGTCTCAACAATAGGCTGTGCATTACAACACAGAGTATGTTGGAAAAAATTGGGTACTGTATAATATATACTGTAGTTTTCTGTTTGCAGTATGATCTATATTGCAAATATACTGGCTACTGTATAGTCATATACTGTAGTTCCAGCCGGCATATGCTAGCAAGGCTAGCATCAGGGTACAGTTCAGTTGATGTATTGTCGGCTGTGGTAGTGGCCGGCGGAAGACCGCCGGCTGTCGGCACACTATGCCAGCCGGAGAATTAGATATATATATGGCGGTTGGCAACCTCTCCGGCTGTCGGCCTTCTAGACAGCGCAATGCTGGCTAGAGCTGCCAGCAGATTAGAACCCAGTGGTACTAACCAATAGAGAGAGAGAAAGCTTGGAGTGAAGGATAGTGTAAGAGCTCTGCCTTACTGCCTTCTTCCAGAATGAGGGTTCAAATGGAAGGGGAGAATGTATTATTCAGGCTTCCACCCATCCACAACTATTTCCGGTCTCTGCCGGCCACAGGTATATGAATGGCAGTCCAAGAGAGGACTGAAGAACACTCTACAGCAAAGGGATCTTCTGCCGGCAGCCGGCCCAACTCTCCTGGAGCACTATGTCTGTAAGGGAGAACTGAGTGACTATGCCACTACAGACAGAAGCCCGAGCCAGCCCCACAACCTGCCGGCAATCGGCTCGATTGTAGGACAATGGCCAAGAGTTTGTGATGGTTAAGCCATCACTAAAGGACAGAGTGGGGAGCGGTGAGGGTCCTATGGGGTGTGGAAGGAGCCGGCAGGGTTGCCGGTCCTACCTCACCTAAAGAAACTCTGTTCTAGTATTGAAGCCATCCCAGGTGGCAGGAGAATTCTATTCTCCAGCCTAGGGCCGGCTAATACAGTAAAGGGGCCGGCAGCACCCTCGCCGCCACCTCTAACAATAGAGGAACAGAGTTCTAGTGCTGGTGTCGCCTAGGCGGCAGAAGAATGTCTATTCTTCAGCCTTGGGTCCGTCGGCACAGGACTAGTCAGCTAGACCACAGGGAGAAGGTATCAATATCATATAAAGCCTTCAGGTGTGGTCTAGAGAGGTCTAGCCTCCTATGCTGGCAGCTTAGGTCCAGCAGGGGAATGCTATTCATCCTGCCAGCCAGCTGCCGGCACCAGACTAAATACTCTGAGGTTCTGACTAAAACCCAAAACCTGCCTCTGCGGTTACAGGGAAAGGACAAAAAACCCTAGCCTAGTCCTGCCTGAATTACAACTCAAGGCACGACTGACTAGGGTTATAGCCTAGGCTAACTCAGAGGGAAGGAGGGACTGCCCTTAAATCTCCGTAGGAGACAAGCATCGCCTTATAATAATTCTAGGAGATATCTATCGCCGCCAGAATTAATGAAAACGATACATGAGGGCAATCGGGTATGTATGAAAGTATACTAAAACTACTAGGCTAGGAGCCTAGTGGCAGTGAGAATCAATTACCTAAATCACTGAAACTCTCTCGTATACTATCTTGGAAGAGGAAGATATTATGCAATCAATATATCTTATATGTATAAAATTCACCTAAAGCTTCATTAAATCTATAGCACTAGGAAAGTCTATTATATCATGCATGAAAGTACTATAAACTGAACGCCTAGGCTAGGAAGCCTAGTGTAAACAAGGTTCGGTTACCTAAATCGCCGAAACTAATATGAATACTATCGGCATAATATAAAGAATTCCTAGCAATGAAGGCTAAATAGCTAAAGTTATTAAAGCTATTAAAACCGGGTAGGTAATTTTGGCTAACTAAATGACTCATGCGTTATGAATGACAGCACCCATGACTCCTCCGACTTAGGCAACAGCTCTTGCATACGTTAATTTAACCTTAATTCATATTATAAAAAGGCAAGAGCTTACATTTATACAATGTAAAGATCAATACTCAACTTTCCAGAGGCAGAAGAGGCTAAATATTCCAAAATAGCGAGAGAGCACAGGAAAATCACCGAGCAATAGCGCTACGAGAAAAGGAATAAAGATGGCGGTGATGATGACGTCATCTAGATACTCAAAACAGTAATGGAGGAGCGGTACCTTATTAACGGCTCCCCTTCGTTTTCTTGCCACTTTTCCCCCTCGAAGCATAAACGCTATTCGGGGTGAAGATAGCTATGTGGCATGTCAAGAATACGTCCTCTGATATTATGCGATATCCCTAAAAGGAAAAGTTAGGGATATTCACACCAGGAGTTAGAATTCTGGAGACCATAAGGTAAAATTCTCTGGGAATATCAGTGTGGTCAAGTACTGTATACCCTAGAAAGCTACTTTAAAGGAACTTCCATCAGGACGACATGGCCTGAGCCCAAAAACACTCTTGATATGTACAGTTATTTTTACATCACAACGTGATTCTGCGTAAAAAGAACCGAAGTGGAGAGCACACATGAGGAGAGACAGTGCAAGACTGAAGCCGAGTGAGTGAGAGATGGGGTGTTGTGTTGTGTGGATAGGGAAATGGCGTGAAGTATACTGGTCGCATAAAAAGGTCCTCTCTCCACAAAAAGGACCATAACTCACAACTCCAAGTGGTGCCAATTGCTCGTCAGGCTGGGGAGTGTCCCTTGATGGCTGCTGGGCTCTCGCTGTCTGTTGCAGATGACCCTCTTCCTTTCCAAAACCCAGAATTGATGGATGATGGTTTTTCTGATTCCTTGGAGGTGGAAGGCAATACTCTACAGCCAGCTGCACCTATACTACTAGCATCGGAAAAAAAGAGATGCTGAGTCCACCTTCTTTAGGGTACTTTGCAATATCCACATTGTCAACAACCTAGATGACGGATGATTGCTGCTCCCTCCAATGCCAAGCATTGCCCGGAGATAACATGGTTCATGTTAGCCAAGGATGGGTCAGGTAAGTCCAGGAACAGGTTTTGGGAGAGAAGTATTCCATAAAGGCTAATAAGTCTTCTTGGTTGATTCCCGTTTCTCTGCCCAAGCAAAAGAAATATTATAGGATCGTAAGGACCCTTCCTTTTCCTCTTCTAGTAGACCCGAATGTTGCGGTTATTACTCCGGGTTGTTCGTCGGAGAGACTCTTCAATTCCAGTCTTCTCCTTGCAAGCAGAAGCAGTAGCAATGGAAGTAACGGCCATGAACACCCACCAGGCTGCATCCTGGATAGATCACTGGTCTGGCACTGTCAGTTATCTTGCTGTCACCTCGGACTTCACCAACCTGGAGAAGAAGCAGAAGCTGAAAGACATTGTGCTGACAAGCGCAAAGGCTGTTGAGTATGTGATGCACCAGGCAGCCAACCAGTGTGCTAATTAGGTGCTTAAGTGCCAGGAGGCCTTGACTTCCAGGATGCGTAAGTGCATCGGTAGGAGAGAGAAGCTTAGACCTCAGGAATGCCTCTCTTACAACACCTTCATTTTTCGTACAAAAGACATGGCATCCATCACGGAGGGATGGAGGAAAGGTGCCCAGGACTCCTTTATACAGAGGGTGGTGGTGTTTCATGCCCCACAACCATCAACATCAGGACAATTATGGCCAGAAAATCGGCCCATGCCACCTAAGAAAAGAGGAGGGGCTCAGTTCCAACCAATCCTCAGAAAACCTTCTTTGCCCCTTTCCCCTCAAGGACATAACTAAATGAAAGCCAAGGGAAGAGGTAGATGCATGTGCTGGGATGGGCATTTCCTCCACCTTGCCTCCAGTTGGGTGATGCCTACAAAAGAATTGGAGGAGGTGGTGGTGGTTCTACAGGCAGAGGACTGGATGATGAAGATCCTGCATTCAATACCTTCTTCTGTTCATCAGCTCTCCCCTTCCTCTGATTCTTCCTCTTAGTCCACGTCACCTTATCCCCGGGGAACAGCAGAACATCTTACCCTACAGGAAGAAGTTAATTACAGTACCTGCTATGGAAAGACGCCCTTTAGGAAGTCATCGACGGGTCTCTCGGTTTCTTCGGTCGACTTTTTCTTGTGAAAAAGATGTCTGGAGGCTGGAGACCAATCATCGATCTCTTTGCTTTGAAAGCTCTTATTCAGTAGACACCGATCAAGATGAAAACTCTGTCCACAGTCGTTTAGACGATAAGATCAGGGGACTTCCTGGTGAAGTTGGACCTCAAGAACACATGCTTCCAGAGTCTGGTGCATCCAGTATCTTGGAAGTACCAGAGGGTAGTAATTGATAAGAAGGTTTACCAGTTTAAGGTCCTTTACTTCTATTTATCAACAGCTCCACAGGTATTCACAAGGGTGTAAGGCCTTATACCTTCTTGGGCTCATGCCAATGGAATCAGATTGCTTCGCTACCTGGACGACTGGCCGACAATTGCAGATTCCAGAGAGAACCTTTTCATCCTTCGGGATAGGCTTCTCGACTTTTGTCAAGACCTGGGGGTCCTGATAAGTTGAAAGAAGTTAGTCATCATCCCCTCCCACAGACTCATCTACCCAGGGATGGAGATAGTCACCATTCAGGGATGAGTATTCCCATCGGAAGAAAGGATCTCACCGCTTTGTCAAACGGCTCACTTCTTTCTTTTTTGACCAAGTCTGCTATCCCACTCTTAGCAGAAGCTCCTATGTCTCTCTTCTCTTGAATGGTTGATTCCAGGAGGAAGACTATGGTTATGATTTCTTCAATGGCGACTGACATCGTCCTGGTTGCAACACCTCGACGATCCTCAGTCGTTGATGATCCTGGGAACAGAAGCCAAAGATGATCTGGCATGGTGATTGGAAAGCACGAACTTGGAGAAGGAGTCTTGTTATTAGTCTCTCCCCCAAAGTTTCATCTGTTCATAGATGCTTTGAAGGAGGGCTGAGGAGCCCATCCAGACCATCAGATGGTATCAGGAGTGTAGTCAGACCAGAACTGTCAAAACCACATCAACATTCTAGAGTTAAGGGCAGCGTGACTAGCCCTACAGCATTTTTTCTCCTTTCTCGAAGACCACTAGATGGTGTTGTTGAGCGACAACACCACTGTGGTGTCTTTCATTCGCGAACAGGAAGGAACAATGTCCTTTCAATTGTGTCACCTATGAGTCGGGACCCTTACGAGCCTTTGAAACGGGCACCAAATAGGGATCGGACCCTAAAGACAGTGTTCCTGCTTGCTTTGGCCTCGGCCAAACGAGCTAGCAAACTTTTAGTCTCTCTTTCAACATCATCTACTCAAGGGGCGGGAGGGAAGTGTATCTTAGCTTCATCTTTGAATTTTTCACCAAAACCCTGTCTTCTAGCAATCCAAAGTTTCTGACATTTCAGATTTCAAGTCACTGAGATTGCTAAACCACTTATAGCTCAGGAAGTGGTTTAACTACCTCGACTCCCTTACAGGACAAATAGCTTCAGATCAAGGGCAGAGGTTACAAATAAGTCTGGGTTGAAAGTGATGGATGACTGGCCTAACTCATTTTTATTTAAAACTTTTGCTCTCTTGGGGTACAGCCTCGTGAGCATCGCCAGCTGGGCTCAACCTGAAGTGGAGGTAAGATCACTAGGCTCTCAGCTACTTATGAGTATCATAAAAGGATCTTTTTTCCTCACTCCTTTCGATGGGAAGTGTGTTGTATCTAAGTAAACCCACTGATTCATAATATAGCCTTATCATCATGTTTGACAGGTTACACCACAGAGGTTGATGTCCAACTCAATACTTCGAAACACAGGCCGTGTTCCAGGCTTTTTCCAAGTTTCGGTTAAAAAGGTGTAAGGAGCTCTTGTTCTTCGGCCATATGGCAAGAATCTTTGACTCCCGGGTAAAGTTCCAGCAAGTTGGAAGAGGACTTCCTCCATCCTAAGGATGAATCTCTTATAGTAAAGAACGATGGGTTGTATTATTGTATCATGTAAGAACAAATGACAAATTCTAAGAATAATTTGTATTTTTCCAAACTATACAAACCTGAATCCTTTATGCAAACTTGCTTGCCATCATCACCCCCAGATAAGTCCCGACTATAGTCAAAGTACTGTATTTGGTATCATTGGGGGCCGACAAGTGAGACGGCTGGCCAGTAAACTACCGGCTGGTTTACTCCCCGATAAGGTTTTTAACAGCCGTGTTCCAGCTTTTGCTGTTTTCTATCTCCTATAGTTAAGGACTCAGTTTTGTATAATTAGGAAAAATAAAGACTTAATTTTTAAATACGTCATGTTTAAAGAGTATATATGACAAAGAAAATCTGTATTTTAATAAGGAATGTTTAACTCAAGATTACTAATTAAATTTAACAAAATCAATTCACATGTGTTATACAGAATATTTGTGAATATTTTATATACAACTTTATTGGCTTTTTGGATATTGTGAATGCAATATTGTTTGCTTAACAAGAGGTAATAAAAACATAAGCTCCCACAATAACCAAACACATTCCAGGGAGACCAGTTTTCCTGTTTCTGTCCCATGTCCATGATAGAACTTAGTCTCCGATACTGTATTGTAAAAATAGTTGAAGTATGGTTGACAATCCATATTTTCATATTTTTTACAAATTCTTTCTACTTCTAGGTATCATCCTGCCCCCAAAAATTACATATAATTTTGGGAAATGAAGCTTGTGATCTAGATTCTGCTGTGTCTTCATTGGTTTATGCATTTCTTCTTGCCTCGTTACAAAAGGTGAGACTTATCTAGGCCATATGATACTATATTTTTTTTTATAAGAACAATAGACTCAAATTTGAAATGTCATACAATGTGCAGATTTTTTATTTACCTATGCTATATAATACTGTTTAAAGTGGTCTGATATGAAAAAGAATGATGTCATCAATATGGAGAAGTACAGTAGTTTGTTCGTGCATGTATACAAACTTTTCATCCTGTAAGATAAAGATATGTCTTCAGTGCCGGTGGAATGGCCATTGAATTATTAAGGTAGTTGATTAATGATGGGTGGTGCAAGGAGGAAGCATTACTCGCCTGCCTGTTGCAGAATAACCACTGTCGTCTTTGGTTACCATGGGTACAAATGTGTCAGCATGCTGTTCTCTTGACTGTTGGATCTTTTCTTATATTCTTTTGTTATAAATTATAAATATTGATGTTTTGTGAACGCTCTTGCTTTTAAGCAGAAGTTCTATGAAAGTTAAGCATACCTGCAAGATTATTTATGCCTCGTTAAAAGATTTAACTGCCATGTCCTAGCTTCGCTGTATCATTCTCTTATAGTAAATGACTCTGGTTTGTTTAGTTGGGAAAATACAAATTACTGTACAGTAGTTGAAAATTTTTTCACACATTGCTTTCTTTTATTATATACCCTATGTTTTAATATCCTTATGAAATTTTATTATTTCTTTTATTGTTATGGTTTTAAAATGTGTCTATAATCTTTGTTATTGAACTTTCTATGATTTTTAGTTACCATGAAATTCAAATGCCAAAAACTACCATACCTTTTACATTCTATAGTTATGGATATTTAATAAATCCTTATAAATTTCCTTATTCATCATATTATTCAATACTTATAAACATATGTGCTATACAATGAATTAAGGTGAGGTGAACTTTCCCCACTGTCAATTTTAAATTTTTCAATATTAATCTTACCCGATAATCATGTAGCTGTCAACTCCGTTGCCCGACAGAAATCTACGGACGGGATACGCCAGCGATCGCTATACAAGAGGGGGGTGTACTCACCAGCGCCATCTGTGGTCAGGTACTGCAGTACTTCTTGTCAACACCACCTCAATTTTTCCTCTGTCGTGCCGCCGGCAAGACCTACATGGATACGCTGTTGATTTTGGAGTCTTTGTTCACGGTTTTGGTGAAGTATTGCTCTGAAATTTAGCCTTCGCTATACAGGAAGCTTTTCCCTTAGCTTAGATAGCTTTTGGATTTATATTGATTAATGGTATAACGATCTTTGCTTTAATTTTGGAAACCCCCCTTGACTGTTCTCTAATTCAAGATGTCCGACCACTCTCAAGCTCCTAGACAAAGGCGATGTAGTGTTAGGACTTGTAGTAGGCGTCTTCCGAAGGCCTCGGTTGATCCTCACACCGTTTGTTCCGATTGTAGGGGAAAATCCTGTCAGTTGGAAGATCGATGTGAGGAATGTGCCGGGCTTTCGGAATTCGATTTTAATGAATTCCTCAAGTATACGGCTAAGTTAGAGAGGGAGAGAGTTAGGAGGAGTTCTTCTCGCTCTTTGGTTTATTCCTCCCCCCATGATCCTCAACCTTTTCCTTCCCCTGTAGTGGTGACCCCCGAACCTATTATGAGTGCTCAGCCTGATATGTCGGATATGTTACGTGCCATTCAGGCTTTAGGTGATAAGGTGGAGTCTTTAGTGAGTGACCACAATCTTCTCTTGGCAGATGTCAAGGAACTTAAAGTGAAAAGTGCAGTGGGAAGTGGTAGTGCCAGTGCTGTGCCTAGTGTCAGTGTCAGTGTTGCGCATGAGGATACTTCTGTGAGTGCCAGTCGTCCTCCCAGTCCGGGACCTCTTGCAAGCTCCCAAGCCCAGGGGAGAAGCAATGTCGAAGGGCAAAAGGGTTCGGCAGGCCTTGATCGGCGCACAGTTGTATCCTCAGTGGTTGCGGGCGTATCTTATAGAGATCGTCACTTCCACTCCCAGACGATTGAGCCCTTAAATTCCTCGTCTGCGGAAGATGTTTCCGGGAGGAAACGCTGGACCCAGGTCTCAAGGCCTCTTAAGCATAAGGTCCAGACCGAGCGAGTCCAACAGCCCAGGTGTAGCCACTGGGCCAGTTCGGACTCGCCGCAGTCATCTGATGGCTGCACGCCTCCTAAGAGAGGTAAAGCGATGCCTCAACAGGCCTCTGCTCCAACTTCTGTTGATCCCAAGTTGGCTATGCTGCAGACAATGCAGTCGCAGCTTGCGGTGTTGATGCAGGAGTTTCAGGCAGAGAAGGTTAGCACACCTCCTCCTGCGAGCGCTCCTCCACCTCTGCGCAGTCCACCCTGCCAGACGTATGATGTTGAGGCTCCTCCTGCCTCCATGCGTGAGCTGCCGCATTGGGAGTTGCCAGATACCAGCGCTATGCAGCAACCTCCACTTTCCTTGAGGCAGGAGCCTCTTGCTATGCGGCAACCTCCTCAACCCTTGAGGCAGGAGCCTCATGCTTTGCAGCAACCTCCTCTACCCTTGAGGCAGGAGCCTCATGCGTTGCGGCAACCTCCTCCATCCTCGAGGCAGCAACCTCATGCGTTGCGGCAACCTCTACTATCCTTGAGGCAGCAGCCTCAACTCTTGCGGCAACCACCTCAACTCTTGAGGCAAGAACCTCAACTCTTGAGGCGAGAACCTCAACTCTTGAGGCAAGAACCTCAACTCTTGAGGCAAGAACCTCAACTCTTGAGGCAAGAACCTCAACTCTTGAGGCAAGAACCTCAACTCTTGAGGCAAGAGCCTCTCTCTGCGCAGCCACCTCCTCAACCCTTGAGGCAGGCGCAACTCTTGAGGCAGGAACCTCATGCTATGAGGCAGCCGCCTCAACGCATGCAGCAACCGCATTCTTCGCAGCATGAGCCTCTTCCCATTCAACATGAACCGCATACTATGCAGCATGAGCCTCATGCCTTACAGCATTCGCTTCTCACCACGCTTGCTCCTCAGACCTCCGCAGAACCTCCTTCATCCCAGCCTCATGACTTTGTCATTGCCAGCCCTCATCCTCTTCAGCAGAGACTTGATGATGAATCCGCAAGTGCGCATGCACCCGTTCTTCAGGATTCAGCCATTCAGCATACCGCTTTATCGTTACCTCTCGCTTCTCAACCCTCAGGTGATGAGGTTTCTGAGGATGAAGCTGCTCACCTGGATGATCCTTCTTCTGATGTGGAGGAACCCAAGTCGTTGCCACCTTCCATAGACTTTCGTAAGGTCCTGACTCTGTTCAGAGAGTTATACCCTGAACACTTTGTTTCTGCAACCCCTCGTTCTCCTCCATCCGAGTTTTCTCTAGGCATGCAGCCTATTAAGTCTGCCTACACTAAGCTTGTCTTCGCTAGATCATCAAAGAGAGCTTTGAGGATTTTAGGGGATTGGTTGCAGTCCAAGCAGCAACTGGGAAGGACGTCTTTTATGTTTCCTCCTCCTAAGCTGACTTCTAAGTCGGGCGTCTGGTATGCCACGGGAGAGGAACCAGGCTTGGGGGTCCCTGCCTCTGCCCAGGCTGACTTCTCAAGTTTGGTTGACTCTCCCCGTAGGTCGGCTATGAGACGCTCTAAGGTCTGCTGGACCTTTTCTGATCTGGACCACTTCTTGAAGGGAGTCTTTCGCGCCTTTGAAATTTTTAATTTCCTCGACTGGTGCCTGGGGGCCTTGAGCAAGAAGACTGCCCCTTCTGACAAAGACTCGGCCATGCTGATCATGTCCTGTATGGACAAAGCAATTCGCGATGGTTCTGGCGAACTTGCTTCTATTTTTGTCTCAGGAGTCCTCAAGAAAAGGGAACATCTTTGCTCCTACCTTTCTACTGGTATCACCTCTTGCCAGAGGTCACAGTTACTGTTTGCTCCTCTCTCCAAGTTCCTGTTTCCGGAGGAGCTAATCAAAGAGATGGCTGCGGCTCTTATCCAGAAGGATACGCATGACCTCATGGCCTATTCAGCACGTAAGGCTAAAATTGTACCTTCAGTACCGAGAACTTACCGCACCCCGGTGGCTGATACACCTGCTACCAGATTTATTCCGCCCTTTCGTGGCAGAGCCCCCAGCCGAGGAAGTTCCCGCCCAGACGGTCACAGGGGCAAGTCCAAGAAAGGTGCCAAGTCCACGAAAAGCAAGCATTGACTTTCCTCCTCTCCAGACAGCTGTAGGAGCCAGACTCAAGACCTTCTGGCAAGCCTGGGAAAGAAGAGGTGCAGACGCTCAGTCTGTCAAGTGGCTAAGGGAGGGTTACAGAATTCCGTTCTGCCGCAATCCCCCTCTGACCACTTCTCCCATCAACCTCTCTCCCAACTACAAGGAAAAGGACAAGAGGCTAGCGTTACATCAAGAGGTGTCGCTCCTGTTACAGAAGGAGGCAGTGGTGATAGTCCGGGATCATCAATCCCCGGGCTTTTACAACCGTCTCTTCCTGGTGGCCAAGAAGACAGGAGGTTGGAGACCGGTGCTGGACGTCAGTGCGCTCAATGCTTATGTCACCAAGCAGACGTTCACAATGGAGACGACGAAGTCGGTCCTAGCAGCGGTCAGGCAGGAGGACTGGATGGTCTCGTTGGATCTGAAAGACGCCTACTTTCACGTTCCCATCCATCCAGACTCCCAACCTTTTCTGAGATTCGTCTTTGGAAAGGTTGTGTACCAATTCCAAGCCCTGTGTTTTGGCCTAAGCACGGCACCTCTGGTGTTTACGCGACTGATGAGGAATATTGCAAAATTCCTTCACTTGGCGGACATCAGAGCCTCCCTTTATTTAGACGACTGGCTTTTAAGAGCCCCCACAAGTCGTCGCTGTCTGGAGAGTCTCAGATGGACTTTGGATTTGACCAAGGAACTGGGTCTATTGGTCAATTTAGAGAAGTCCCAGCTTGTTCCTTCCCAAACCATCGTTTACCTGGGAATGGAGATTCAGAGTCAAGCTTTTCGGGCTTTTCCGTCGGCCCCAAGAATCAACCAAGCCCTAGAGTGCATCCTGAGCATGCTGAAGAAGAACAGATGCTCGGTGAGACAGTGGATGAGTCTAACAGGGACTCTGTCATCGTTAGCCCTGTTCATCGAGTTAGGGAGACTCCACCTCCGCCCCCTTCAGTACCATCTAGCAGCTCACTGGGACAAGGATATGACGCTCGAGGCGGTCTCTATTCCTGTTTCCATAGAGATGAGGGCTACTCTAATGTGGTGGAAGAGCAACATCCTTCTCAAGGAGGGTCTCTCTTTAGCTGTTCAGACCCCCGATCTTCATCTCTACTCGGACGCATCAGACTCGGGCTGGGGCGCGACCTTGGACGGACAGGAATGCTCGGGGACATGGAACCAGGAACAGGAAACGCTTCACATCAATTGCAAGGAGTTGTTGGCAGTCCATCTGGCCTTAATGAACTTCAAGTCCCTCCTGCTAAACAAGGTGGTGGAGGTGAACTCCGACAACACCACAGCCTTGGCGTACATCTCCAAGCAGGGACGGACTCATTCGAGGAAGCTGTTCGAGATAGCAAGGGACCTCCTCATTTGGTCAAGAAGTCGAAAGCTCACGCTGGTAACGAGGTTCATTCAGGGCAATATGAATGTCTCGGCAGATCGCCTCTGCAGGAAGGGTCAAGTCATCCCCACAGAATGGACCCTTCACAGGAACGTGTGCAGCAGACTTTGGGCCTTGTGGGGTCAGCCAACGATAGATCTGTTCGCTACCTCGATGACCAAGAGGCTCCCATTGTACTGTTCCCCGATCCCAGACCCGGCAGCAGTTCACGTGGATGCTTTTCTGCTGGATTGGTCCCACCTCGATCTGTATGCATTCCCGCTGTTCAAGATCATCAACAGGGTTCTTCAGAAGTTTGTCTCTCACGAAGGGACACGGCTGACGTTGGTTGCTCCCCTTTGGCCTGCAAGAGAATGGTTCACAGAGGTACTGCAATGGCTGGTCGACGTTCCCAGGACTCTCCCTCTAAGAGTGGATCTTCTACGTCAACCTCACGTAAAGAAGGTATACCCAAGCCTCCACGCTCTTCGTCTGACTGCCTTCAGACTATCGAAAGACTCTCTAGAGCTAGAGGCTTTTCGAAGGAGGCAGCCAGAGCGATTGCCAGAGCAAGGAGGATATCCACTCGCAGAGTCTATCAATCCAAGTGGGAAGTCTTCCGAAGCTGGTGCAGAGCCAATGCAGTTTCCTCTACCAGTACCACTGTAACCCAAGTTGCTGACTTCCTGTTACATCTTAGGAATGTTAGATCTCTTTCGGCTCCTACGATCAAGGGGTACAGAAGTATGTTGGCAGCAGTTTTCCGCCACAGAGGCTTGGATCTTTCCTCCAACAAAGATCTGCAGGACATCCTTAGGTCTTTTGAGACCTCTAAAGAACGTCGCTTGTCCACTCCAGGCTGGAATCTAGACGTAGTCCTAAGGTTCCTTATGTCACCTAGATTTGAACCTCTCCAGTCAGCCTCTTTCAAAGACCTTACTCTCAAAACTCTTTTCCTCGTCTGCCTTGCAACAGCCAAAAGAGTTAGTGAGATTCACGCCTTCAGCAGGAACATAGGATTCACATCTGAAACAGCTACATGTTCCTTACAGCTCGGTTTTTTGGCAAAAAATGAACTTCCTTCACGTCCTTGGCCTAGATCGTTCGAAATTCCTAGCCTTTCCAACATGGTGGGTAACGAACTGGAAAGAGTTCTTTGCCCTGTCAGAGCTCTAAAGTACTATCTTAAGAGGTCAAAACCTTTACGAGGGCAATCAGAGGCCTTATGGTGTGCCATTAAGAAACCTTCGATGCCTATGTCTAAGAACGCAGTTTCTTATTACATAAGGCTTCTGATTAGAGAAGCTCATTCTCACATGAAGGATGAAGACCTTGCTTTGCTGAAGGTAAGGACACACGAAGTGAGAGCTGTGGCTACTTCAGTGGCCTTCAAACAGAACCGTTCTCTGCAGAGTATTATGGATGCAACCTATTGGAGGAGCAAGTCAGTGTTTGCATCATTCTATCTCAAAGATGTCCAGTCTCTTTACGAGAACTGCTACACCCTGGGACCATTCGTAGCAGCGAGTGCAGTAGTAGGTGAGGGCTCAACCACTACATTCCCTTAATCCCATAACCTTTTTAACCTTTCTCTTGAATGCTTTTATTGTTGTTTTGGGTTGTTACGGTGGGCTAAGAAGCCTTCCGCATCCTTGTTGATTTGGCGGGTGGTCAATTCTTTCTTGAGAAGCGCCTAGGTTAGAGGTTGTGTTGAGGTCCTTTAGTATGGGTTGCAGCCCTTTATACTTCAGCACCTAAGAGTTGTTCAGCCTCCTAAGAGGACCGCTGCGCTCAGTAAGGAAGACGTACTTATTAAAGGCAGAGTAATGGTTCAAGTCGACTTCCTTACCAGGTACTTATAATTTCATTTGTTATTTTGAATAACTGATAAAAATGAAATACGGGATACTTAGCTTCTTGATTAACATGTACACTGGTTTTCACCCACCCCCCTGGGTGTGAATCAGCTACATGATTATCGGGTAAGATTAATATTGAAAAATGTTATTTTCATTAGTAAAATAAATTTTTGAATATACTTACCCGATAATCATGATTTAATTGACCCACCCTTCCTCCCCATAGAGAACCAGTGGACCGAGGGAAAAATTGAGGTGGTGTTGACAAGAAGTACTGCAGTACCTGACCACAGATGGCGCTGGTGAGTACACCCCCCTCTTGTATAGCGATCGCTGGCGTATCCCGCCCGTAGATTTCTGTCGGGCAACGGAGTTGACAGCTACATGATTATCGGGTAAGTATATTCAAAAATTTATTTTACTAATGAAAATAACATATTTAACTTAGCCGGTGAATATATAATAGCTGCAACTCTGCGGCTCGACAGACAACATACTTAAAAAACACGCGAGCGATCGCTATGCAGGTTGCGGGTGTGCCCACCAGCGCCAACTGTCGGCCAGATACCACTCTCGCATGTAAACACAACCTTCAATTCTTCTCTGTCGACGTTGGCGACAAGACGTACTTTTACTCGCTGTAGAACCTGGAGTTTTCCCATCATATTTGGTGAAGTACTTTAATTTGGTTTGAGCTATCGCAGTACAGGTGTTTTCCTTCAACATAAACCCTTGAACTCTTTTTTGAATCGGATTATTTGTTGATGACTTGGATTGTTTTTGGAATTTTCTTTGACTAATTCAAAATGGCTGACCCTTCTCAAGTACCTAAGTTTCGAAAGTGTAATGCTAGGGACTGTAATAGGCGTCTTCCAAAGGCTTCTCTCGACCCTCATACCGTTTGTTCCAATTGTCGGGGTAAAACCTGCCAATTGGGAGATCGGTGTGAGGAATGCGTGGGCCTTTCGGAATTCGATTGGATCGAATTTGATAAATATACACGCAGGTTAGAGAGAGATAGGGTAAGGAGAAGTTCATCTAGGTCCGTAGATTTTTCCTCTCCACATGCCCCTGAACCTAATCCTTCCCCTGTAGTGGTTGTTCCTAACCCCCCTTCTAGCACTCAGGAGCCGTCTATGCAAGACATGATGCGTGCTATTCATGCCTTGGGGGAGAGAGTTGAGGCTTTAGCAAGTGACCGTAACCAACTCATGGCTGACGTCAAGGAACTCAAGTGCCAAAGTGCCACGGCGGAAAGTGGGAAAGTGCTTAGTGTTACGCAAAGTGTTGTGAACAGTGTTGCGACCGAGGGTTCGTCTGTTCGTGCCTGTCATTCACCTAGTCCGGGACCTCTTGCAAGCTCCCAAGCCCAGGGGAGAAGCAATGTCGTACGACTTATGGGTTCGAGAGGCCTTGATCAGCAAACAGACGTTCCCTCTTTGGTATCAGGCGTATCTCGTCAAGATCGCCCCTACCATAAGACGAGAGAGCCCATTTTTACCCCGTCGTCCGAAGGCGTTTCACGTAAGAAACCATGGAGCAAGGTCTCTAGACCTTTGAAACGCAAGTCGGTCCCTTCAGGACAAGTCCAACGTCCCGGATGTAGTCACTGGGACAGTTCGGACCCGTTGCCGTCATCGGATGACTGCTCGCCGCCTAAGCAAGGCAAAGTTGTGCCGTCTCAGTCGCTTACCCCGTCTGTTACCGCACCCGTTTCCGTAGACCCTAAATGGGCTTTAATGCAGGACATGCAGTCTAAGCTTGCGTCCCTTATGGAAGACTACAATGCAGAGAAGGTTTCCGTCGAACCTAGCCGTTTTTCTCATGGAGATACTGGCCGTCAGCCATCCAAGCGTTCTGTTGTGCGTCCTGTTGACGTTGATGTAGCATTCTCACGTCAACCAGTTGGGGTTGTACCTCCTCCGATGCGGTCCCGTGTGGATTTCCAGCCGCACGTTGACGTTAGGCAACTCACTGATGCGACTGGTGACGTTCAAGACGTTCACCAACCATCAGAGTTGACTTGTTTTGACGCGGTGCGTCAACCTCCGCAACCCAGTGTGGTGTTGACTGCACAACCCAGACGGTCTAAGCAGTCTCGGGTGGACGCTGTGCGTCCTCGCGCACCTGTTGTTGTTGACAGTTCCCAGACTGTTCAGCAGTTTCAGGACGCTGCGTCCTGCTCCGTCACGTATGCACCAGTGCGGTCAAACGTTGCCTACCCCTTTGCCGTTTTCTCATCAGTTATCAGATGAGGAACTTTCAGATGAGGACGTTGCTGAACCCCAGCCTGAGGATCAGCCTTCAGATTTAGATGAGCCTAGAGCAGTTCCACCATCTATGGACTTTAAAAAAGTCATGCTTGTTTTTAAAGAGTTGTTCCCTGAACACTTTATCTCTGTGGCTCCTCGTTCGCCGCCGTCTGAGTTCGTTTTAGGCGTTCCTGCTGCCATGCCAGCCTTTACGAAACTCGTTCTCTCTCGCTCATCCAAGAGAGCTTTACGGCTGTTAGGCGATTGGTTAGAAACCAAGAGGAGTTTAGGGAAGACGGCCTTTGCCTTCCCCCCATCTAAACTCTCGTCTAGATCGAGCGTCTGGTATGCCACGGGAGAAGTTCTCGGCTTGGGAGTTCCTGCCTCTGCCCAGGGCGACTTCTCAAGTCTTGTAGACTCTCCCCGCCGCCTTGCCATGAGACGCGCTAAGATTAGTTGGTCATCCTCTGACCTGGACCACCTACTTAAAGGCATCTTTAGGGCGTTTGAAGTTTTTAACTTCCTGGACTGGTGTTTGGGAGCCCTGAGTAGGAAAATCTCATCTTCCGATAGGGATGTTTCCTTACTCATTATGTCCTGCATGGACAAGGCCGTCCGCGATGGATCCAACGAGCTTGCCGCCTCATTCACGTCAGGAGTCCTAAAGAAACGAGAGTCTCTGTGCTCTTTTCTTTCAGCAGGAGTGACGCCATGTCAAAGATCTGAGCTACTCTTTGCGCCTTTGTCTAAGTGCTTGTTTCCTGAAGTCTTAGTTAAGGAAATAGCCTTGTCTTTAGTGCAGAAGGACACCCACGATTTAGTTGCGTCCTCGGCTCGCAAAGTTCCCCCTTTGCCTGCCTTGTCTGCTAGACCTAGGATAGACACTCCAGCGTCCAGGTTTATTCCGCCCTTTCGTGGCAGAGCCCCCAGCAGGGGAGGTGCTCATGCTGAAGGGAAGAGAGGAAAGAGGAAAGGATCCAAGTCCTCGCGGGGCAGAGTCTGACTGCCCGCAACTTCAGACAGCAGTAGGTGCCAGACTCAAGAACTTCTGGCAGGCCTGGGAGAAGAGAGGCGCAAATCAACAATCTGTAAGGTTGCTCAGAGAGGGGTACAAAATCTCTTTTGTTCGCAGACCTCCTCTAGCGACGTCCCCCATCGATCTCTCTCCCAGGTACCGAGAGGAAGCAAAGAGACAAGCCCTGAAACTGGAAGTGTCTCTTTTACTAGAGAAGGGAGCGGTGGTCAAAGTCTCGGACCTTCAATCACCGGGGTTTTACAACCGTCTCTTCCTAGTACCAAAGAAGACAGGAGGTTGGAGACCGGTGCTAGACGTCAGTGCTCTGAATGTCACCATGGAGACCACAAAGTCAGTCTTAGCAGCGGTCAGAAAGGGAGACTGGATGGTCTCTCTCGACCTAAGGGACGCTTACTTCCACATCCCCATTCACTCAGATTCCCAACCTTTTCTGAGATTCGTCTTCGACGATGTGGTGTACCAGTTTCGGGCCCTGTGCTTTGGCCTAAGCACAGCTCCTCTCGTGTTTACGAGGCTTATGAGGAATGTGGCAAAATTCCTCCATTTATCGGACATCCGAGCCTCCCTTTATTTGGACGACTGGCTTCTCAGAGCCTCTTCCAGTCATCGCTGTCTGAAGGATCTCAATTGGACTCTAGATCTGACCAAGGAATTGGGACTCCTAGTCAACTTGGAAAAGTCCCAGCTGATCCCATCCCAAACTATTGTGTATTTAGGGATGGAGATTCACAGTCCAGTTTTTCGGGCTTTTCCGTCGGCCCCCAGAATAGATCAAGCCTTGCTCGTCATCCAGAAGATGTTGAAGAAATAACGTTGCTCAGTCAGGAATTGGATGAGTCTGGTAGGAACTCTATCATCCCTGGAGCAGTTTGTCTCGCTAGGAAGGCTACACCTCCGACCTCTACAATTCCATCTAGCTTTTCACTGGAAAAAGGACAAGACGCTAGAGGCGGTCTCGATCCCGATTTCCGAAAAGATAAAGACTTGTCTGACTTGGTGGAAAGACAATATCAGTCTACGAGAGGGTCTTCCCCTAGCAGTTCAGAAACCCAACCACGTTCTCTTCTCAGACGCATCGGACTTGGGCTGGGGCGCGACGCTGGACGGTCGGGAATGCTCAGGTCTGTGGAACTCGAGTCAGAGGAGCATACATATCAACAGCAAGGAGCTTTTGGCAGTTCACCTGGCCTTGAGAAGCTTCGAGAGTCTCCTTCGAGGCAAGGTGGTGGAGATCAACTCGGACAACACCACGGCCTTGGCGTACATTTCCAAACAGGGAGGTACCCACTCACTGACTCTGTACGAGATCGCAAGGGACCTGCTCATCTGGTCAAAAGATCGAGACATCTCCCTAGTAACGAGGTTCATCCAGGGCGACTTGAACGTTCTAGCAGATTGTCTCAGTCGGAAAGGTCAAGTAATTCCAACTGAATGGACCCTCCACAAGGATGTGTGCAAGAGACTGTGGACGACTTGGGGTCAACCCACCATAGATCTCTTTGCAACCTCTTTGACCAAGAGGCTTCCAATCTATTGCTCTCCAGTTCCAGACCCAGCAGCAATACATATAGATGCCTTTCTTCTAGATTGGTCACACCTAGACCTTTACGCATTCCCACCATTCAAGATTATCAACAAGGTACTGCAGAAATTCGCCTCTCACGAAGGGACAAGGTTGACGTTAGTTGCTCCCCTCTGGCCCGCGAGAGAATGGTTCACCGAGGTACTTCGATGGCTGGTAGACTTTCCCAGAAGTCTTCCTCTAAGAGTAGACCTTCTACGACAGCCGCACGTAAAGAAGGTACACCAAGGCCTCCACGCTCTTCGTCTGACTGCCTTCAGACTATCGAAAGACTCTCGAGAGCTAGAGGCTTTTCGAAGGAGGCAGCCAGTGCGATTGCTAGAGCGAGGAGAGCTTCTACCATTAGAGTTTACCAGTCGAAGTGGGAAGTCTTCCGAGACTGGTGCAAGTCAGTTTCCGTATCCTCGTCCAGTACCTCTGTAGCCCAAATCGCTGATTTTCTCTTATACCTGAGAAAAGGCCGCTCCCTTTCAGCTCCCACGATCAAGGGCTACAGAAGCATGTTGGCCTCGGTCTTCCGGCATAGAGGCTTAGATCTTTCCAACAATAAAGATCTTCAAGACCTCCTTAAGTCTTTTGAGACCTCTAAGGAACGTCGTTTGGCTACACTTGGGTGGAATTTAGACGTGGTCCTAAGATTCCTCATGTCAGACAGGTTTGAGCCTTTACATTCAGCCTCCCTGAAAGATCTCACTCTTAAGACTCTTTTCCTGGTATGCTTGGCCTCTGCTAAAAGAGTCAGTGAGCTTCATGCCTTCAGCAAGAACATCGGGTTTTCGTCAGAAAAAGCCACTTGTTCTCTGCAGCTTGGTTTCCTAGCCAAGAATGAGCTGCCTTCTCGTCCTTGGCCTAAATCTTTCGATATTCCTAGCTTATCGGAGATTGTAGGCAATGAACTAGAAAGAGTATTATGCCCTGTTTGAGCTCTTAAGTTCTACTTAGCTCGTACTAAACCTTTACGAGGCAAATCTGAAGCGTTATGGTGTTCGGTTAAGAAACCATCCTTACCTATGTCAAAGAATGCTTTGTCATATTTTATTAGATTGTTAATACGAGAAGCTCATTCACACTTGAGTGAGGAAGACCGATCTTTGCTTAAGGTTAAGACGCACGAGGTTAGAGCTGTAGCAACTTCCGTGGCCTTTAAGCAAAATAGATCTCTGCAAAGTATCATGGACGCAACCTTTTGGAGAAGCAAGTCAGTGTTCGCGTCATTTTACTTGAAAGATGTCCAGACTCTTTACGAGAACTGCTACACACTGGGACCATTCGTAGCAGCGAGTGCAGTAGTGGGTGAGGGCTCAACCACTACAATTCCCTAATTCCATATCCTTTTAATCTGTCTCTTGAAATGTTTTTTAATGTTGTTTTTATGGGTTGTTCGGAATGCTAAGAAGCCTTTCGCATCCTGGTTGATTTGGCGGGTGGTCAAAGTCATTTCTTGAGAGCGCCCAGATTAGGGGTTTGATGAGGTCCTGTTGTATGGGTTGCAACCCTTGATACTTCAGCTCCTGGGAGTCTGTCAGCATCCTAAGAGGATCGCTGGGCTCCGTGAGGAAGACAGACTTACAAGGCAGAGTAATCGTCTAAGTCGACTTCCTTACCAGGTACCTATTTATTTTGGTTTTGTTATATTGATAACTGTCAAAATGAAAAAACTCTTAGCTTATACGCTGTAAACATATTTAACTCTGGTCTCTACCCACCTCCTTGGGTGTGAATAAGCTATTATATATTCACCGGCTAAGTTAAATATTTAAAAATTATATTTTAATTATAAAATAAATTTTTGAATATACTTACCCAGTGAATATATAAATTAAACGACCCTCCCTTCCTCCCCAATAGAGACGCAGTGGGACGAGAAGAATTGAAGGTTGTGTTTACATGCGAGAGTGGTATCTGGCCGACAGTTGGCGCTGGTGGGCACACCCGCAACCTGCATAGCGATCGCTCGCGAGTTTTTTAAGTATGTTGTCTGTCGAGCCGCAGAGTTGCAGCTATTATATATTCACCGGGTAAGTATATTCAAAAATTTATTTTATAATTAAAATATCATTTTTCACCCCGGTGAACCTTCTCTAGGGTTGTAATAGCTTAATGGAAACGTCCCTGCCTGGGGTTCTGCCAGACTCTGGTTGGAGACCCGCTCAAGCTCAATAGTTTTTTAGTGTCTGCAACCATACCATCCTTGTGAGCAAAAGATGGGGGAGTTTGGGGGAGCCCATAGATCTACCTGCTGAGTCATCAACACCCATTGCCTGGCCCTCTCTAGTCCTAGTTTGGATGGAGAGGAGCCTTGGGCACTGATCATATGTATATATGGTAAGTGTCTAGGGTATTGTTAATGTTTGTCCCTTGCCTCTTCCATTCATGAGTAGCCTTTAAACCTTAAACCTATGGCAGTAAATTTTCCCGAATTGAACTTTCCTATATCCAGCCCATATGTCAACTAGTGTAATATTGCATGTGATTTGCACTGAACACCAAGTCTAGGTAATTGAGGGTAAAGATACACTTTTGCGAAGCTATCCTCCTCCTATTCATCTTCCCCTTCTCATTCTGATGATTTGTCTCAGAAGAAGGAGAGGAAAGAATTGAAGAATTTCAGGAATAGCATCTCTTCAAGCTGTCTCTACTCTCCTTTGAGAGAAGGAGATGGCTCCCACCCTATATCAAATCCTGTGTGAATCAAGGTACTAGCCCATTGGTCCAATACAGCTGATTACACAGCTCTATTTGTCTGAGGGATTGCCCGTTCTGAGCCGATCGCCTTCTCCAACTTATCACCCACGCAAATGTATGATCTAATTTATGTGGGACCAATCACCCATGCAATTGCTGATCTATCAAATGCTGATCGGTCCTTCAGCTAATCGGTACCTTATTACGGCCAATCACACGTAGCTAACAATTCCTTTGCCTGTGGTCTGTCACATGGGGCATGGTCGATATGTCCTGTATTAAGCTGATCACAGCACGCTTCAAATTATCGAAGTGCTTGAGCATCCTCTCTCTCTCTGTTTACATGAAATAATGGATACCGCTCAAGTTTTTTTCTTTCATAAGGTTCTGTACTTCAGTACTTCTGAAAGAAGAGACGCCACTGCTCAACCACTGCCTTGTACCAGTCCTGCATGCCAGTATGCTGTGGATTGTGCTGAGCCAGTCAGTGACTGGTGCTCACTCTAGGCTTCCAAGCACCAAGCATGGCTGACCACACGACTACACCCATCCACCAGAAGGAAGCTACGCTGTACTGCTTTTGCTTTCGGGTGGCCGGGCTTGTTTCCCATACATGGAACAAGACCGATCACTTCCCAATTCATTGTCTGCTTCCTTATTATAAGATCTTGGATCCATTTATATTTGACTGTCTATATTTAAGAGAGAGGAAACAAACTGAGAGTGGGTTGACAAGTACATTGTCTTTAGCCTTTCGGTACCATCTATCGACTATCAGTCGATTGTGGTAGCACCTTTTTGGGACAGAGACAATAGGTACTTTGAGGATTGGATATGTGCTGGACTCATCTTTTATCTCTAAGGAGGGTGATCAGATAGCAGTGGAAGGGGATGCCAAATATCAGTACTCATTCATGTATTGTTTGTCATCCCTTAAGAACTCTGGTATTTTGAGGGGAATTGTAGAAATGGTATCTGGCTTGGTTTTAGGAAGGTCCTGGCCTTCTCCAAATCCCAGCAATGACCAGTAGCAGGTTCTTCCTCCAGAATGGGTTGGAACCTACTTCATCCATTCTTTCCCCTCCTAGGCTCAGTACAGGAGGGATGCTAAGAGGAAGAAGAAAGGGGAAACAATGCAGAGGTAGGAGGATGCCTTGCCTTGCACATTCCCTCCCTCTTCCATCCAAATCTGTTCATTACCTATACCTTCCAGGTTCAGTCTCTGGTCATGTCACATATATAGAGTGATCGTGTATGCTTATGCTAGAAGTCTTGTATGACCAAGTCTAGCCCTCTCTGTTGGCTCTTCACGAGTTGTCTCGGGGACGGAGCATGAGTTTCTACTCCTCTGAGTCGAACCAATAATTGTCAGGGCATGTTTAGTTGGAACCTTTACTCCATCACCATATTCCAGAGAGGAAGACTTCCCACTTTTGGTGACTCAAGGGACTTGTAATGCATGCAGGCCTTCAGTCATTCCAAAAGTGCTTCTTTTATTCCTTAGATTTACTTGTACTCATATCAGTGAACTTAGAGTTAGTGTACCTGCTTCTAAGTTGCAAGAACAACTGTTTACAATATGAGAAGAGTGATTTTGCTCTCTCTTCTTTATCCTCTACCAACTCCTTTCCCCTCTTATTATCTTCTTTAGACACTTCTTCAAAGGAAAAGTACAGTATTCCCTCATGTATCGCTGATAATTGGTTCCAGGTAACCCCCGCTGTAGGTGAAAATCTGCTAAGTAGCGATGCCCTGTTTATCTTATCATTTACGTATATTTTAAACCTTTATAAACCTCCTTCATACTTAAATTAGACCGCCCTCTAATCTGTATTATCTTTTCCCGCACTCATATAGTATTATACAAAAAACACTTCTGTGTATGAAAATTTTCTTTGTGAATAGTACACGTACAGTTTAAAGTCTATAAGCTGTTACAGTAAGCATTATTATAAGTTATTTAATCAAATTTTTAATTTTACATTCTCTCTCTCTCTCTCTCTCTCTCTCTCTCTCTCTCTCTCTCTCTCTCTCTCTCTCTCTCTCTCTCTCTCTCTCTCTCTCGTTTTTTTTTTTAATTTTACATTCTTCCTCTCTCTCTGTGAGTATGATGAGGTTCTACTCACTATTGAAGGTATTGCTGCTGGTCTTGAATGAGGATTATGATATTCTTCTCATCTTTCTTAATATAGGGAACGGTCGACTCAGTGATGTAATCAAACGGTGGAGAGCCTGATAGGACAGTTTTCTTCTTGGATAGTACCTGTCGGGACTTAACCCGGACTCCATACCCTAGGTGAAGGTAAGATTTTTCAAACATCTTCCCCATTCCTGCTGAGAATAGGAACTCTGTCCTTGCTCATAGATAGTTTTTGCCTCCTTATGGAGCCAGTAACGGAGCTTACTAGTTAATCAATTCCATCTGGGTTCGTCAAGTGAAGCTACTGCTGTGGACAGCTACTGCTTTGGTACTGGGTGCAGGTGAGTGGCCCGACACACACCAATCACCAGCATCGAAGGCCAAGTAAAGTTAGGGTATACGCTTCCCTTGAAGCCCCTTCCTCCATCAGGAGGAGCTGGCAGTACCTACCCAGTGATCATTTGCCTGGGACTTTGTCAATCAGACTGTGAGCTGGGTATGACAGATGTTCTTGACATACTGGAAAATAGCACTCGATCTCAAATTAAAATGATAACCTGGTAGAGCCTTTGACCCAAGATAAGGATATTGTAATGGTAATCATGGAATATCTATTGTAATCATGAAACATCTATTAGAGTATGTGGCCAAGGATTAGAGAGCAAGCACTGGTGAAATCCCCCCTTCACCTTGGATTGCTGTATAACACCAGATTTTGTACTAGTAATGTTATATCTTGACTCTCCCTTCCTTCACTACTAGAAAAGAAGGAGAATCATGATATGAGTAGAATGTGTAGTATATTTAATGTATAAGATAATGCTTATCTAAAATACTATTGAGGAGGAACTAATCAAGAAAGCTAGGAACATTACATGGGGATGAGGAGTTGGGGCCTCAGGTGATCAGATGGATGGGTGTGGTAAGGAGGGATATGGGTGGGATGGGACTGTAGGGAAAATGATGCACGGAATAGAAAACTTGTAGAAAGTTCATTCGAGCTGCTGACCCTACTAGATAGTGGGATTAATAAGATTGGAAGAAAATGGGTGGTATGACTCATGGAACTAGCAGATTATGGGCATACATAGAATGTATGTTTGTATTGTAATAAGCATTTAAATAAGTTAAAAATTATATGTCTATAATGTTATGTTGTTCTTTGACTGATCATGTCTGCAATTTAAGGTAACCTAGTAATCTTTTTATTTCTTTTTAGGGTGATGATGAAGAGAACTGGGCCATAGTTCCATCACTAAATATTCAACAGGAAGACTATCCTCTTAAGACTGAAGTGTCTTATTGGTTGAGTAAGCATGGTGTCACCCAAGAGCATATTATATTCAGGTAATGGATACAGTATTATTCTCATTGAACCAGAAACATTTTTATCAGATTTTTTTTTATGGGGTGGTGTAAATAAATCTGCCTTAGATCACATCTACTCCAAAGCATCGTACTAGCTCTTTCTCCATTACTTCCAAAGCTTTCCTGATTGTCTCATTTTATTACTCTCCTATCTCATACCTTTCTACTTAATAGCTTTGTCCATTTTTTCATCCCATCCCCTAACCATTATGTGGCGAACCACTTCCCAAACATAAACAATAAATCTCAAAAACTTAACTTTGCCAAGGGATGGAGAGACTTTGTCATGATTTACTATTTCTATAAAAGGAAATAGGCTGTGGTACATTATCTGTCTTGCAAAATATGGATTTGAGTCTCAATTAATGGAATTTTAAAGATAATTCTTTTATTTCTATTCTTTCTTGATGTTCATATATTGCTTTGCGTTTGAAGCTGACTTGTATCAACATTAACCAAAAAAAAGTACTAAATATTTCCAGTTTTCATCCCCTTAAGAGGCTTGTACCTCTTGGCCATCAATGCGCCAAATTGCGACTCACTTTAACAAACTACAGTACTTTGTGGCAAGATCTTACCCACTTCTCTATAATCTGGAAGTCTACATAAAGATTCTATTCTCTTGACTTCATTAGTTAGTGGGGAGAAGGGAGGGCATTCATATAAACTTCAGGGGGGTATTGAAATAGAAAATGCAATAGATAAAATTTAGTTAATTTTTATGATAGAAATAGAAAATGTAATCATGAAAATTCCTTATGTTTGTATGAACCTCCCCTGATGTTCGTATTGCTTGCTCCCACACTCTGATGAAGGTGGGTCATGAAAGAAAAATAAAAAATACAAATACAAAATATCTCTTAGTTACCCTAGATTTACCTCTAGCCGGTGGCTTAGGTACCAAATTATTACAAATAATGTTATAATTAAATCTCCAGTTGTGCCTACATGAATACAAACTCTTGTTCTTTACATAGGGGTAATTGCAATAGTGAAGCTGGAATACAGTTATAGACATTAACAAAATGTCAACAACTTATTGGGTTCTTACCAATTTGTAGCAGGGAAGCACCCTCCTTCCTGCTCATCACTGCAGTACCACTTTATGATTTCATCTGAGGTTGAGAGTGGATGTTCTCTTCCATGCTCTGGAGTATTGGCTAAAAATTGAACTTTTCCTCTTCCTTTTCAGGAGTGTAAATTGTGCATATTTTAACCGAGGATGCCAGACATACAAACTTGCCTAGACATGGTGGGACCCTCACCAATTTTGCCCTCATGCAGAGGACACTTCTGCAGAGTCTTCTTCATGCAAAGAGTGTTGAGAGAGGTGATCCTCCCAGGTGGAGTGGTATGGCAGGAGGAAGAAGAAGAAATCCAAAAGGGATTCTTTGCCTTTGGGGTCTTCCTTGAAGTTGAAAAAGGTTCAACCTCTCTCCCTTTTGCCTGATACCCTCCCTTCTGGCTCTTCTCGCTCATCTTCCTTTGGAGGGCAATAAAGTTAGAGCGGCAGCCCTTTTACCCTGGGGTTACCTTTGGGTCAGGAGGCTCTTCCCAACAGAATTTTACGAGACTGAGTTCTCATACCCTCGTTCGTGATAAAAAGTACCACACTCGTTCCCTTCCCTCTTCCGACAGTTCCCAAGAGACGACAAAATCCTCGCCATCGCTAAGGAAGACAACAGCCTAGCTCCACCCTCATTTGAACAGAGTAAGGATGTGAGCAGGCCTTCTCAACAACTTCACCGAGACAGCTGTCCACACACAAGGTCTCTGTGCGTACTGGCTCAGACTGTACGGCCTTCCACACATACCAAAGACTCCACACTCATTCTCATTGATTAACAAACATGAGTTCGATGACATTGGCAGAGTGCTTGTCTCCTGCCGACCGACTCTCCACTCAACTGGGATCTACTCTCTGTCTTCACGATCAAGGAACATCAGACTGTCTTGTTCAGCTGTCTCTTATTGACTGACCCTCCATGCACCAGGGATCCACTTACACTTTGCATCCATGCACACCTTGGATCCACACTCACCTGGGATCCATGCACATTTGATCCAAGCATACTTGGTATCCACGTGCACTTTGGATCCTCATGCACCTGGAGTCCACGGTCACATGGGTTCCTCACACATCTGGGGTTCACTCATACCTAAAATCCATGTATACTGGGGTTTCACTCGTACC
Source organism: Palaemon carinicauda (assembly GCF_036898095.1). Classification (NCBI taxonomy): domain Eukaryota; kingdom Metazoa; phylum Arthropoda; class Malacostraca; order Decapoda; family Palaemonidae; genus Palaemon; species Palaemon carinicauda. Next base: position 17,979,915 of record NC_090725.1, on the reverse strand, counting down.
TGGAATCCATGTGTACTAGTGGTCCACTCATACTCCAGCTGGAATCCATGAGTACCTGGGGTCCACATGCACGTGTGATTCACTCGCTCGTCTGCCTTTATGCGCTCAGTGTTCACGCAATTGGCCTCCATGCGATCAGCCTCTAAGCGATGGGTCACTATGCTTTAGGGCACCACACCTCAGTAATTGTAACTTTTAAATATTTAACTTAGCCGGTGAATATATAGCTGCAACTCTGTTGCTCGACAGACAAACTCTACGGAAAAAACTCGCCAGCGATCGCTACACAGGTTGCGGGTGTGCCCAACAGCGCCATCTGTCGACCAGATACCCAGCTCTTATGTAAACAAAGACTCAATTTTCTCTCTGTCGAGGTGTCGACAAGACGTACTTTACTCGCTGTTGAAACCTGGAGTTTTTCCCATCATATTTGGTGAAGTACTATATTCTGGTTTGAGCTTTCGCAGTGCAGGTGTTTTATCTTCATCTTAAATCTTGAACTCATTTTGGATAGATTTAATTTTGGTGACAAAGAGAGTATGGACTTTCTTTCACTTTTAAATGGCCGACCCTTCTCTTAGACGGAAGTGTGTTTAGGTTTTTAGTAATTATCTTATCACGTTATAAATTAATTATAGATTTTCCTCTTCGATTAACTTTCCATTTATAATAAACATAAAAAATAAATTTTAATGTTTTGTTTATATGCGACCTTTCCTGAGAGTAGGCGGTCTTAACTTGGAAACCGAAGTTAATCAACGTTGAGCCCTTTATATCGTAAATAGCTTTTAAAGAGCTAAGGATTTAAAACTTTTTAAATGAAATATTTTATGAAAGAATTTCTTTGAATAGTCTTCGTACCTTTTTCAAAGATGAACTAACGTTTAGTTTATTTATGCTACGCAGTTGTTGACGTTCAGGACGTTCAACATGCGCTCTATCGTTACGATAGAGAGAGAGTGTATCACGGTTTCACTTTGCAGAAAGAGTAAATCGATTCTGACGTTTTGTTCATTCTTTCTAAGCTTAAATGTTTTAAATTCTATTTTAAAGGAACTTTTTAATTGAAAAACCTTTCAGTTTTTTCCTTTGGTCAAATAACATGTTTTTTTTTGACGAAATGTAATTGGGCTCTTCTCTTAGGTGCGAAATCAAGAGATAAAGAGAGAGAAAGTTAGAGACGGAGGGAGAGAGAGGAGAGAAAACGTTCCGTTCAAGCGGGTAACGTTGTTCTCGAGTTGCTCTCGTCCCTAGTCTCGGTACGGGGAGAAAGGATAAAACGTTTTTAGTTTTTATTCTCGTCCCCAGGCTATATGTGGTTAGAGATTGAAAACGTAGTTTTGAAGGAACTAGTGTCTAGTCTCTTCCCCAGCCACTGAAATTTTTATCTTAAAATATGTTTTCTGTTTTTTGCTGGTATTAATGAGCTTGCATTATACGACTGATTTCGCAATTACTACCTTTTGATAAGGGTAGAATTGCGTGCTTCAGGTAGAAATCAGTAAAAGTTTCGATTTCAGTGAAATAAGTGCAAAACAGAAAATCGAAGTGATAAAGTGATATTGCGCAAAGTGTTACAGTGTTGCGTCCGAGGGTTCGTCTGTTCGTGCCTGTCGTTCACCTAGTCCGGGACCTCTTGCAAGCTCCCTAGCAGGGGAGAAGTAATGTCGAACGACTTATGGGTTCGAGAGGCCTTGATCAACGAACAGACGTTTCCCTCTATGGTATCGGGTGTATCTTACCAAGATCTCCCCTACCATAAGGCGAGAGAGACGTTTTTTCTCCTCGTCATCCGAAGGCTTTTCGCATAAGAAACCTGTAACAAGGTTTCGAAGCCCTTAAGCGAAAGTCGGTCCTTTCAGGACAGGTCCAGCGTCCTGGTTACAGCCATTAGGACAGCTCTGACCCTATGCAGTCATCGGATAACTGCTCGCCGCCTAACAAAAGCGTAACACAGACTCCGAGAGTCTTTTTTGTTGGCAAAGTGTTGCGGTCACAGACGTTAACCTCGTCTCTTACCACAACCATTTCCGTTGATCCTTAATGGGTTGTACGGCAAGACATGCAGAATATGCTTGCCTCCCTTATGGAAGACTATTCTGCCGATTAGTCCGATGAGTCTAGCCGTTTATCTCATCGATATCCTGGCTTTCAGCCAACCTAACGTTCCTTTGTGCTTCCTGTTGACGTTGGCGTAGCTAAGTCACGTCAGTCAGGTTGTTTAGAACCACACTCGATGCGGTCTCGTGTGGATTTTCAGCCGCATTTGGACGTTAGGCCACTTGCTGATGCTCCTGTTGACGTTCAGGACGTTCGCTAACAATCGGAGTTGACTTGTTTTGACGCTGTGCGTCAACCTCCGCATTCTAGAGTTGTTTTGACTGCTCAGTCTAGGCAGTCAAAGCAGTCTCGAGTGGACGCTGTGCGTCCTCACGCACCTGTTGTGGTTGACAGTTCAGTTGTTGACAGTTCACAGACTGTCAAGCAGTTACATGACGTTGCGTCCTGGTCCGCTACTAATGCACCAGTGCGTGTGGACTCTGCTTGTAAAACATTGCCACCACGGTAGGTCTCTCCCTTGCTTGAGACTCAGCTTTTATCGGACAAGGTTCCTGTAAATGAGGAAGTTGCTGTTCCCCCTCCTACTGATATTCTCTTGAGGACTCTGTCAGACGGAGAGGAGACTAAAGCTGCTTATCCCTCTATGGACTTTAATTAAATCATGATGATTTTTTTTAAGGATCTTTGTCCGGATCTTTTTGTAACTGCTGCTCCTCGTTCGCCTAAACGTCAGAGCTTACACTAGGCCTAGCTACTTCGAAGCCGTTGTTTATAAGCTAGTGCTCTCTCGCTCTCCTAGAGAGCTTTACGTTTGCTAGGCGACTGGTTTATCACCAGGAGGAGTTTGGGGGATACAGCCTTTGCTTTCCCTTCTTTTAAACTGGCTTATAGAGCGAGAGTCTGATATGACACGAGAGAAGTTCTCGGCTTGGGAGTTCATGTCTCTGCCCAGATAGACTTCTCAAATCTCGTAGACTCTCCCTGGCGCCTGGCCAGGAGACGCTCCAAGTTTTTTACAGGTCAACTTCACAACTGTTTTTCGAGCCTTTGATGTTTTGCTGTACAATTATGTCATGCATAAACAAGGCTTTCAGGGATGGAAAGCGGTACCGCCTCAGTCGCTAACCCCGTCTGTTGCCGCACTTGCTCCCGTAGACCCTAAATGGGCTTTGCTGCAAGACATGCAGTCCAAGCTTGCGTCCTTGATAGAGGACTTTAATGCGGAGAAGGTTGCTGCCGAACCTTCTGGTCAACAACCTTCCAACCGGTCGGTTGTGCGTCCTGTTGACGCTGAGGTAACCTTCTCGCGTCTACCAGTTGAGGTGGTTCCTCCACCGAGGCGACCCAGTGTGGGTTGCCAGCCGCATGTTGACGTTAAGCGACGCTCGGAGGTGGTTGTTGACGTTCAGGACGTTCAACAACCAGCAGAGGTGACTTGTTTTGACGCAGTGCGTCAACCTCAGCAACCCGGTATGGTGTTGACTGCACAACCCAGACGGTCTAGACAGTCTTGGGTGGACGCTGTGCTTCCTCGCGCACCCATGGTTGTTGACAGTTCACAGACTGTGCAGCAGTTCCATGATGTTGCGTCCGGCTCCGTCACGCATGCACCAGTGCGACCGGACTCAGCGAGCCAGACATTGCCCACTCCGTTGCCGTTTCCTCATCAGTTTTCGGATGAGGAACTATCTGATGAGGACGTTGCTGAACAACAAGACGATCAGCCCCCAGAATAGATCAAGCCCTGCTATCCATCCAGAAGATGCTGAAGAAGGAACGCTGCTCATTCAGGCTGTGGATGAGTCTGGTAGGGACGCTGTCATCCCTGGAACAATTTGTGTCACTAGGAAGACTACACCTCCGTCCTCTTCAATACCATCTAGCTTTTCACTGGGAAAAGGACAAGACGCTAGAAGCGGTCTCGATCCCGATTTCCGAAAAGTTAAAGTCTTGTCTGACTTGGTGGAAGGACAATATCAACCTAAGATAGGGTCTTCCCCTGGCTGTTCAGACTCCCAACCACGTTCTCTTCTCGGACGCATCGGACGTGGGCTGGGGCGCGACACTAGACGGTCGGGAATGCTCAGGACTGTGGAACTCGAGTCAGAGGAGCATGCATATCAACTGCAAGGAGCTGTTGGCAGTACATCTGGCCTTGAAAAGCTTCAAGTCTCTCCTTCGAGGCAAAGTGGTGGAAGTAAACTCAGACAACACCACGGCCTTGGCGTACATCTCCAAACAAGGAGGTACCCACTCACTGACGTTGTACGAGATCGCAAGGGACCTACTCATCTGGTCAAAAGGTCAAGACATCTCCCTAGTAACGAGGTTCATCCAAGGCAACTTGAATGTCATATCAGATTGTCTCAGTCGGAAAGGGCAAGTAATTCCAACAGAATGGACCCTCCACAAGGATGTGTGCAAGAGACTTTGGGCCACTTGGGGCCAACCAACCATAGATCTCTTTGCAACCTCGCTGACCAAGAGGCTTCCAATCTATTGCTCCCCAGTCCCGGACCCAGCAGCAATACATATAGATGCCTTCCTCCTAGATTGGTCACATCTGGATCTCTACGCATTCCCACCGTTCAAGATTGTCAACAAGGTACTGCAGAAGTTCGCCTCTCACGAAGGGACAAGGTTGACGTTAGTTGCTCCCCTCTGGCCCGCGAGAGAATGGTTCACCGAGGTACTTCGATGGCTAGTAGACGTTCCCAGAAGTCTTCTTCTAAGGGTAGACCTTCTACGTCAGCCACACGTAAAGGAGGTACAACAAAGCCTCCACGCTCTTCGTCTGACTGCCTTCAGACTATCGAAAGACTCTCGAGAGCTAGAGGCTTTTCGAAGGAGGCAGCCTGTGCGATTGCTAGAGCAAGGAGAGCGTCTACCATTAGAGTCTACCAATCGAAGTGGGAAGTCTTCCGAGACTGGTGCAAGTCAGTTTCTGTATCCTCGACCAGTACCTCTGTAGCTCAAATAGCTGATTTTCTCTTATACCTGAGAAAAGGACGATCCCTTTCAGCTCCCACTATCAAGGGCTACAGAAGCATGTTGGCATCGGTCTTCCGGCATAGAGGCTTAGATCTTTCCAACAATAAAGATCTTCAAGACCTCCTTAAGTCTTTTGAGACCACCAATGAGCGTCGTTTGGCTACCTCTGGATGGAATTTAGACGTGGTGCTAAGATTCCTCTTGTCAGACAGGTTTGAGCCGTTACAATCAGCCTCCCTGAAAGATCTCACTCTAAAGACTCTTTTCCTGGTATGCTTAGCCTCAGCTAAAAGAGTCAGTGAGATTCAAGCCTTCAGCAAGAACATCGGATTTTCGTCAGACAAAGCCACCTGTTCGCTGCAACTTGGTTTTCTAGCCAAAAATGAGCTGCCTTCTCGGCCTTGGCCTAAATCTTTCGATATTTCCAGCTTATCGGAGATCGTAGGCAATGAACTAGAAAGAGTCTTATGCCCTGTTAGAGCTCTTAGGTTCTATTTAAAGCGTACCAAACCTTTACGAGGCCAATCTGAAGCTTTATGGTGTTCAGTTAAGAAACCATCTTTGCCTATGTCAAAGAATGCTTTATCCTACTTTATCAGACTGTTAATACGAGAAGCTCATTCACATCTGAGTGAGGAAGACCAAGCTTTGCTTAAGGTGAAGACGCACGAAGTTAGAGCTGTTGCAACTTCCGTGGCCTTTAAGCAAAATAGATCTCTGCGAAGTATAATGGACGCAACCTATTGGAGAAGCAAGTCAGTGTTCGCGTCTTTTTATCTAAAGGATGTCCAGTCTCTTTACGAGGACTGCTACACACTGGGACCATTCGTAGCAGCGAGTGCAGTAGTGGGTGAGGGCTCAACCACTACAATTCCCTAATTCCATATCCTTTTAATCTTTCTCTTGAAATGTTTTTAATGTTGTTTTTATGGGTTGTCCGGAAGGCTAAGAAGCCTTTCGCATCCTGGTTGATTTGGCGGGTGGTCAAAGTCATTTCTTGAGAGCGCCTAGATTAGGGGTTTGATGAGGTCCTGTTGTATGGGTTGCAACCCTTGATACTTCAGCTCCTAGGGGTCGATCAGCATCCTAAGAGGATCGCGAGGCTCCGTAAGGAAGATGTACTTAAAAGGCAGAGTAATCGTTCAAGTCGACTTCCTTACCAGGTACCTATTTATTTTGTTTTTGTTATTTTGATAACTTCTAAAATGAAATAAAAAACTCTTAGCTCATAAAATGTAAACACATATTACTGGTCTCTACCCACCATCCTGGGTGTGAATCAGCTATATATTCACCGGCTAAGTTAAATATTTAAAAATGATATTTTAATTATAAAATAAATTTTTGAATATACTTAGGCTACCCGGTGAATATATAAATTAAATGACCCTCCCTTCCTCCCCAATAGAGACGCAGTGGGACGAGGAGAAAATTGAGTCTTTGTTTACATAAGAGCTGGGTATCTGGTCGACAGATGGCGCTGTTGGGCACACCCGCAACCTGTGTAGCGATCGCTGGCGAGTTTTTTCCGTAGAGTTTGTCTGTCGAGCAACAGAGTTGCAGCTATATATTCACCGGGTAAGTATATTCAAAAATTTATTTTATAATTAAAATATCATATTTAAGGCACCTGTCACCTTTTTCTTCTCAGTGTTTTATGCTGACATGTCAAGACCTTCCTACACTCCAAGACTTGACAAACGACATGGGACCTTTCCCGCTAGTTCTTGTGTTTTGAGTTGAAGCATGTGACTTCACCTGCCAGTTCCTTAGGATGCAAAGCAGTTGCTGTTGAGTATTAAGTAGTTCCACCATATATTGTTGTGTTATGTAAGACTTTGTGGTGTATTTCAGAAAGCATTAGGTGTTAATAAAGAGGATAGGGAAATAGGTCAACTGGTATTTGTCTGTTATCAAGGTGAATTTGCTCTACTGCTGATGAGAAGTATTCAGGATAGCAGGGACCTGGAAGATACCTTTCTATCAGCTTTGCCAGTCTCCAATCAGACAAAAATGCCAAAGCTGTCTTTTGTCCTCCCCGTTCCCTCCAAGAGATTCATGTGTTGCATGGACATAAAAAAATTAAAAGAATTAAATGTACAGTATTCCTTGAATATAAACTATAAGTTCTCTCTTCTCAGCCCCTTCCTTAATTTTTTTCTGCTCACCTATTAATGCCACTGTAGTTTTTGCTTACACTGACATTAAGTAAGAGAACTCACATGGTTAGAGGAATACTGAAGACTGTCTCTCTTTCAATGATGACTATGCTCAGCTAACACCACCACACTGTAGGTAGTACAGTGCAGTATAACTTAAGTAAAAATTGAAATTTATGTGTATGGAACATGAAAATTATCTTAGAAATGTAATTTTGAAGACAGAAATTAGGAATACTAATGCTATAAATCTTTATAGTAGTTTTTGTGACCATGTATTTAAGATTTGTAGAAAAATTTAATTTCCAAAAGTAGGACATCTCTTGACATGACAAATATCTATTTTCTTTAGATTAATATAACTGTATTGTGATTTCTTTTACTTCATTCAGTATTTTTCTTCCTACACAAACAGGAACCTTCACCCTTTAATTGGGTCATGTTATAACTTAATGAGGTGGTGTTAGTTGGAGAGTGGCAGGTAAGCCCCACCCACCCCACAGGCCAATGAATGCTCACATTGTTTTCAGCAGCCAGATAGTTCAGATGTACTTCCTTCGGCCTCATCTGGGCATTTAAATCTTTCGATTTTCTTTTAGATAAATGTGTAGGCAAATTGTTGTGTTTGAGGGATAATGTATTTATATGGAAGGAAGGATTTACAGTTATTTCACAATAACTGTACCTGTGCGACAGTTTACCATGCAAACCTGCCGATATCCACATTCTTGTTCCTGTTAAATAGCATTCCTGTTTGCTGTCTTGTGATAAGGGTGACTATAATATTAAGGAAATTGGCAATCCTTAGACAGCTGCCACCAAGTGTGAAGGGGAAGGTCACCAATCTTCTTACTTTCAGTATCTTCCCAGTTCTTGAAAGGCACAAAGGACATACTGCCTGGTTGTGCTGTCTCTTCATGGAGTTCATGTTATATCTTCAAGGTGAACTTTAAGTTCTTCTGTCTCCTTAGCCTCATCTTCTTGAGAGTCTTTGCTGCTACTTCTAGAGGAGAAGTTGAATAGATCATTAAGGCTCTCCAGATAGACCAATCAGTAGAGGTCACGTATCCATGACTCCTACTGTCTCTCTCCCCGTGTGAGACAGTGGAGTACCAGGAACCTCCCGTCTTGAGCAAAAGATGCCCTGTGTACTCGATATAGGTGTTCATACACCTTTTACATATGCTCAAGTCTCATTCCGGGAGAAGTGAGTGCCGAGGGTTGTTCCATAGAAGAAAGAAACATCGGCATGTACCACTCGTACATTGTTAATCGGGAGTATGGAAGCCACCCTTCTTCCTCCTTTCTGGATGATCTTTCTCTTTTGGGAGAGAGAGGGAAGCGTTTTTCCTTACAGGAAGAAACATCGGTACAGGCCACTTCTGCACCTGTGTTTGGTCCTTTAGGAGGGCATCAGTAGTATATAAGCAGACCATCTCAATACTGTCACTAAAACAGCTCTTCTAGTGCAAGGTCTCCACGCATGCCGACTTTGGACTGTTCTGCCTTCCACACACACCTGGGCTTTTCATGCATCTGAGGTTCATACTCACCTGAGATCCATGAGCTCTGTCTCCACGATTGACATAAGTGTGATGATATCGGCAGACCGTCGGTCTCCTGTGAATGACCTTGCATATACCTGGGATCGACGCACTCGGAATCCATGATCTATGAACACGAGCGTAATTACGTCATTGAGGACAACAGCAGACTGTCTTGTCATAGACTTCTTCCTCACTGGTCTCCTGCTAACTAACCCTCCATGCACATGGAATCCATGCACTTGTCGGTCTCTAAGCCATCGGCCTCCCTGTGATCAGACACCATGTGCTAGAGGTCCTCACGCTTACACTTCAGTAAGCGTAGTGTTTGAGTCAGAGGGCGCCTGTCACCTGCTTCTTCTTCATGTTCTATACTAACGTATTAAGATCTTCCGATGCCAGTCTATGTCATGAGATCCTCTCGTGCTCCGAGACTGGACAACAACATGAGACCTTCCCCTCATCCTTATGATTTGAGTTGTATCGAGCGACTTTTCATGATTGCTCTTACAATTATCGAGAATCCACATCGCATACATGTTATCATTCCCTAAGGGAAAAAGCTTCAGCACTTCCTGCTCCTTCTTGTTCTGAGCACTCTCATGGCTAGCTGGAATGAAGGGTGCTACCCTTTTCCACTATCCTGGATGATCAACAAAGGGAACTGAAGTATACTCGTTCACATTCCCTTATCACCTCACCTGTTCTTGTACTTTTTCTTCACCTGAAGCCTAACCCTCCAGATGTGACGCCTGCCACCCCAAAGAGAAGAAAGCTATAGTCAACAAAGCAAAGAACAACTGATCAGACCGAGTCTCACGACACATCGACCGATTCCCCCACATAGTTTCGTGGGAGGAACCGCACTACCAAAACCTGTCTCTTCTCAGGAGGGTATTTTAGTATGAGATATAAAATGTCATGTTCCTGCTACCAGTGCTAGGTCTCATGTGAGATCAAGCACTACCAGAATCTGACTCACCAGGAGGATATTTCAATACGAGATACAGGATATCACATTCCTGGTACCAGTGCTAGGTCTCATGTGACATCAAGCACGAGTATTGCTGTTTAAAATGTGAGCAGCTACCCTTGTCTTTCTCCTACACCAGAACATTTCCAGGATGCTTCAGAAACCCCAAGGCTTTAAAGAAGGTCGAGAGAACCACTGGTACGTACCAAAAACGTACCCTCTCAGGAAGACAATCTTGGTACGTTCATGCCTCATACAAAAAGTGGAAGTTTTTTATCAGTAACACTTCCTTATCGGAGAACACTGTTGGCCGCGCGATACAAGTCGGGTAGCTGGCAGTCACCCTCGCAGGATGCTTCATTGAAGCCAACCCTTCGAAGAATATCAAGAGATTCACAGGTATGTACTTGAAATGTATATACTTAGGTAAACGATCCTGGCACATTCTCAATTTTATGCGAGGTAAGATTCTTTGTATCAGGAACATTCCTTCCCAGAGAATATGTTTTGATATGCAGTACAGGTCTTAGTATGAGACCCAACACATGGATGATAACTGCCCTTGTCCCCTTTCCTCTTCAGAGAGGTGACAACCCAGTAGGAGCATGGTGGAACCATTGTTAATGTAATAACTTTACCAAACCGCCTTGACCCAGCTGACAGATCCCATGACACGATCACCACCCACACAATCTCCGTAATACCGGCCTTTCACATCGCCACGGGTCTCCACGGTCTCCATTACCGCTTTAGCTGTCTCATTGTGACAAGTCACTGGGGATCGGTCTTCTATGTGATTAGATCTCGTATGCCTGTCTTTCTGTGACTTTCAGTTTACAGAACTTCTAGTATCTGCTTTGTTATAGCTTTTCCAGTCAACAATACTGGTGAAAGAGTAAGCTATGATTGTTCTCATTGCTTATTCACGACCACCGAGGTTTCCTTATGGTCTTCCCTCCTCGTTTCTTCTTTACTGGAACATTACGATTGCGTTCTCTCCCCTCAAGATAGGATTTCTTTCATTTGCTCTCTAATGTGTTTTTTTCATTTTCTACAGGGTCTCCCGTACGTCATGATCGGGAGTCTCGTTATAAGGTCAGGTTCCATGCCACCAGGAACCATGCAATTGCAAACCAAGCAATTAGGAACCACATGATTGGGACTTGCATTAGTTTTTGGTTGATCCTTACTTTTAAATCACCAGGGAACTAGTACACCTGTCATCTATTTTCTGTTCTTTTCCAGCAGTTCCAGCCCAGAGGCCTTCCAACACGCTGGAATCTTTCAGTGCTCGAGATCCTCATAGGCGCTGAGACTGTTCCTTAACTTGTCTTCTCATGCTCAGAGATCAATCCAGGATATGAGATCTTCTCACACTAAGTTTTTACCAGACACCAAGATCTTCCATCTGGTTAAAGCAATAGGGATTTGAACAGGTGACTTCTCAGGTCTGATCTCAGCACTCGTACAAGGACCTAGGTACCACATCATACTCGCATGGTTGTCAGCAAAGATCCTCTCCAACTAAGGACAAGCATGTGATGGTACCACGCTCTCTTGTTCACTCTCCAAAGGCTAAGCATTTAGTGACCCTTAGCTTCAGAGAGCATGTGAGCTGGGAGCAGTTCAGGCATCGAAGGAGACTAGCCAACACTCGTTCTTCCCTTCTTCCTCTACAGGTATCACCCCGTTCCATTCATGACAGGCTGCTGAATGTTTTATGAGAAGAAAGAATTTTTCGAAGCATGTTGAAAGAATCATGGTAGCCGACTATAGTCCATTACGTATGAAGGCAGAGATCTTAAAGACAGTCTACGATTACTAAGGTCTTTGTATTCATTCGTGTGTTGTCAACAAGACTTCTTTTGTTTACAGAGAGGCTAGTTCCTCATGGGTAGCTCCCCATTGGTCACTCCAGTAGTCACCAACTAACCTTCCCATTATTTTCTGGTTTTGTTGGAGCAGTAATACAGAATGGTGTATCCTGGTAGCTGCATGACGATCTTTATTGTGGGAACTACTAACCACCAAAGAATTTACTGCCCACAGACATATCTGGAAAGGGATTGGGCACCATGGAAGAAACAAAAAGTTAGGTAATATACTTGGTACCACTGATGAACTAGTAATGGTCCTTATCGAGCAGGTGCACTCTTGGGATGTTGATAAGATTGTAGAGAAGTACAGGTAGTCATCGACTTATGACCAAAATAGGGATGTATGTCGAACTTAAAAAGTGAAGTTTCCTTAGATTTATTATGATGCGTTATGATTCGGCATATTTCTGCCCATCAGTAGCATTCCAACATCCCTAGAAATTCTACACATTCCTTTCCACTCATTTTTCCATTTTACCGATTACTCAAGTCAATTTACAGCATCGAGGCTCAGCATGACCCTGATCGCTCCCAAGAGGCTACATGCCAAATGGTGTCTGGATTATCTGTTATTTATCTTCCTTCTACTAGTTTATCAACTAGGACATAGGTTTGGATATTTTGCAAAAATTATCAAGACTCATAAAGGACTCCTTAATGAGCTTAAACCGCATGGAATGTCTTGCGAATTCACAGGTCTCTCAGGCAATCTCCTTTGAACCCATGGGACGGGTGGTAGATAGGGCTTTGACCCTCAAGAAAGTCTGCTACTAGCCGAGCCTTGACGAAGAAAGTAGCAAATGCAATAACTTTGCCTGTGTCATAAGTTATTCTTAAAGGTATGATCTCCATCACCTTGGTTCACACACTCAGCTAGTCTATTTATCCACTTTTGATTGGAGGCAGGACTTTCTAGGGGGATAGATAATGACAGGCCATTTGTTGTCAGGACTTAGACCCAGCCATTCATGACTTCAAATCCTTCATCTCCTCCCTACAAGAAGTGATCAGAGGGGTTCAAGATGACTTGCCTACTATGACTTCTTACAGCAATGGCATTTTGGTACAGTCAGATGTGCTTATCATGCAATTGAGGTGATGAAAGGACAATCCTAGATTTGAATGCATGAAGTCAGACATATCAGATCTATCACAGCTCTCAGGAAGGAACTTACAGGGGCACAGTTCTTGAAGACTTGAGTTGTGTGATGACACAACTTTCTCTGCCCATTACTTATGGGAGTATACCCACTAATCCCTGGATTCCATTATCCTTTGCCTGGTGGTAGTTGCAAAACATATCATGTAGCAAACCTAGCTCCTTCACGGGACAAGAGGCATCTTATCTAAGATAGCGATTGCGATGTAAGTTTAGAATGAGAGGTAAAATAGACTGGCCCTTCTACCTTTTCTTTCTTTTCCTTCCTTTTGGTGCTGCAACCACTGTGTTATTTGCTAGATCAAACTGTAGATGCAGGATCAAACTGTAGATGCAGGTAAGCCACTTTTCATAGCAAACAAGCATTAGTTAGGAGTACTGTATCTAACCCATACTTACAGATGATGGGGTGGGATGGACAAATGTATACAAACCCATTTCTCATATATGATCATGCATTCAGATATATCCTCCTGATGGATATATTTTCTTCCTTGACCATCTACCAGTCCCTGGTAGTGACCAAGCCTAACACTTTTCTCATCTTCATGTCCCAGGTTATTGGAAGGTTGACAGGAGTCATCACTTTAGTACCTGTACAAGACTAAAGCTCTTTAACATTTCTCGGGAAAGCAAACCAGCCAGTATGGTTATAAGGACTTCTTCCCTCTTTAGGATAAGTCTCCTATTTAAGAATGAAGGTTTGTAATGGTGTAGAAACAAATCACAGATTTTTAAAGAAATTTGTATTTTTCCCAACTACATACAAATCTGACTCCATTAAGTTACATCTTATGTCTTAATCACCCTGCTAATCCTAGATTTAAGGTCAAAGTGTGAGCTCAGTGGCCTATTGGGTGAGTAGGACTTACCTACCATCTAACAGCTAACTACCACCACCTTGTTAAGTATTACTCTGTATTCAGCTTCACTGAAAGCACATTCCTATTAAAGGACTCAGGTTTGTATACTGTAGTTAAGAAAAATAAAGATTACTTGAAAATATGTGATATGTTAACATTGTATTATTACATCTCTATTCCAGAAATGAGCTTGATCTAGCAAGAGAAAAAGCTTTGGACGTTAAATTAACTTTGGTTGATCACAATGTGCAGGCCATTAATGACAAGGATCTTGAACCCTTAGTTGTTTCCATCTTAGACCATCATAAATTGGAGCGTCCTAATCCTGAAAATGGTATGTATAAGGGCAATTGCTTAGTAATGCTGTAATTGTTTCATCATTACACTTTATGGGGGTAATGAAAGGGCTTCTCCACTCAGCTTTTGATAAAGTTGAAGGCTGTTTATTTTCATTTGTTCCAACAGAAAAACAAATCATCGCTTTTCAATAGGAGTATGACTTTAGCGAAGCTTGAACAGTTGTTTGGTTTAACAAGGTAGTTATAGCTTCTGACCAACTAACAGTCAGCTAGACACTCAACTTTTGACTGTGGCCACAAGCTGGATAGACACTTTTGTTGCACCCTAATATAGGTTGTGTAAATCCTTTTCTTTTATCTTTGCAGTTAGTGGAGAATTGTGCTAATATTTCACTGCATCCTAGTAAACCTAGGGAAAAAATGTAACAGGATTTTGTCATAACTGGCCTTGATCCTCACCTTCTTGGTGCTTTTTGCTGAAGGCAGGACTGTTTGCAGTTCCCTTGTGATGATTGCCAGACATGCCCTTCTTTGCAGTGGGTTTAGTTTACCAAGAAGAGAAGTCTAAGAGGGATTTTTTGGCATCAGAGGTGGAGACACCCAGGCTGATGCTGAAGAAGTTCTATAGATCCTTTAATTCTGCATTTGCTCAACTTGTTTCTTCCTCAAATTCTTCTAGGGTTTGGTCCTGTGAAAGAATTAGCAGGGGGAGGATACTTTGACTTGCTCTTGGGGCATTCCTCAGGGAAAGCAAAAGTACCACCTTCTCTTAGCAAAGGTAATACTCCCACTGCTTTTGCCACAAGGATTGCCTGTCACTATATAGACCAGTGGAAACCTTGCTGTGTCTTCCCCATCTCCTGCTCCATATGTAGAGGCGCTGAGCAACATTGCCATGATGTGGTCTTGTCCGCTGTTAGAGAGCCCCCTGCATCCTCTTTCTTTATGAGATCATTGTTTTTATGGTCCAAGATCCTAACCTTGAATACTGGCAAAAAGAAGCATGTGTGCTCCTCTTCCTCTGCCTCTACCTCATCTTCAGCTGGTCCTTTTAATGCTACTGCTTCTGCCACAATGAAGAAAAATAAGGATTTATTGAAGTGCAGGAAAACCGATTTGCAGGAGACCTGTGCGACTCCAATTGATCTCTCCTCGCTTATGCGTGAAAGAAACAGTGCAGTATTGAGAACTGACCCAGACCTGGAAGGTGTCTTGATTCGAGGTATAGTTGGTCCTCGTTACTCGTGGTATTTAGGTTACAGACACAGGGGCGATAAGGGGTTGTCGTGAATAAACGTACCACCAAGGTAAGCTAACTCCTAACTGAAAAAGTCACTGCCCCTTGCCACGAGCAAGTGCCCGAACTGATGATTAACACAGTAAATACTATCTAATATTGTTGTTATTTGGTCTCTACTACATTGTATAATCATATGTATTATGTACAGTACATGTGCACACATGTACTCTGCATACTGGATACAGTAAGGCTACAGTACAGTATTGTGCTAAAGTAAATATTTATCGAGTCGTCATCATCCCCATGCTGTTTTGTGTAACAAAACAGTTGTTCCTATCTAGTAATACTGCAATCTAACACTCACTGATACTGTAGTGTATTTTACTGTAATATTTGTGCGGTAATATCACTATAGTACAGCTTAACTGTATTGGAAGTGTTCGGTGTTTTCGTTCAGACAACTCACATAGCCTACTATTTTTCTTGAAACATGACACAACTGTGTAATCTCTTGTGCAGTTCTGTATGATACATCTACAGTGCAGTAACCTGGTAATTTCTGTATATTTATTCCATCTTCTACTTCAATGGGCTAGGTAAATTAAAGATAATGATAAAAGTATCATCAGTAGCATTACTGGACAGTACAGCATAATCATTGTATAAATGCATGCAGCCACAATAACTGAACACCCCCTCCCCCCAAAATAATAAAGAGCTGTTGGTTTTAATAATCGTATGATTTTTACTACGTACATAGTAATTTGGAAGGATTGACCTAACTACATATAATGCGCTCAGTATTTTCATACTGTAGTTGTGTTTTTAAGTAAAATGAAAATAAAGGGATTTTGACGAAGGAAAAATCTATTTCTGGGGAGAGACCTGTGGCGCCCGGTGAAAAGGGTCCTTCTAATACGCTTTTCTGATATAAACCTTCCAATTATACCAGAGAAAGATAAAAGCATGGAATGCAGAGGTTACTACCCTCGCGCGAGCACCTTGTGGGTGTCGTGTATAAAGCAGAGGTGCGTGAAAACCACTATTCACAGGCTGTCTTCCATTTAGCTAATTCCTTCGTCAAAGGTATGGGCTGATACAGAGGCACCAGCTATGCTACCAGAGCCACGCCACCCACGCCACCCACGCCCCGACGTGAGCGCCATCTGAACAACATCCTTCTGAATTGGACATGATGGCTTGGAAAGGAAAGGGTGGGATCGTGCAAAATAATAGGGAAGGGTTTCACCGGGCGCCGCAGGTCTCTCCCCAGAAATAGATTTTTCCTTCGTCAAAATCCCTTTTCTGGGTCGACCTGTGGCGGCCGGTGAAAATGTACCAGAGAATGCCTTCCAAGCCCAATAATAACTAGTAATTTAATGAGGGGAGAGAAAAAACACCATGTAAGGAAAACCATACATTATATTAAGGTAAGTAAGCATAAATCATAAACTAGCCACAGAACATAATGAGCGTAAGGCTAAATAAGCATGATAACAAGGAAGCCTCCGAATATCAGAGCACAACCTGCAACAAAACTGACATGGCTAAGAATAACCCAACACTAAAGTTACGGTAAACACAATAATAGTTACAATCATATTAACCAAATATGTAATAAACTTAGGGCTAAAGAACCACCAAGGAAGCGGCGTCGTGGTGCGAGTGGCGGGTAGGAGGGAGAAGAAAAGAGATGGATGAAAGGAAGAACAAGAGATCACTGGGGAGAGATAGGGCTCCCAGCTGCAACCGTTGAGTATTTAAGGGCCTGTAAGTTCTTTAGATAGTGGCGTTTGAAGACCATGGGGGATTTCCAACCCGTGTACTTTTTAAGATCATCAAAATCCATATTGTGGAAATAATTGACGGAGGTAGCTACTGACCGGATATCATGAGCATGGGGAAATGATCCCGGAATAGCTTGTTTAATGAAGTATAGGATCTGTTGCCTAATACCTTGTATGGAAATAGTACCTCCTTGTTCTCTGATAAACAAGGGGCCAGACGATCGGGTGGCAGTTCTAGCTAAAAAGGCCCTGAGAGTAGTGACTGGACATAGAGAAGTATCTTGGAGAAGAGGAATAATCTTCCAAGGGGACCACCTATTCTGAGGGTCCTCATTTTTAGCTAGGAAAGCTCTGTCTGGAGAAAGAAGTACTTCACCTGAAGGGAGGAAATCTATGTTTTCCGAGTTTCGTGAGAGAGCTGCTAGTTCTGAGATTCTAGCACCCGAAGCCAAAGCTGTTAGCAATAAAGTCTTCCTAAGAAGAGCGATATAGGAGCAGGATTCGTTGTCCGTGTCTGAGGTAAGTTTGAGGACATCATTCAGAGACCAAGAGACCTTTTGTGGGCGAACCGAAGGTCGAAGCCTAGCACATGCTTTTGGAATAGATGAGAAATCAGAATCCGCCAGGTTAATGTTAAACCCAACCTGGAAGACCTTCTTCAAAGCTGACTTAATGGTGGTTACAGTGCTAGCTGCTAGGCCTTTGTTAAATATGGACCTAAAGAAGGAGATGGCTAAATTAGGAGTCATAACAGTATGGTCTGAATTTTTTGAGAAAACAGCTAGTTTCTTAACTGCCGAATCATATTGGCGAATCGTAGAGTCCCTTTTGTCTGATTCTGTAAAGAGGACATTATCCGGGTCGATGTTCACATCCTTACAAGCTGCAAACTTCATGAAATCCACAAAGTTAGGGTTTTGGCTATCCTTGAGGAATCTGACACAGTCCGAGTTTGTACTACTTGGGTCACTTTGGGGGATGGGATCCGGAAGGGACGGAGTTTCAACTCGAGGAGGAGAGGAAACCAACTGCTCTTTGGCCAGTGAGGTGCTACTGAAGCCACTGCCCCTTGGAAGGAGCGTAGTTTGTGTAAGACTTTCAGTGGAAGATTCACTGGAGGGAATAAGTAGATCTTCTTCCAATGGTTCCAATCCAGTGTTAATGCGTCCATGGCATAAGCCTGAGGGTCCAGGTTCGGGGTCACATAACAGGGGAGTTTGTGATTGAGGTGGGTCGCGAATAGATCTACCTGGAGACCTGGGACCAGCCTGAGTATCCACCGGAAGGAATTCATGTCTAGGGACCATTCTGATTCCAGTGGTTTTGTCCTGGATAGTGAGTCCGCTACCACATTCTGGACTCCTGCTAGGTGAGTTGCTGACAGGAACCAGTTTTTGTCGGCTGCCAAGGCAAAGATAGTGACCAGAATCTGATTCAGGTTGGGTGACTTGGATCCTCCTCTGTTGATGCAGTGTACTACTGCTGTGCTGTCTGAGACCACTCTGATGTGGGTCGACCTCGGAGGAGAGATTCTCTTCAGGGTCAAGAACACTGCCATGGCTTCGAGAACATTGATATGGAACTGTTTCATGGCGGGCGACCAAGAGCCCTGAAACATCTGATGTTGGGAGTAACCCCCCCAGCCACTCAGAGACGCGTCGGTATGAATTGTCACTTGTGGAGAGGGGAACTGTAGAGGGATCAATTTGGAGAGGTTCCTCCATTCGGACCATGGTTGTAGTCTCATTTTTAAGACAGAGGGGATCTTCGAGATCTTGTCTCTCAGAGGTATTGTAGCTCTTTCTCCAAACTCGATTGATGTCTTTGAGTTTGGCTTTTAATAGGAGATCGGTTAGTGAGGCAAATTGGAGAAGACCGAGGATTCTTTCTAAAGCTCTTCGGGAAACCTGTTTGTGTCTGAGAAAGTTCCTGACCTTGGAAGCTATCTCCCTTACCTTCTTGGGAGGAAGGGAGAGCCTGTGCTTTGAAAGGTCCCACCGGATGCCTAACCATTCGAAGTGGCTTGATGGTTCTAGGCGAGACTTTCGGAGATTGACTTGGAATCCCAGTTTGGCGAGAAATTGAATTACCTTCGTCGTAGCTCTGTTGCATTCCTGGTTCGACTGGGCCCAAATGAGCCAATCATCCAGATAGGCGATGATCTGTATCCCTTGGTTTCTGAGTTGTTCGAGCACTGTCTCTCCCAGTTTTGTGAATATCCTGGGAGCAATGCTGAGACCGAAGGGCATGACTTTGAATGCAAAGGCTTTCTTGCCGAGACGGAAGCCTAGGTAAGGAGAGAAGTTTCGAGCTACTGGGACATGATAATAGGCGTCGGTAAGATCGATAGAGGTGGTGACGGCCCCACGGGGAAGTAAGGTCCGTACCTGAGAGATAGTCAGCATACGGAACTTGTCGCAGAGGATGTAAGAGTTTAGTTTTGACAAGTCCAAAACTACTCTCAACGCCGACGAGTCTTTCTTCGGAACTGTAAACAGGCGGCCTTGGAATTTCAGGGATCGAACCCGTTTGATCGCTTTCTTCTTGAGTAACTCTGTGGTGTACTCTTCCAGGATGGGAGTGGGTTTCTGGAAGAAGGTCACTGGTGGAGGAGGAGATCCCTGTGACCATTTCCAACTCAAGCCCTTGGATATTATACTGTGAGCCCATGTACTGAAGGTCCAATGGTCTCAAAAGTGATAAAGTCTCCCTCCTACCAGCAACACATCATTGCGAGGGAGTAAACCTAGGTCCCTTCCCTCCACGAGCACCCCTTGCTTTAGGTCCGCCTCGCTGGCAGAACTGTCCTCTACCTCTGAAGCTTTCTCTCTGATGTCCACGAAAGGAACCGGAGGATTCGTAGGTAGGGTTGTATGCAGGATAGGACATCCAAGTGGGGTTGAGCTGTACACCTGGGGGAGCAGTGAGGTAGACTACTTGCTGAGGGGAAGCCAGTTGCTGAGAAGTCGAAGCAGAGGAAGACTGTGTCGACGAGTGACCCCGGCCCGTCTTGTAAGGAATAAATCTCTGCTTCTTCTTGAACGTCTGTTTCTGGGATTTGATCCTTCTTATGGTAGAGAGGTCCCACCTTACTTGCAAATTTTGGTTTGCCCTCGCAGCGTCCTGAAGAACCTTATCAACTTCGTTCTGAGGGTATAGGTTCTTACCCCAGCAGAAGGACGCTATCAGCCTGTTCGGTTCATGTCTGATGGAAGCCTCAGACAGAACGAACTTCCTGCAGCTAACTCGAGCTGACCAGAAGTCGTGGAGGTCTATTTGGTAGGACAGAACCAGGTTCTTTGTAAAAACTCTGAACAATGTTTCCGTTGGGTAAACCGATGCCAGGTACTCTATGGAGGTGATGGAGTGGAGGGACCTAGCTAGCCTATTACGGGACTCCAACTCAGTTTTGAGAAGACACTCTAGTAATCTGGGGAGCTTCTCAGAGAAAAGAGTAGAGGCACAGTCTGGGTCTAGCTTCCCCACTGTGAAGGTAGAAGACGCGTCGGCCCAGGTTGCAGAGGTACTCGGAATAAGCAATGAGGTGGGGTCCGTCTCCTTGAGAGCCGGCATGGAAGAGCCTTCCTTGATGGCCTGTATTGTCAGCTCTGTGATTTTGTCTATGAGCGGTAAAGAGATGGACGCCACCGTCGTGAAAATAGTGAAGGCACCTTTGTGTGGGGTGAGCTTGGAGTTATTACACCCCCACTCTGATAGAGTTTTGGCCCAGATAGCTTGGGCCTGCTCTTTCAGAAATATCACTGTTTCCTTCGGTACCTTGTCCATGCGAACCAACGCATGCTCCTTTAGGCGTGCGAAGCCATTGGATGGGAATTCTAGCCCCGGGGGGTAGAATTCCAGGTCCTCAAGAGGGGGGGTGCCTATGCCCTCTAGAGTTAGGGAACCATCTAAGTATGGGGCATGCAAGGCAAACCTCCAAGGATTGTTTTTATCGAAGGGAGGTAGCTTCGATGCGTCTGGGGCTGAATGAGGCGGAATCTGAGTTCCGGAGCGGATCAGAGTAGCCACCATATCTTTAAGCTCTGTCATAGCCCCAGACTGTTGTTGAATTTGCTCCTTGACGATATCCCTGATCAGTTCGACGGGGAAGGAGGGTACTTGAGAGCCACCCGTTGGTGGTGCCTTGGACTTGATAGACTTGGACTTCTTAGGAGTCACAGTTTTACGGGGAGAAATAGGAACATCAGGAGAAGTAGAGGGTCCGGGGACCGGTGACGTTGATACTGGCAAAGCTGAAGACTTATAAGTACGTAGTGGCTTCACCTTGGGTCGTATGGGGACAGAGGGATCCCGAGGAGAAGCCTTAGGCTTATCAAAGCCGAGAAAGGAAGAGGTAGAAGAAGGAGTAGGAGAGAAAAAGGTTTCCACCAACTCGGCACCACTTACCTGCTCGTCCATGGGTTCCACGTCTAGATCTAGATCTGCCACGCCCAGTGGTAAGAGGGGTTCATCCTCCGCGGAAATGGATGCTCTGACTTCTTTAATTAAGGGGGCAGCAACTTCCGGAGTCACTGCAGCCGTTGTCGAGCCTGGGAAGAGACGGGAGGCCATGTCCCCATCGAGGAGATAGGGTGCGCCAGACTGGCATTCCTGCCGAAGCCCGACACCCAAGGACGAAGAGCAGCCCTTGCTGACCGAAGAGACTCATCATCGGCCTGAAAGATTTGAAGTGATTAGTGATGCAGGAGAGGGATCGCCCTCCGAAATACACCATGTATATATAATTAACGGACAAATTAATGTCTGCAAAAGATAAACGAGGAACAAAACGAAAACCCACTTACATCATCGTTCAGGAGTATTGAGGACAACTCGTAACAGAGTGAGCAAAATTCCGGGAACCAAACCATGTATGGGGCTTGTCCCGGTTCCCGGATAAAGGAGATGGCGCAATGTGCATGTGAACGACAGAGGTCATGTCCAACGGGGTCGTTGAACGAGGCAGGGCATCCTTGGGCAGTACAACGGACCTTCTGTAAAAGAAAGGAGACATAAGTCTGGATGTTCCTTGAGACTCTGGTAAGGGATTAAAATCTACTAACAGAGCTTAGTTATAATGAAACATGTGTGCTTATGGGAATTCAGTGATTGAGAGCCTGAGCTCCATATTAAAATACATTAAATATAAAAGTTTCCTGCACCGGAGTGTGTCGGAGCAATGGAAATGGATCCGTATCACTATAAAAGGGATAATATTAAAATAAGAATAAAGAATCTAATGAAATCTGCCGAACCCCTGAGGGTCGGGGATCCAGTGACAGGCCCGTAAGAATAAATTGTAAAACACAAGCAGTAGCTAAAGGCTAAGGCTAATATAATAGTTAAGCGTATTGGTGATCTCCGGTGAAGCCGGAGGTCGGTAAAAGGTCCTGAATAATTCAATTGTTGATAATAATTCCATTGTGAATACTAATGAATATTTGTGTGGATATGGCCGTGGCCGGAGACCGTTGAAAGGGAGGGTGAGGCCCTTCCAAAGGGTTGTATCTAAAAAATATATGTAGGCCCCCCCAGAGGGCTGTATCTAACAATATATAACAATAGTTCTAAACTCATTGAGTATCCCTCATGGCGGAGTAGAACTCGAGGCGGAGTGGATGAATGTTCAGATCCTACAGTACTCCCAAGCCGTAACGGGGAGAGGACTGAACTAGGAGGGGAACAGGGGGGGGTGTCTTAATGACATCCCAAAACAATAACTCACACAGTAACGGGACCTATTAAATAACGCTATCTATCTCAATAGTAACCACAAACCAAAGAACTCGCAAGATATCATATACCCGTAGAGGGAGAGGGGGGGAGGGAGAACTCGTTGAACGTACAAAACGGAAAACGGGAAATCCACTCTCATACCCGGGGTTAAGAAAGAAAATGAGAGAAAGGGGTAACGCGTGACTGAGTACAGAAAACGGGAACTCCAATCTCTCGCTCTCGTGGTTACACTATCAGAACCTAATAAGCACACAACAATATTATAAAAGTATAAAATTAAAATTGTAACGTCAAATACAAGACTACGAACGAAGAATAACGTCTGCTAAAACCAAATTTAAAAGGATATAGTCCACTGACAAACGCCTCGCGGGGCAGGTACTAAACTATAATAAAGCCAGAACGCTATTCTTGTTTGCAGACTGGACTTGCTAGCAAAAAGTACCATGGGAAAAATTAATAATAATAATAATAATGGTTCAAAAAGGCATAAGGCCAGTGACTTAACCAAGAACCTAACTGACAGAGTACCAAATGGGCAAGACTAACACAAATTCCCAGCGAGACAAAGCAAAAACAACAATGGCTGCCGATGCCGCGGAGGTCCCAGCCGGTAGAAATAAAACAGACTATACTGGTAATAGGACAAATGCCTGGTACTACAAAAAGCTGTCAAAACAAACTATGGTACTTAACACTGGAATGGGTGAAGTTGGAGCTTCGGTCATGACGAAATAAATCCACCAAAGTGAAAACCCCGAGAGCACAAAATTCTACACACAAGCTAGCAAATCCAAAGTAGAAGGATGTTGTTCAGATGGCGCTCGCGTCGGGGCGTGGGTGGCGTGGCTCTGGTAGCATAGCTGGTGCCTCTGTATCGGCCCATCCCTTTGATGAAGGAATTAGCTAAATGGAAGACAGCCTGTGAATAGTGGTTTTCACGCGCCTCTGCTTTATAAACGACACCCACAAGGTGCTCGCGCGAGGGTAGTAACCTTTGCATTCCATGCTTTTATCTTTCTCTGGTATAATTGGAAGGTTTATATCAGAAAAGCGTATTAGAAGGACCCTTTTCACCGGCCGCCACAGGTCGACCCAGAAAGAATTATTTACAGAATAATTGGAGTAAAAACATTCCTTTAGTATTGTTTAGTAAGTGTACATATTTTTCCAAAATGGCTGTTGATGGTATGCTTACATAATCTCATTGACGAAGTTGTAAACGTTTTGAAACTCAGAAGTTTTTTTATTTCTATACTTTCTTAAACAGAAATACAGCTTATTTTATAAACTAAAAACATAAATACCGAGCCGTAACGGGGAGAGGACGAAACACGGACCAAAATAACGCTAACAATTGAAAAGT
>NC_090725.1:17940860-17950860 GCF_036898095.1 Palaemon carinicauda | reverse complement strand
TTGTGGGGAAATGTTATCCCCACATAGATTTAAAATTAATTTTTACTAACAAGTTCTCAGTTGGCTCACTGTTTAAATATAAGGAGAGTCTACCTACTCCCTTGTGTTCCGGTGTCATATACACTTTTCAATGTGCACTCTGTAATGAGTGCTACACTGGAAGCACGTCTAGACAGCTTCAGTGTAGGATTTCGGAGCACATGGGGAGATCGGTAAGAACCAAAATACCGTTAAGTAAAAAACCAATTTCCGCTATTTATGACCACGCATTTAAATCTGGTCATCCCATTTCTATTGAAAATTTCAAAATTACAGACAGACATAGTAACGTCAGCCAGCTGAGAATCTTGGAGTCTTTATATATTTTTAAGACAAAACCCAGCTTGAATGAGGGCTTACCTGTTCAGTTGCCGGTGACCCATTGATCCGTGTGGTCTGTGGGTTGCTGGTCTGGATGGGTGGTCATCATATCCTGCGGGTGACTAGTTATATTAGTTATTAAGTCTTTTATATAGTTGTGTGTAATAAGTTTTTTTTAAAGGTTTTATGTTCCTTGATTGGTTGATTTTAGAACTAGTTGATCAATTCATGAAAGTGTATCTTCCTAACTATGTACTTAGGATGATTTTATTAATTTTATTAATTTTACATATGATAATTGCAGATAGGCTGAAGATGACATAAGTTATGTCGAAAGCTCCCGAATAAAGATGATGATAGCAGCATTGACTATTTTATTCCTATTTATATATATATATATATACTGTATATATATATGTATATATATATATATATATATATATATATATATATATATATATATATATATATATATATATATATATATATATATATATATATATATATATGTATATATATTTATATATATATATATATATATAAACTAAATATTTGATATAATGTCACAGATCTTTAAATATTTTCTTTTTTTCTTTTTTCCTTTCCTCACTGGGCTATTTTCCCTGTTGGGGCCCCTGGGCTTAGAGCATCCTGCTTTTCCAACTAAGGTTGTAGAGAGAGATAGATTAGTATTCAGTATGAATGCTCTAGCTTAGGTTGTCTAGACTGTCTATTCCTTCTGGGAATACTGTTAACCAGTCTATCGTAAGTTTACCCTTGCATAAACTTCCAGAATGACAAACAATGGCTTAAGATGACCTTTTTACAATTGAGAACAGAAAATAATAATGAAAATAGATGCTCGGTTATGAAGTTTAACTTCATCTTCTGCAGTTGTACAACAGGCTCTCTCAGATTCAGGATGACTTTTCAATCCTCCTTCATTTATCATTTTAGCCATATATATAGTTGTCTTGTTTATGTTGAGACGATTGGCTATGTCTTTTTTTTTTTTTTTAATTTGCCGAGATGCATTTTGAGTATAGCTCTTTGAATTTGCTGTTGGGTAGCTCTAACCATGTTTGACAGATGACTATACATAAGTGATAGTGTCACTATGACATTGTCTGTCAAACCAGTTGACTTTTGGTTAGACCATGCCCACAAATACATCTCTGATACGTTCATAATATCAAATACGTAAAAAGATACTGTATTTCATTAAGTATTTATGTTTTTTAATTTTTACCAGAATAGAAAATTACTGTGTTAATTTTTGTGTATTGCTCTAGCTGATATTTTGATAAAGATATGTATCATTGATACTTTAAGACCATGCTTAATAAACGCTATCTCTTATTGAGCGAAGATGCATAATTTTTGTCATTGAAACCTAGAGTCATTAGAAATGTGAAGAAAGTAAGAGTTGCCAGATAGTGACTCTCGAACAAAAGTCACTGAAATTTGGTCACATTACTTTTACTGCATACTGTACATCAGAATAATTGTGTTGATATTTTTTCTCTTTTCCAATAGTACGAGATGGCATTCGAATTGAAATGGTTGGCTCCTGTTCGACACTAGTTGCTGAGGAAGTTCTGGAGAAGTTACCCGACATCCTTGACAATACTACAGCTAGTTTATTGTATGGTAAGTAGTTACAAATTCTTTATCTAAGGGCAAGTTTTAGTTTTTGCTTAAAAGTACAGTTTAGAAATAATTGTTTAACATATGCTTCTGCATAGCTAGGTTTTGTACCTATTTAATACCCGGTAATTTAATAATCTTTGAAGTCTAAACACAAAATGTAAAAAGATAGTATATTTCAAACTCCTTTTACCCTATTGCTTGTTTAATTATTGCTGTTTTTCTTTATGAATATGTATTATTTTAGCTAAGTTAGTCATTGAAAATTCTTTTTTACCTTGTTATTGTTGTTGTATTTTTATTATTATTATTATTATTATTATTATTATTATTATTATTATTATGATTATTATAACCTAATAATGGGGATATATGCAGCAGTTTCTTACATCAGGAAACAATAAAATGAAAAACGTTTTCTCCCAGTTCAAGCCCATCCGTGCTTGACGGAGGCTAGAGACATTGCCTTTAATAACTCGGTTCTTACCAGGCTAAAAGTACATCCTAGCAGATTAGGTAAGCAGATTGAATCAACTGTAGCTTACAGAGAGATTACTTCACCCTCAAATAAGTCTGGAGTTATGGAAAGTTTAGGGTCAACCAAACAGAAGCATCTTCACTACTGTAATTCTAAACCTAGAGATTTTTCTTCCAAGTGAAGGACTCTAGCATGAGCAGTAGGCCCTGGTCTTCAAAAGTGGTAGAATATGGATTTCTATGTTTTAGTTCTATGGAAGTGCTCTGATGTTCACAATGCTTTTCTCTTAAACCGGGTTTCAAATATTTATATACCCCAAAACTAAAAAAAAATTTCTTTCCTTTCAGTGGTTTTATGTCTCTAATGTCTCTTTAAATTCAGATCTCCCTGGACAATTCTATCCTGTTCGTAATACTAGGCAGGCAGTTAATTCTAATAGCCAGGCCTTCTGCATCACGAGGCTCAATACTACGCAGTACTCTAGAAGTTTTATTCCAGCTGTGACCAAGTTGTGGAATGATCTTCCTAATCGGGTGGTTGAATCAGTAGAACTTCAAAAGTTCAAAGTTGGAGCAAATGCTTTTTTGTTGACCAGGCGGACATAGTCTTTTTATAGTTTATTTATGACATATTTGTTTTTGATGTTGTTGATAGTTTATTATATGACATGTCTGTTTTGACGTTGTTTCTTATTTTAGAATGATTTATTGTTAATTTGTTCTCTTCATTTATTTATTTCCTTATTTCCTTTCCTCACTGGGCTATTTTTCCCTGTTGGAGCCCCTGGGCTTATAGCATCTTGCTTTTCCAACTAGGGTTGTAGCTTGGATAGTAATAATAATAATAATAATAATAATGTAGTATAGTATTGAGATAATCTGGCAGTTAATAACAACAATTTTTTCTTGAATATACCACAGCCCATTTGTCATCTCATTTCTCTCCTCGACATCATATTAGTCGATATCGATGTGTACCCCTTCTAGATTGGGTGGTTTTATGTTATTTAATTTAATTACGATATTGTTATTATCATTATTGTTACTAGCTAAACTACAATCCTAGCTGGAAAAGCAGGATGCTATAAGCCTTAGGGCTTCAACCAGGAAAATAGCCCAGTGAGAAGAGGAAATAAAGAAATAGATAAATTATATATGAGAATTATTGAATTGAAAATATACAATATTCTATGGTCAGATACGATATTAAAATAGATCTCTCCCATATAAACTTTAAAGAGAGACTTAAATCAACCTGTTCAACAAAAAAATATTTGCGACAAGTTTGAACTTCTGAAATTCCACCGATTCAACTACGAGATCAGGAAGACCATTCCACAATCTGAACACAGCTGGAATAAACTTCTAGATGACAAGACTGTAAGAATTAATGGTATACCTAGTACTACATACAATTTGGGAAGATCTAAATACAAAGGATAATAAGAGATGTCGACATGTTGTGGATTTGTAAGTAATTCCTGTAATAATTGTTCAAGGAAGTTATTACGTAGAGAACAAGATCCTCGTTCTCTTTATGTTTCGTGATGGAATATTATGATTTAAATAATCATTGTGAAGACTGTGATCTCCTATCATTCCTCTAATGTGGAGAGGTATGTTCAGAAATTTCTTAAAGCTTCAGATGGAGCTGAACTGCTGAATTATGTTTCATATGGCAATGAGCTTTGTCTAATATAGGCATGGCCACTGGTATGTCTTGAGATTACTCTGGTGGTGTTAACATAGGTGCTAGTACTTCTTCTGTTGAAAAAGAACCCATTGCCGAACACAGGAGGAAATTTTATCCTTAAAATAGTTTTAACAAAGGGAAAACTTATTTTAATCAACATGTAGGGGACGAACTCAGTGAGTATAGGGGAGACCTGCAAGTTCAGGCTCTTCAGAACTTGCCAAAGCACCTCCGAATCTGCATGTTGTCTGCTGCACGCAACCTCATGCACACCGTGCTAGAAAAAAACAATCATCCAGTTCTTACCCACGTACCTACATCATAAACCGGCCCCAACCACCCCTCTTGTTTGAGCTATACAACTGCATTCCACTCATCTGCGCATGGCTAGGGAGAGGGAAGGGATTTTGGAGACCACACAGCACCTCCAAAAAGTAATTTTTTCCTTCGACAAAACTCCTTTTTGGGGTTAATGTGCTGTGTGGTCTCCAAAGACTAAGTACCAGAGTATTAGTCAGTAGACTTATGTTCAATCAGGACCAACGATCTGCAACCAAGCACAACTTGCAACCCCTGCCTATTATCCAAGAGTAATAAGGAAAATTAATTCTGGCTCTACCTCAGAAACATGATGGAAGACTGTTGGCTGCCAGAATTCCCATTATGCCACTTCTCCTGAAGGACCCAGCAGACCTGGTCCTTCCTCTCTGGCTGCCCTGCATGGGTGACGCATGCACCGAGTACTACATATGAATATTGTATTGTTTGTATTTGTTTTAGGTAGTGTTTAATAAACACCCTATGCAAAGACCAACCTGTAAAACTGGATATCTTGAAATTGCATGCTAGCGAAAAATGCATGTGAAGAACAGATTTTCTTGACAGTGTGTGATTTAAAGTCTGGGTATATTGAAACAAACTGCTATACATTTTAAAGATATAGATCGCAGTAAATATACTTTTAAAGTAGACACAGGAGAGAGGTTGCTATTCCCTGACTCTTGAGCCGAGACATAGAGAGGTCCCGTCTCTGAAGAGGCTTCTTGTTTTTGGCTAGAAAAATGAGTCCCAGAGTCAAAATAAAGGGGCCCGGCTGGAAAGCCAATATATGGGAGTATAGGAAGAAAAACACAAAATCCTGAAAAAATTTACTGAGCTTCTTATGGCAATGGAGAATACGCATACAAGATATTTTGTAAGAATTCCTCTTACTTTCATAGTAAAAGTTACTTAATAAACCATAAACATTGTTCCCTACAAGAAAATGCTGTATGGTATTTCTTCTGTTATCGTAAATTTTGATAATTACAGTATTACATTTTAATGTAAAAGATATTGTGAACAATGGTATCTGCATAACTTCTACGAGTCACAGACAATGTATTACATGTACCCTTCGCCCTTCAGTCCTACCACTAACCTCATAAAGAGTACATGCTTGAGTTTGACCTCTGACATTCACTCATTTTTACGTTTTGTTTTTCTCGTTTTTGGCAAGAATTTTATCATTTCAAAGAGAAAAAGACAATTTCAACATCTTGCTAACATAAGGAAGAAGAAAATTTGCTCTATCAAGAGTTCAGAAAAGGATAAGATAGAGAGAGAGAGAGAGAGAGAGAGAGAGAGAGAGAGAGAGAGAGAGAGAGAGAGAGACGGCCTTGCCTGATATGAGCAAAAGAAGCAAGATATTGAGAAAAAGGATCCTCATTTATGAGTAAATTATGATAAATAGCTTCATTTTTATTTATCAATATCCAAAAAAGAACATAAAATTCATATTGATCAAGATTTATTAATGTTGTCTCTAAAAATACAAAGAAAAACTTTGAACGCCCTCTGACATTCACTCATTTTTACTTTTGCTTTTCTCGTTTTGGGCAAGAATTTTATCATTTCAAAGAGGGAAAGACAGTTTCAACATCTTGCTAACATAAGGAAGAAGAAAATTCTCTCTATTAAGAGTTCAGAAGAGGGTAAATATCAGTAGTGCAGAGAGAGATAGAGAGAGAGTGTTGTAGATAGAGGAGCAGCTGCCTTGCCTCACAGGAGAAAAAAGAAGCAAGATATTGAGCAAAGGTATCTTTAATTATGATTAAATTATGATAAACAACTTTGTTTTCTTCTATTAATACCCAAAAATGAACATAAAATTCATAATAATCAGGATTTATTAATATTGTTTTTGTAAAAATACAAAGGAAAACTTTGAATGCCTGTATCTCAAAACTATACTTGTTGACTTTCAAATTCAATAGTCTCCCTTAGTTTTAAAGATATAGCATTGAAATTTGGTATGCATTATAAAACAATGAAATGAAGCCCCTTTTTTATAATTTTTTTCATATTTTTTTTCTTAATTTTTTCCCCTGATTTTTAAGGTTTATTTTTTTTACCATAATGAAAAAATTCATATCTGGCAGAAAAGTTACTTTTAGAAAAAAACTCATATTATTGGAGGTCGATATTAGGTCTATATAGTAATAATTATCAAGGGAGGAGATAGAATTAGAAATACACAAATTTTCAGGATATTTCGCCCTGGCGTCACAAAACCGAAGGTCAGAGCCAAAAATCCTATGCAGTTTGGGGATGTCCCAAGTCACCTTATTAAGTGGTACGAATATCAAAGTCCTGTCATTAATAATCAGCATTAGCCGGCCAACCCCCTTAAGATAACCTGGAATTATGGTAATAAATGACCAATCTCTGTGAAAGGCCACCAGTTTGCTGACTCTAGCTCCAAAAGCTAATGCTACTAAAAAAAAAAATACAATTCTTTAAAAGGAACCATTGAGTTATCCAACCTAGCCAAAAACTCCAGGACCCTATCTAGAGACCACTGGGGTGGGTGATGATGATGTTCTTAATGCAAAAGATTGGGTGATGTCATAAAACATGTCCTAGTTGAGATCCATACCAGAGGCATGATTAGTAGGTTTCGTTAGAACAGGTTTATATGAAACTTGAGCTTCATCTTCTCAAAGAGATGAACCGGAAAGGATGCCAGAAAGTCTGGGGTTTTCTGACAAGGCAATTGAATACGCATGAAAGCCCAACCAGGTCTTCTACACTGATTGATATTGTCTTGTAGATGAAGACCTCTTGCAGCTCACCAAATGAGTCAAATTGTGGGCTGAGATTTCTTTTTCGAAAATGTGTGAGAGTAAATTCAAGCGTGAAGGTTCCGGGTTGGAAAGGAGGAAGCGAAGGTAGTCCACTCTCCCAATTTCTGAAACCTCTGCGTAGACCACAGAGGGTGTAATTTTGGGCTCAGGCGTAGAAGTAATGGATACCACAGGCTTTTTGGCCAAAGTAGTGCTATTAGCCGAGCTATCCCTGAAAAATTCTGAAGGATATTTGAAGCCTTCGAAATCAAACTCATCAGCAGGAGCAGATAAATCGACGACCACCTTTTCCAATCTGAGTTCAGAGCATCTCTTGTCACTGCTCAGGAGTGCACATTTGGAGCTATGTAGAGAGGAAGTTGGTGATTCTCTTTCGAAGCAAACAGGTCTATCTTAGAATCTAGTACTAATTTCAGGACCTCCTGAAAAGACTTGTCCAAAGTCCACTCGGTCTGCAGGACTATCTGCCTGAATAGGCTGTCCGTCACTACATTGAGTGACCCTTGAGTGAAGGAATTTCAAAATGGGGAGGATTACTGCACTGAGGAGTCTTGAGCATGATCCCCCTTTCCTGAGACTGCCTCCTGATTATCCATGAAGATCTTCACACGGGAGTTTCATCTTGGACAAATCCTTTTCAGTGTCAGGAAGACTACCATCAGTTCCAACACATTTGT
Source organism: Palaemon carinicauda (assembly GCF_036898095.1). Classification (NCBI taxonomy): domain Eukaryota; kingdom Metazoa; phylum Arthropoda; class Malacostraca; order Decapoda; family Palaemonidae; genus Palaemon; species Palaemon carinicauda. Next base: position 17,942,881 of record NC_090725.1, on the reverse strand, counting down.
GAAATGTTGCTAACTGAAGGGACCATTTCCTGAACATGAATGTTTATTTGAATAATCTCAACATCCTGAATTAGAAGATTTTGTATGAATGGCCATAAAAACTGGGGAAGGGACCAAAGAGCCCAACATGGCCAATGTATTTGGCATAACCCAAGACCTCAGGATCCTCTTGCACCAACCAAGCAGTAGCGATTGACGGTCCCGAAGTCCCTTCTGAGCCACTCTTCTCCACAACCAATTGAGGTCCTTTAGTTTGTTTGTCAGTACTGTCTATTATGAAGGTGAACTGAACAAGGTCCAAGATCTTGAATTAGTATATGGAAGAGAAGCGGCTTGAAACAAAGGATCAGACTCTGTTTAGAATTATCACTCAAGATGCTTTTTTAAGGCTTACAGTGGCTGTCACCAAATTCCCCTTTTAGGTACTAATCTCAACTTTGCAAAGTTGGTCAGGAAACTCAGTTCCTGCAAAACCATCAAGACCTGAGTACAGTAGTGTATACAGTATTATGACATAACTCTTCTTAAACTTGTACACCTCCCTCCTGAGCCAAAATCCTAGGGAAGATCAGAAGGGCAGAAGTGGTGGGCAATAGGGACGTGCCAATAGACATCTTTGAGATCTATATTAGATTTCCAAGCCCCTTGGTCTAGTAATTGACTGATATGTTTTACGGTCGTCATCTTGAATGGTTTGTGCTCTGAACTTGAGGAGAGACATATCGAGGATCACTCTTCTCTCCAAGGAATCTTTCTTTGATGTGCTGAATAGTCTGCCCTGAAATTTTAGGAACTTCCACCTTTCTATGACTCTTTTCTGCAACATCTTGCTCATGAAGGAGTCCAATGCCTGGGTCCAGAGTTGACAAAAACTGTGGCGTGGCAGAGGTTTTATTATCCGTGACCAACGGAGACTCATTAAGACTATAATCTGTGGCCACTGAGAGAAAAAGTCCACTTTTCCCAAAAATTATGTAGACAATCCTCAACCTTCTAGTTCTCATTAGCGATAACCCCGTCCTCTGGTAGATTTACTGGCTCCCTTGCTTCCTTTGGATAACCTCTAGTCTGAAACAACAAATTGGACTGACCTTGGTAAGTGGTCCCACCTTGGAAGGGAGAACTATAATGCCCCCTCTCCTCCCAAAGAAACCTCTATGTAAGTCATGGCTTGCCATGGAACACGAGACCAGGTCTCTTAGTGGGAGGGTGTGGATACTGTTGAGGGAATATATAGGTAGTGCCCTTAAGAAAGGGAGCATTCTTCTACTTCTCCGGAAGTGACATGGCCTTAGCCTGCCCATTAGTCCTGGCTCAGTCTACAAGGGCTAGAGGGAAGAGTGACTAACACAATGAGTCGCTAAATAGAAATTCTTTTAGTTCCAATTTACGGAAATCTACGGCAGAAAGGACATGGAGCCTCACCACATACTTTGCCTTAATAAATTTCTGGAGGGGTTTGTAAAGAGGCTTGCATAGCCCCTTGACCACCACTGCTGTAGCCATCTTAAAACCCCCTGTAGCCCCTACTTCCAAAGATGTTACCACCAATACTAGGTTGAACAGAGTCTGATGATCACTACACTCAGTGACTCAAAGGGTATCTGGGACTAGTGGAAAAAATCCCCCAATTGATTAGTTCCAGCATGAGTATCCCACTTCTTGGCCAAGAATATGTCATAATACCCTTTAAGATCTTTGAAGTCTTCAAACTCTTTAGGGTGTACTCCCAAAAAGAGACTACACTCTTTTGGCAAATAAAGTCGCCCTTATGGAGCACCTCCTTCATGGACTCGCATGGTAATTTTGTTAGTTTTGCTAGAAATAGTGTTTTCTGGTCAGATGCTGTAATTCCGATCTCCGAACAATTCAGCAAACTGTGGTTGAGAAGAACCCCCTCCCCACTGCATCTGATATTGTTTCTGCTAGATTATTGAGAGCCGCCTTGTAAGGCATCAGAACAACCTCCTTTGGGGTTATCTAGGAGCATTCCCTGAGGGATGGATCCTTGAATCTCATCT
>NC_090725.1:17933360-17935860 GCF_036898095.1 Palaemon carinicauda | reverse complement strand
GCATTTCAAGAACCCCCTAATTACTGTACAAGAAGAGTAGAGCATGGTCTTGTAAATAAATACCAAATAAATATGCTGGGATATAATGGGATTGAGTGATAGAACTGGGAATTTGTATATAGAGTTATAAGAGGGCCATGTATTTTGCTTCACAGGACACAACAGGAACAAAGAAAATGGAGTGGGTCTTGATATTAATAAAAATCTTGCAGGTAACATAGAAGAATTTTGTATTACTAGTGATAGAATTGCATGATTAATTATCAAATTAAATAAGTATAAACTGAAGATCGTCCAGATGTATGCACCAGCATCCCATACAGAGGAAGATGTAAAAACTTATGAAGATCTGAAGATATCTAAGAAAAAACATAAGACTCAATTTACATTTGATGAAGTAGGTCAAAAGAAGAGAGGAGAATCAATAATAGATAATTTTGGAGTAGGCACAGGGAATGACAGAGGAGACATGCTTGCAGAATTTGCTGATAGAAACAATCTTAAAATCATGAACACCTTTTTTCAGAAAAAAGAACATAGAAAATTATCATGGAGAAGTCTAAATGGAAAAACGAAAAATCGAAAGAGATTTTGTTTTCAGTGAAAATGTTAATCTAGTTAAACAAGTTAAAGTCAAGTTACCATAGAATTATGAGAAGTAAAATTTGTCTACATCTAAGGAAAGAAAGAGAAAAACAAATTTTAAGTAAGAAAATAAACTCTCCTGTAATAAGAGAAGAATTTTCCGATTGTAGTATAGCCATACAAAATAGATACTCCCTGATGCATGATGAAATTGAAGCAAGTAAAGAAGACATGCGCAGTAATTTAACAAAAATATTTATTGCAATCAGCACAAGATATATGTAGAAAAGTTCCTGAACAATATCAAGGAAAACTATCAGAAAACCCCCTAAACGTAATAAAGAAAATATTGGAAATGAGGGTAAAATCCTTGATAGATGAAATACAATTAGCAGAACTATCCAAAACAATAAACAAACTAAAAACCCATTACATCCATAAACACAATTAGACAAAAATTGAGGAAATGCCAAAGAAAGGAAAAGGCACCACAATGATGAAAAGGAGACATGGAACAAGGCACCAATAAATTTTTTGCTTTAAAGGATGAAAATGGAAATATCAACAATAGAGAGAGGATAATAAAAATTGCAGAGGATTTCTATATAATGCCATACAGTAGTGATATAAGGAATAACTTTGCCAATAGACGAAGTGAAACACCTGAACTGATACCAAATGTAGAAGTAAAAGAAGCATTAAATGGCATGGAAAGAGGCAAAGCAGCAGGAGAAGATGGCCTAACAATTGATTTGATAATATATGGAGAAGATTTTATAGTGGTAAAACTTGCTGAACTTTACACAAAATGTCTGCAAGAATGCTCTATACCTACAACTTTGAAAAACTTTATCATTATACTGATTCACAAAAAAAAAGGAGACGAAAGATTCGAAAAAATATTGCCCAATAAGTTCACTCTCAGTAATAAATAAAATATTTACAAAGATCTTATTAGGCTGAATAGAGAGACAGCTATATTTTAATCAACCTAGAGAGCAGGCAGGCTTTATTATTATTATTATTATTATTATTATTATCATTATTATTCCTAAGCTACAACCCTAGTTGGAAAAACAGAATGCTATAAGCCGAAGGGCTCCAACGTGGAAAATAGCCCAGTAAGGAAAGGAAATGAGGAAATAAACTACATGAAAAGTTTAAGAATAATAAAAGTATTAAAATAAATCATTCATATATAAACTATAAGAATTTCAAAATAACAAGAGGAAGAGAAATAAGATAGAATAGTGTACCCTCAAGCAAGAGAACTCTACCCCAAGACAGTGGAAGATCATGGTACAGATTCTATGGTACTACCCAAGATTAGAGAACAATAGTTTAATTTTGGAGTGTTCTTCTCCTAGAGGAGTTGTTTTTCATAGCTAAAGAGTCTCTTCTACCCTTACCAAGAGGAAAAGTAGCCACTAGACAACTACAGTGCAGCAGTTAACCCCTTGAGCAAAGAAGAATTGTTTGGTAATCCTAGTGTTGTTAGGTGTATGACGACAGAGGAGAATGTGGAAAGAATAGGCCAGACTTTTCATTGTATGAGTAGGAAAATGAAAAATGTGCCGTAACCAGAGAAAGGGATCCAATGGAGTATTGTCTTTCCATTCAAAGTACCAATAACTCTCTAGTGGTAGAATCTCAATGGGTGGCTGGTTATCTGGCCAACTTACTACTTACTAGAAGCATGTATTCAACTACTGAATATATACACAGAGTAGGACAAACCACTATTCATGGCATTTATGTACTGTATGAGAAAGCTTTTTATTCTGTCAAAACTTCAGGAGTAATGAAAGACCTTCAAAGACAATGAATAGATGAATCTTATGTTAGAACATCTGAAGGTATCTATACAGGAATTATAGTCATCCTAAAACTACGCAAAGGTAGCTTGAAAATTTTG
>NC_090725.1:17925860-17928360 GCF_036898095.1 Palaemon carinicauda | reverse complement strand
TTTCTTGTAAATTAGGACACTCGTATGTTGAGGTATTACTGTATATATATATATATATATATATATATATATATATATATATATATATATATATATATATATATATATATATATATATACTGTATATATATATATATTATATGTGTGTGTGTGTATATATATATATATATATATATATATGTATTTATATATATATACTATATATATATATATATATATGTATTTATATATATATGTATTTATATATATATATATATATATATATATATATATATATATATATATTCGTCATTGGCAAGGGGGGTTCCTGTTGCCTTCAATCCGTCGTCTTTTTTTTTTTTTCAGCAACTAGCGAGAAAGAACATCACGAAATATCAAACATGATAAAGCTTGTGGTAGCATGATAACACAGGTTGGTCTATTAACAGTGCATGGGAGAATAAGTGGTAAGATGAAAAATCAAAACAGTTACAGTGAACGAGCGTGTATGACACTCGTGTTGTGCACCATAAATAGATACAAGCAGAAGGACATGCTTGTGGCTTATATATATATATATATATATATATATATATATATATATATATATATATATATATATATATATATATATGTATTTATATATATATATATATATATATATATATATATGTATGTATGTATGTATGTATGTATGTATGTATGTATGTATGTATGTATGTATGTATATATATATATATATACACGCAGTGGAACCTCTACATACGATTGTCCCAACATACAAATTTTCCAACATCCGAAGTAAAATTCGACCAAATTTCTGTCTCGACACCCGAAGTCTTGCTCCAACATACGACGTAAATCATACGTGTACGCTTAGAATTTTCTCGAAAGCGTCGATCGTAGTTTCTTGTTGACGCCGCTAGACGGCAGCACATCGGAGGGACGCCAATCGAGCGTCGCCTTGATCAGTCCTCTCATCTCGTGCACATCGTGTGGTTGTTCTCTATTCGCACAGTTATTAATTGTGCTCTTTTATCTTCCTTTTTCACGTTTTGTTTTTGCGTTTTGTAATCATGGGTCCTAAAAAGCTTAGTTTTGGTTCAGGAAGTAGTAGTGGTGAGAAAAAGAAGAAGTCAATGCTTTCATTAGAACTAAAACAAGAAATAATAGAAAATAATGAGCGAGGTGTGCGTGTTAGCGATCTGGCTAAAAAAAATAGGGCCGGAATATGTCTACGATCTCGACGATCCTAAAACAGAAGGCAGCCATTAAAGCAGTGAATCCTTCGAAGGGGATCACGATTATTTCTAAATGTCGTAGCCCTACCCTGGAAGAGATGGAATGATTTTTGTTAATATGGATAAAGGACAAGGAGATACGATCACTGAAACGATCATTCGTAAGAAAGCCAGCGCTATCTATTGTGACTTGATGGCGGCGGGCTCTGGGGGTGATGCAGGGGAGAGTTCAGCCAATCCTACGACGGAGGAATTCAAGGGGTCTCGAGGTTGCTTCGAGAAATTTAGGAAATGGACCGGGATTCATTCAGTTGTTCGGCATGGAGAGGCTTCAAGTTCAGACACCAAGGCTGCTAAAGACTATGTTAAAAAGTTCGAAAGCATCGTGGAGGAGGAAGGCTACGTAGAGCAGCAGGTTTCCAACTGTGATGAAACCGGTCTGTTTTGGAAAAAGATGCCTAGTCGAACATACATTACCGCCGAAGAGAAGAAAATGCCTGGACATAAGCCAATGAAGGATCGGTTGACTCTTGCAGCGGGGACTGCAAAATTAAGCCTTTATTAGTTTACCATTCCAAAAACCCTAGGGCATTTAAAGCACATAGAATTAATAAAGACCTGCTACATGTTCTATGGCGTTCTAATTCTAAGGCTTGGGTCACTAGGCATATCTTTGTGGAATGGATAAACGTAGTTTTCGGCCCTGCTGTCAAGAAGTACCTTAGGAGAGGAATTTGCCTTTGAAGTCCTTGCTTTGTTTGGACAATGCACCCGCTCACCCCCCAGGACTCGAAGATGATATCATCGACGAATACAAATTTATCAAAGTGTTGTATCTTCCACCGAATACCACTTCTATCTTCCAGCCCATGGACCAGCAAGTCATCTCTAATTTTAAGAAGCTCTACACCAAGCACTTATTTAAGCAGTGCTTTAATGTCACGCAAAGCACCAACTTGACATTGCGTGGATTTTGGAGGAACCATTTTAATATCGTGCACTGCTTAAAGATCATAGATCAGGCTTGGGAGGGAGTAACTCGCCAGACACTCTGTTGCTCCCAGAGATTTCGAAGGTTTTGGCCCCGAGAATGAACCTGTGCTTGCCACCGAGGAAGACGTCGAAGAGATTGTATCCCTTGGCAAGTCCATGGGTCTGGAGGTGGATGAAGATGACATCACCGAACTCGTCGATGAACATCATGAAGAGCTCACCACCGAGGAACTCAAGGAGCTGCAAACCATGCAGCATGATGTTTTCCAAGTGCAATTGAGTGAGTC
>NC_090725.1:17880860-17920860 GCF_036898095.1 Palaemon carinicauda | reverse complement strand
TGTCTCAATTAATCACCTTAAACCTCCGCATCTCCTGTAATATGACCCGCCTTTCAAGAGCATGGCACCCCATTTCACATATATGTAATTTTTAAGGGGGAGGAGTCGTGTACTGCACGTGTTTCATACATGCTCATACACTGTATTATTATTAATATTACTTGCTAAGCTGCAACCCTAGTTGGAAAAGCAGGATGCTATAAGCCCAAGGGCTCCAACAGGAAAAAATAGCCCAGAGAGGAAAAGAAATGAGGAAAAACTTCGAGAAGTTTAAGAGCAATAGTAACATAAAAACAAATCTAGCATATATAAACTATAAATCTTGAAAATAATAAAGAGTATAAAAGCTTCAAAATAACAAGAGGAAGAGAAACAAGATAGAATAGTGTCCCCGAGTACCTTCAAACAAGAGACCTCTAACCCAAGACATTGGAAGATCATAGTACAAAGGCTATAACACTACCCAAGACTTGAGAACAATGGCTTGATTTAGGATTGTCCTTCTTCTAGAAGAGCTACTTACCATAGCAAAAGAATCTCTTCTACCCATACTAAAAGGAAAGTAGCCTCTAAACAATTGCAGTGCAGTAGTTAACCTCTTAAGAGATGAAGAATTGTTTGATAATTTCAGTGTTGTCAGGTGTATGAGGACAGAGGAGAATGTGTAAAGAATAGGCCATACTATTCATTGTATATGTCGGCAAAGATGAAACGAGCCGTAACCGGAGAGAGGGACCCAATGTAGTACTGTCTGGCCAGTCAAAGGATCCAATAACTCTCTAGCAGTAATATCTCAATGGGTGGCTGGTGCCTTGGCCAACCTGCTTATCACTCGCTCTTCCCTGCACTGTTAATAGACCAACTTGGGTTATCATGCTAGTGTAAGCTTTATCACGTTTTAATTTTGGTGACGTTTTTCCTTGCAAGTCGTTGTGTATAAACTTGATGATTGTTTAATAAAGTTTTGTTGCACTCACCTTGCCTCTCAGTTACAACCAAACTGCCCGCTCGCACAATGGTCTTTGCCAGTTCACACCCTCAAGCTTTCTTAGTTCACCAATCCATCATCTTCTCTTCCTACCCCTGCTTCCTTTGCAAACTCTAGGGACCCATTCTGCTATTCTTAATGTCCATCTATTGTCTTTGTCATTATCATTATACAGTATGTCCTCACATAAGGTACTTAAAAATTCCTCGTAACTCAATTTTGATCTACAATGGTTGGTGTTTGTTAATACAGCGAACTACTTGCAGATGCGGAGAGCAACTATAAATGTGGTTTAGTAATGGAGAGGTGTTTGCAAGTCATCACTTTATCACATTGCTAATCTGATAGAAAATCATTAACTATAGTATGTTCTGCCCATGTATTAAGACATTTTTAAATTGCAGTATCTAGAATGGCATAACAGTAATTCAGCAGTGTGAAAATAATACTTTGTTATAGATAATTTATGATTTTCATAATTCTGCACAGTATAGTAGAGAGAAATTGGCAGAACTGCAGAAATCCAAACTTGGTGCCAATGCCTTTGTGTTGAGCAATTCGGCAAATCTCTTCTCACTTTTAGAGTATATTTTTTACTTAATATCTTTTCCTATACTGTACTGATATCTATTTCCCTTGTGCCTTTGAGCTTGTAGCATATAGTAATACTTTAATTATAAGACCTTGGGTGGCTTTGTCACTCTAAAACCATGAATTTGGGATATTTTAAGTTATGGATTTACAGATACAAATAAGAGCACTACTCGCTTAAGAGAAAAATATTGATTTACTTAAAGATTGTGACTTATTCTTTTATAAACTTTTAATATCTACTTGTTCATTTCCTATTATTTTTCTACAAATGCTTAACCACATGTTAATCAACTTTTCTATTTTTTCAAGGTTTTAGAATATACCAAAGCTATTTCAAAATTCATGAATCTTTGCATTTTCTTACTAATAGTATAATTTTATCTTTCAGCAATGACATATTCAAGGAACTCACTGCTGCAAAAAGTGATGTATCAAATTTAACATCAGAGGAATTGTTAAGAAAAGATGTTAAAGTAGTAGAGGGATGTGACCTTAAGATTGCGATACCATCAATTCCCATGTCAGTGAAGGTAAGCACATTGATGATATAGTGTTCTGTAAGTATATAGCGTTTTTGTTGAAATTTTATCATTTTTTCCCATATAATTTTCAGAATATTGTATATTGATACTTTGAGGGAACAAAGGCTTTGAACGTTTGTGGAAGAAATATTTTCATTTTTCAAGCAAATGAAGATATGACTCTCATTCTCCAGTTTTGATAGTTTTAAGTTTAGTGTTGTGTTCATCTGTAGTCGCAATATAAGAATTGACACTTGTATAAGATTAGTGTAGGTCCAGAATATTTTCTATTACTACAGTGATTTTTGAATTCGGATGACATCAAATATTCATAGAAAATTTTAGAAATCAGTCTTAAATGTCTTGACCCTAGTATAGCATTAGGATGATGTCTGTAAGATCTTGAGAGATGGTTTAAATTCATCTTTCTTAAAATTAGGGACAGATGTATTGTTGAACCCATTTTGAATACATAAGTTTTACCTCTTTTTGAAGCTAGACACTTTGGGGTTCCATATGATTTTCAGTTAGACTGGAACAAGGAATCCGATACAAGATATACCAAAGAAAAATCATCTTCCCTGCTCAACGGCTAGTCTCTCAGCATGGAAGTATGGACTCGGTGTTTATAAATGAGACCCACGAGTTCAGACTATGTGGAAACCTGTCAGAGCACCTCAATGCCAAATTCTTCTGCTAACATATGCTACATCACCTATTGTGAAGTACAATTAACCACTGAGAAGATGGCAATGCTACCTGGGCATTTTTTCCCACCAAATTAAACTTTTACATGAGTAATTGAATGAAAGGAATAGAATTGTGTGAGTTTACTCTGCCTCAACTCTTAGGCTAAGAACAATGGATTAGGATCTCCTTGGTTTTTAACATTAAGACTGAATTTATTATTATTATTATTATTATTATTATCATCATTATTATTACTAGCTAAGCTACAACCCTAGTTGGAAAAGCAAGATGCTATAAGCCCAAGGGTTCCAACAGGGAATATAGCCCAGTGAGGAAAGGAAACAAGGAAATAAATAAACGATATAAGAAATAATGACAAATTAAGATAAAATATTTTAAAAAACATTAACAGTATTAAAACAGATAATTCATATACTGTATAGACTATAAAAAGACTTAATGTCAGCCTGTTCAACATAAAAACATTTGGTGCAAGTTTGAACATTTGAAGTTCTACTGATTCAACTACCCGATTAGGAAGATCATTCCACAACTTGGTCACAGCTGGAACAAAACTTCTAGAATGCTGTGTAGTATTGAGCCTCATGACGGAGAAGGCCTGACTATTAGAATTAACTGCAAGCCTAATATTACGAACAGGATGGAACTGTCCAGGAAGATCTGTATCTGTGTGTAAAGGATGGTCAGAATTATAAAAAATCCTATGCTACATGCATAATGAACTAGATCTGGAAAAGAAAAAAGGTAGACCGTAGGTCTCTGTCCAACAAATTAAGATGAGAATCAGCAGCTGAAGACCAGACAGGAGAACAATACTCGAAACAAGGTAGAATGAAAGAATTAAAACACTTCTTCAGAATAAATTGATCACCGAAAACCTTAAAAGACTTTCATGCCTTATCTTTTCTTCATTTGATAAGCAAAGATATTGATGAATGGAAGCCATTAGGTAAGCTGACTCCCATTGTTTGCTCCTTCCCTTTTTATGGGTTTAAGATATTAGGATTTTATAGGTTTTTATACCCCTTCCTTATTTTGTTTTACAAGACATATTTCTTCTGTCTTTTTACTACGGCTTGCCTCCCCACTTTTTATCATGCATGGTGGCGAGAGAGAGAGAGAGAGAGAGAGAGAGAGAGAGAGAGAGAGAGAGCATATTGTAATATGTTTTGAATAACCATGTACTGTAGTCATTACATATACATTGGTATACAGTACAGACATGTGTATGTGTTTAGAGAGAGAGAGAGAGAGGTGTTAAAGACAATATCTTAATATATTTTGAATAACCATGTGGTGTAGTCATTACATATACATTGGTATACAGACACGTGTATATGTGTTTAGGTTTTCAATTGGCCGAGGCTTTTAAATACTATTCTGTGACTGTTAGTGGCAAAATGGAGATTTCATATATCAGTGAAATTCATTGTTACTCGATGATTGCACATGCATTCCGTATTTTGAGTTTTAGGGGCTTATTGAATATTTCATATATTGAAGTCTATTTATAGTTATTATTATTTTATGATTGCATATACTGTACATGTATATTTAGACTTGTATATTTTAATTTAAAGCCTATACAAGTGTATTAGACTTTTTTATATTTTAATGTGAAGCCTATATATGTGTATTTAGACTTTCAATATTTTAATTTGGGTCTTTGTGATATATTGAATATTTCATATATTCATGAGTTAGTAGTATTTTTACTTCTGCCAACAAAATTTGGAGGAGGTTATGTTTTCGCTCCTGTTTATCTGTTTGTGAACTACTTCCTGACCACAGTTTTACTCATAGAGTAGTGAAACTTTCAGGGATAAGTTTTTATGTTGAGACGTGGAAGTGATTCAGTTTTGAAAGTCCATGGTCAAAAGTCAAGGTCAAGGTTGATCAAAAGGTCGACCGAATTAACTCTAACCTTAACCCCAAGTTTACTCATTGTTGTTACACAAACTTCAAATATGCCCACAGTCTAAATTGATTCTGGAAAAGGCAAGCTGGTTTCAAGAAATAAGCTGCCGTGGTAGAGGTCTGAACTCTCAGAGCGCTTTTCTAGTATATCATATTGTACATGGCTTATACAAGTGCAGGGATGGGGAACCTGAGGCCGCATATAGCCTTCTGGACCATCACGTGCGGCCTTCTACAGCCTTTGATATATGTACAGTATGTGTAGTGTATTTCTGCTTTGACACTGAATATTGTGTGTTTGAAATCATTCTACTGTATGTACACACATACAAATATGTACACACGGACAATAGGAAAGTTGTGTTCAGTGATGTACCTCCCAGAGAATGGAAGCAATTTTTCCTTGAATTCAATGAATCCTAACTTAATACAACTAGCAGTTTTTCCTTGTCAGCTGCAACAGCTGTTGTAGCTGACTAGGAAAAACTGTTAGTTGCAGAGAGTGAGTGATTTAATGTATGATGGACGAGAGAGTTCCTGTTGTGTCCATCTCCTCAGTGTGATCTATGTTAGTTTTAGATGAGTCAATAGGTTCCAGATTTTTGGCACAGAAATATTTTATTTGTTCTTTCACTGATGAGTTTTGATTGGATGAAAAACGGCTTCCCTTAGGTAACCTTAACGCAAGGACAAGAGGAACAGACATTTTAACAACTTCAATAAGCAATGTCATAAACGAGGGCTAAATTTTACTTCCTTATTATAATAAGTTATGCACTGACGGTGTTCCAGCTATGATGGTTAAAAACTAGGGATTTATTGAACATCTTAAGACAGCAAGTAATTGATTTTTTCAATGAAAACAGCAAAGTGTGTTTAAACAGATACACTTTTTTACTAGGATGTTGCATTTTTATGAGATGTGATTGTTTAAAAAGTACCTACTTGCCAGTATAAAATATTTGAAAAGGTTATATTGTTGATATTTATAAGCTATCTTTTCCAAAAGATTAATATTATTTTATTTATTACTTCAATACAAAGAACCTACTTGCTTAACTAAAGTAATTTGAAAATGACATGCTTTCGATATTATTCATTTACGTATGGTAGTTTGAAAACTACCCAAACTTGAATGCAATATTTTCAAATTTAGTTTTCAATATAATTCATTTACTGATTACTTGTATAAAAAGTACTTAATTCAAATATTTGAAATTGTAATGCTTTAATTTTTTATAAACCGGTCACTCTTTCTTTAGATTACTAATAAATTACTTGGAGGACAAAATAACCAACAAAATTCTATGTGGCCTTAAAGAGCATTGAGGAATTGCAAGATGGCCTTCATCCAAAAAAGGGTTCCCCACCCCTGTACAAGTGTAATAGACCAGTTATACTATTTTGAGTTTGATTGGCCTGTACTTCATTTTTAAACTAGAAAAGCATTCTGAGGGTGCAGACCTCCGCCATGGCAGCTTATTTCTCAAATCCAGCTTACCTTTCCCAGAATCGATTCAGACCTTATGCATATTTTTCAGTCAACCTGTTACTTGGCCTTAAATTTTGACCTAGGTCTTTCAAAATTGAATCACTTCCACGTCTCAACATAATAATCAATCCCTGAATGTTTCACTACTCTGTGAGTAAAATATTGGCCAGGAAGTTGTTCACAACAGACAAACAGGGGCAAAAACATAACTTCCTCCCAACTTCGTTGGCTGTGGTATATATATTTATGAAGCCTATATTCATTATTATTATTTATATAGTATCATACAGTACATATTTATACAGATACTGTATGCATTTGAATACAGTTCCATTTACAGTATATCTTTAGTGGTGTAATGAATATTCTTTGTATTCATGAATCTGTGATTGTCATTATCATATAGGATTTATTATGAGGACACATTATTATGGTTAAGATTTCTTTTTCATATGTACATGGTCTTAGGTATGTTCTACTATGGGACGGCTTATTGGAATGTTTGTGATGTTCTGTATACTGGTACAATAAAAAAACAACATATTCATGTATACATATAAGAGGTTCATGTGTGAAATAAGTCATTTATTAGTAGATCAAGCCTTCTCCATCTGGTTGTGTGTTGGCCCTGTACACTTGAGGTGCACCCTTCTCCTGTGTAGCTTTTTAGTATTCCCTTCCCCCTGTTCCCTGTTACATGTCTGCTGTGAAAGGATTCTCATAGACCTTGGAAATTACCTGTTGCTCTCTTCATTTCAAGTCCATTGGTCCCTTCCCAGATTTCTATGATCCTTCATTTAGGGGTAGTCTGGTTAGGGATGTTGCTCGGAGATCCCCTTACTGCATTTTGAGTAACTGTGTTGCCAGATGATGGTGGTCTTTCTGACACTGAAGAAGTTCAATCCAAGAAAGAACTTGCATGTCAAAATTTTCATTGACAATCTGACAGCTTTCTGTCATCTCCATTCAAAAACCCCAAATGCTGTGATCCTCCCTATCTTGAAGTTCCCTCAAAAGGGGAATTTCTTCCTCTCCCCAGTTCACCTCTAGGTCTCCCTCGCTGTGATAATAGATAGCTTTAGGTGCAGATTGGATTTTAGACATGAGCTCCTTCTATAAGATCCTCAAAATTTTCAATGGCCGGGAATTACAACTTCCTATCTTTGTAGATGAATATGGATCTTTAAAAATTGGAAGAAACACCTAGAACTTTGAGAGGAACAGATGGTCTTTGATCCATCTGTTTCTTCAAAGTTTTATTTATATGACTTGCAAGATTCTACCATCCTTCACAGGGACAGCTGTGGTCATGGCCTCACTATGGCTGAACAGTCCCTGGTTGGTTGCCACTCCTTCAGCAGTTGAGACAGAAGTCCCCAACCTTTGGAATAAGTACAGCTGTACCAGAATATAGAGTTAATTCTTTACTTCAGAATACCTTTACTTCCTACTTATTTGCCAAGAAACATCATACCTGGATTTTCTCACTTGTACCTACAGGGGAGACTTCTTAACTAACATCATCCCATACTGGGTAAGGTGTAAAGAAGTCTTCTTCCTTGGAGATAGGACCCCGTGTCAGATAACCTGAACTTATTGGCTTCCTTCCTGGTCCACTCCTTAATAGGAAGATAAGTCATTGATAATTTTGACAAATCTTTTCTGTCAGAACCCCTCCATCAGGCATTTGAAGGGAACTTTGATTGGGATATGGTTGAAGTTTCACTAGTTCTTTGCCAGACAATGGCCTTATTTGCCAATTTCTTGTGTTTCCTGGTCACTTGGTCGAGTGCTAGATTTCTTGGATGATTTAGGTAATGAGACTATTGCATTAAAAGAGCTTCTACAAATGACTATAATTTTAGTACCCTTGGCAATGGGAGCAAAAGTCATTAGAATAACTACATTTTCCAGAGTATAATTTCCCTACCCTCACTCCCAGCTGTTTCCTGATGCTGACTCCAGCTTTTTTCTTGCTGACCAAAAATGAAAAGCCCCCAAGCATTATGGTTCGGCTTTACAGTCCCCATGTGATAACCTCTCCAGTGTCTACCCTACAATCGTATTTTCAGAGATCTATGTAAAGACATAGATATATAGAACACCCATACCAATCAAACCCCTCTCTATAGGAACTATTGGTTTTCTTATGACATCTTTATTATGAAAGCTGACCTTTTCTCCATCCTTAAGAACACACTATGCAAGAAAAATTGCAAATGCGCAGTTTTATTTTAATGTATATCAAGATTTACAAGATGTCCTTGGTATACTCTAGGCTGTTTGAAAACACTACCTTTAACAATAAAAGCTATTTAGCATCCTTGCGTTCTTCTCTGCTCAATTGTGGCACATAGAGGGAGAGGTCTGGAAGAGGGAAGGTATCTTCAATCAGGTTCCTTGGTAGATAGGACATGATAGATGTCAAGCCTCCTTTTCAGGTACAGTATTCTCTCTAGGTAAGTGGGTTGATTTTTTAGTTCTTTCCATTCCCTGAATGTAAGTATGGACTATTTTTTCACTTGGTGTTTATAGGCAATTCGACCCATGTAGTTTATGAGTCTACCTTGGGGACCATACAGTTCATAACTTCATAACCACAAAAGAGGGCTTTTACCAAAGAAAAAAGCTTTTTTGGGGAGGTACTCTGTGGTTCCCAACACACTCCCACTTCCATAGACCAGTGAAGGAAGTAGGGATATAACTGAGGCTTACTCTTCTCATGAAAGATGACTTCCGGTCGCAAACAATGGCTAAGTGGGGTTGCCATATACCCAGCGATTAATAGTGCTTATCAATGGGTGATGTGCTATCTGCTAGTAGACAAATTTAACATTGGAAGAGCAGTGATGGATTTTTATAGATCCTGAACCCATGGATGTCCCTTGTATACACCAAGTCTATGCTTGCATGTTGATATATTAGCCCTAAGGCAGGGAAGACGATATTTCATTGGTATATATTGTTGTACAGTACAGAATTCTCTTCTAAAAATACAATTTTTCTTTATCTATACCACTTTTTCTTTTATGATTTTACTGTACATATAATAAGCATAAATAGAAATGTGTATAGTAGGTACTTAGGTTACAATTGATATCCATTCGTACAATGTGTTTTAATTTGAGTTTTGATGTAAGTGGGATCAAACCTGAATACAGTACTGTATGTAAGCAAGGAAGCTATAGCAGTAGTAAAGTCAAAATCTAAGACATAAAAACTAACTTCATGACATGGAAACATAACGAGGACTAAACATACATATGGAGGGCATGGATATTGAGTGATAAAATGAAGCTAACAAAAACATTGTTAGCCAAAACTGTTATAATAAGAGGATTTACTGTATGTTATAAATGGAAAATAAATATCTTACATTTTCTTGGTACAAGGGGATGTATTATATATTACATTTAACACCAAAAAAAGGAGATTTTTATGCTTTGAAAACAAAGTTAATTGTCATAAATAGATGCTGATTTTATTGTATTTCATTTATAAACATACAACAAAGGTAAACTTACTGTATAGTATTTAGCATTAAAATGAAACCCAGACTAGTGTTATTTCATAAAAATAACCTTAGCACTGAGCAATTAAAGAACAATTTTTCCAAGTTCAAGCGGTAATCATGAAATATGTGTTTTTACCATCCGAGTACAGCCGTATACCCCCTCCCCTAATGAATATTATAGGGTTAATTTTGATCTTAATAGATGTTAGTAGAATATAGTATATAGATTTTACCTGGGCAGAAAAAAATTCCTATTGTAGTTACAAATGGAAATACTATTCAAGAAAGTACACCCATTAGGCCTTATGCAATTCCTAATACTGTAAAAAAAACTATCAAAATTAACTTTTTTCTAATGGAATTGTATTGTAATTAACAGAGGTACTTAGAACAACCTGGTGTATCCGAGACATTGAAACATCACTGTGCCAAGCATGATTATGCTGTAATAGTTATTATGGGTATTACCATCACTGAAGAAAAAGTTAGCCGTGATATTGCTGTCTACTCAGTAAATGATGAGCTGAAGAAAAAGGTGAGTAGTTCATGTTTCTGTGTAATAATCCAAAATAAATAATTGTATTTGTCAATATCTCGTAAGTTTTTCCCCATATAAAGAAAATAAGTAGTTCTCTTACTTGGCCATCAGAAGCAATCTTCTTAAGTCCGATTCCCAAAACTTGGATTTATGTACACTTAGATTCAAAAGTCCGCCGACACTCAGGGAGAATCGCTCGTCAGAGGTCTCTAGTGTTACCATGGCAAAACAAATAAAGAGTTGCATTTCTTACTACTTCTTAGGAGATAGGCGGAGCCTTGTCCAAGCTCATCGAACGCTGGAAAATATTACAAATCTTGTTGCCATATTTTATGCTGTGGTATCATTTGACAACTCAACTATCCAATACAAATACACAAAACACACACATTATATATATATATATATATATATATATATATATATATATATATATATATATATATATATAATCTGTATAAGCATGTAGAATTTAAGGGAGTGGCATAACTTAACAATTCCTTCCGTTAACAGCTACAGTATATTGTTCGGAGATCCGACATTAGTCTTGTTCCAGTTTCATTTATGGGTCGATGCTGTAAAGTATTCATAAAAACGCCATAAATGAGTTATACGAGCCTTGACTCCTTGAGGACATTCATAGAGAGAGAGAGAGAGAGAGAGAGAGAGAGAGAGAGGGAGAGAGGGAGAGAGAGAGAGAGAGAGAGATTACAGTAGTGAATGTAGTAATTGGTCACCATATAAATTGATTTCTAGACATTCATGCATATCAGGAGAAATTTTCGCTTGATATTGCAATGTTTCCAATAAAAATTATTGTATTATGCTTCCAAAAACTTAGTTTTAGAATGCTAAATTGATTGCTAAAGACTTTCATAGGCCTTTAGATATTCATAGATAGGAACATTTTGGAATACATAAGGATACTTTACTGAAAAATATTTCCCAAGTCATTCAGATTCAAGGGGATGTGCCATCTCAGTCTAGTTCGCAACCCTCTTGCCCTTTATTCATAAAAGTTTATACTTTTCATTTTCCGCCCGTATTTGTGGCTAAGAACGGTTGGCATTGACATTTAAACTAAAATTTTAAATATATACAGTAAAATCTTTGCTGTTGCTAATTCAATCTTTATTACAAGAGCTTCAATTTGCTTGATAATTACTGAGGCTCTATGGCAAAATTGGAGATAGTTATCATCGAGTAGCGATAACGGAATTATTTTGTTAGTCTTAAATGCTCATCCACATAATGGTAGATTTTGGAATAATAATAGCTTTAATTAGAGAGTCGTTGTCTTATGAGTGTTTGAAGGATTCGTTAGAAAGAATCCTTATACCAACATTTGTCCGGCTCGAAGTTATACTATTTAGTTACCATAGATCATTATGTTCTGTAGTCCTCCACATACCACAAGTTTTCCAATTAATATGCTCATTTCGAAAGTACTCTGTAGGATAATTTGTCCGTTTGCTTTAAAATCACCCAAGATATTTTCGTTAACTGGAATAATCATAAAGGAATATGATTGAAATTGTATAAAAAATGTGAGTAAAATAATGCTCAAAAATGCCTTATTTTTTAATCCAGCTAAGAATATATCTTTTTGGCTTCACACAAATTTCGAAAGGTTCCAGGTTGGAACGGTCAAGTGCAGGTGTTTCTTACTGCCGCTCAGGAGAGATTTCTGATGTGGAGGGATAGTGAGAAACTAGGAACTAAAATTGACGGCCTTAGATGAATACCGGGGAAAAAGGCAATTTTTCTTAAAAATGCCGAGGATGTTTAATAAACGAATGAATAAAGAATGAATGAAAGGAACACAAATAGGAACTTGATCATGGAGACTTACGCCTATTTGAATCAATCACGATTATTAGAAGTCAGCGTAATCAATCTACGTAATTTTCTTAAGATAAAGCTACTAGTAATTACATAATCACTGATAACTTACAGCCAAGGTATTAGAGTAGGAAATCATTTTGTGCTCATGCCCCCTGCGCTTATATTTTTTTGGAAAATTAGAGAATATATTACGGGAAAATTAGTATTTCTTACTTTCATTACAAAATCTTGGAAAATTATGTTGTTCTGAGGCCAAGAGACATTTATATATGATTTATCAATAAAGCAAATTTCTCAAAGGTTTTGCTAGAATGTAATAGTGGTTTCATTTACCGCAATACAATTCCTTTTCGATTCAATAAACTAAATTCTGATTGTATTCAAAGTGCTATGCAGTCATCAGTATTAACTGTTTCCATCACAGATTATTTATTATGCAAAGTTAATAGTTAACTTTGGTTACTAATCAACCTTAGAACAACAAAGGCTATTTATTCGGTTGCTACTAGCTACTACAACTGAACTAATTATGAGTTAGGTTAGCAATATTTCATGGAACATTAACGGTTATCAAATTAGATTGAGGCAATGATACAATATTTTACAAGTTGTATCAAGAATTTCTTAACCTCTTTCCACAACCTCTAAAATACAAATGACTTCCTTCTTTCCTCAAATTCTTCAGTGTCCGACTGCCCGGGGGAGGAGTAATCCCCCCCCCCCCTGCCACCTACCCATCCATTGAAAGTGTCTACTGGGCTCCTCAAAAGAATAGTAAAAATAATTATATATATATATATATATATATATATATATATATATATATATATATATATGTGTGTGTGTGTGTTTTATGTATTTGTAGTGAATACTCGAGGGACAAATGATACCACAGAATGAAATATGGCAACTCGATTTGTAATATTTTTAAGCGTTCGCTGAGGTTGGACAAGTCTCCGCCCATTTTCTTGAAGGTAGTAAGAAGACCAACTCTTTCTTTGTTTTGTCATGGTAACACTAGAGACCTCTGACGAACGATTCCCCTTGAGTGTCGGCGGACTTTTGAATCTAAGTGTACTTCTGGCTAATTTTGCTTGGAATTTCATACATTCCCCTTCTTTTTATCTTTCAATTTTATTTATTATATATATTAATAATAAATAATGTCGAACTTAATAAAGCTGATGGACCATTGAGTATGATTTTCATCATAAGAAATTAAAGTTGGACACCATGTTTGCTTAGCCAAATTTTAGTAGTTGGTGAAGTTAAGCAATTTAAAATAAAAATGTTAAGCTTAGACCATCGTGTTGAATCCATTCATGACAGACTACCATTAGGCCCCATTAAAGTGTAATTATTATTATAATGAGCCTTCCCCAATATTACTTTGTTGTATGCTTTGGAATTGAAGTTGACAACAAGACAATTTAAAACACAATTTTCTCTTCTTGCTGATAAGCAGCAAGACGTGTTCGGTTGAATACTTTATACTTCTGAGTGGTGATGCTTCCTATTACATTTTGAGTATACGTTAGCATTTTAAGTTTCACTTGATACATAATACGTAATACATAACATACCGGCATGTGATGGTAAGTTATTTATTTTATCTGATATTTTGTGAAGCCTTTGGAATTTTTGGCATTTATTCAATGCTATGGACCACATTTCATACCTTTTTTCTGGGGATTTTCAGTAATAAAGTGATAACTTTTAGAAGTTGATTGCATAAAGAAGGTTTTTATTTATATGTTTTCTTTTTTGTAAACTAAATTGAGGAATACAGACTAAACCTTTCCTTTCGGTATATTTTGCTTGATCAGTCGGTTTTAATTTTCTTTGTTTTCCTGACAACATACTTTCAAGTACGAAGCTCAAGTATTGTGTGTGTAGTTTCTTGGTCAGAACTCTCTGGACTAGACATTAGCATATAAAATAAAACGTGCTTGCACACATGATATAAAATGGTTTTTGAGCAAAGCGAAAAATCTATTTTTGGGTGATATGGCCATGTCGTCCTGATGAAAGGTTCTTTTAGGCAGCTTTCTAAGGGATATTTGGCTACAGTGATACTCCCAGAGAGTTGACCACAGGTCTCCAGAATTCTAACTCCTGGCGCGAGTATCCTTAAAATAACTTAAGGATATCGCATAATATCAGGGGACGTATTTCTTGATACAACACATGGCAATCTTCACCCTGAATAGAGTTTCCGCTCTGAGGGGGAAGAGTGGCGAATTTGAAGGGGAGCCGTTATCAAGGTTACATGGTGGATCCCCTCCCGGTGAGCTGTCAGGATCCGCTCTGTGCATAAGTAGGTGAGCACTGCTCTCAGTTATTTTAGGGATAGATTTTTTATCCTGAGGTATCACCTCAGAAAGGCTGTTCTTCCGTGAAGTCTGAAGTTCTATGAAGATAGACCTTAAGACCCCTTAATGGGCATAGGGAGACATCTTCCTTCAGTGAGCAGATTCTTCAAGGACCCCACCTTTTGGTGGGCAGCCCGTTTTGGCGAGAAAAGTAGGATCGGGAAAGAATTCAGTTCTCCCTCTTCTGTGAACTGAATATGGCCTATATTTCATTAACTCTAGCCCCCTGAGGCTATTGCCAACAGAAAATTGACTTTCTGTATTAGCTCTTTTAGAGTACAATCCTCATTGTTTAGGTTCGAAGCATAGTGTAAGACTTTGACCAATGATCATGTGATGGGCTTTAGAGTGGTTTTTGGCTTGGGTCTAGTGTATGCTTTGGTATCTTAAAAAAGGTTTCGCTTATGAGGTTCGTCTCAAAGGCGTATAGAAGAGGTCGTCTAGTCAAGGCCGACTTACACGTTGTTATCTTAATGGAAGTCAGGCCTCGTTCAAGTAAGTAAAAGAAGAAAGAGAGACAGAAACCTTTGAAATTTCTGTTGGACATCTTGGGTGCCCCTTTCTTCCAAGACAATTCACATTGTCTCCTGGTTGGATTTAACTTGTACTCTACAATGAAGTCTGTCACATTCTTCGAGATCCCGAACTTTTGTTCACTGTTAGGGGGAAAAAATCCTGAAATGCAGGTTGTTGGTTCTCGGGGATGAAATGTAACAGCCAACTTCAGCACCAGATTTGATAAAGCCATTTGGGGGTCACTACGAGAGCAGTTCCTTTGCAGGATACTAACTTGTCGAGGACTTTTAGCAGGAGATTGGTTGGTGGAAGCAGATACATTCGATTACATCTGTTCCAGTTGAAAGACATGACGTCTATCACTTCTGCTTAAGGTTCTCGTAAGGGACTACTAGTATTTGTTGTCACTCGTTGCGAAGAGATCAATCTGCAGTTCTGAGACTTTTATCGAGAATAAAGGAGAATGAGTCTGCGTCTAGGGACCATTCTGTCTCTATCGGCTTTTGCCTGGATAGAGCATCCGCCGTCACATCGTAGAACCCTTGAAGGTGAACTGCTTGATAATGCCATCTACTCTTCCTTGCCAGTGGAGGATGGCTAACATCACATGGTTGATGTGAGGTGAACTCAAGCCTTGTTGATTAGACATATTACTATCACCTCGTTGTTGAGAGCCAATCAGATGTGGACTGTTCTGCGAGGGGATAGTCTCCTTAATGTCAGGAGGACTGTCATAGCCTCCAACATGTTGATGTGAAAGTTTTGAACTGGAATGATCAATTTCTTGCCCTTTCTTTTCATACAGATGGCCTCCCCGTTCTTTCAGGGAGGCTTCCGTGTGTATCGCCACTGATGTTTGTGGTGGTTGCAAGAAAATTGTCTGTGCTAGGCTTTTATTCATTGACCATGGCCTCCATAGCGTGCGCAATCGGGTCGGTGTCAACCTTGTCGATCTCATCGAGCATTTGATGCGTATCTTCTCCAGACTCCTGGCGCATCCTTTGG
The DNA here is from genome assembly GCF_036898095.1 of Palaemon carinicauda. Lineage (NCBI taxonomy): Eukaryota > Metazoa > Arthropoda > Malacostraca > Decapoda > Palaemonidae > Palaemon > Palaemon carinicauda. Next base: position 17,904,847 of record NC_090725.1, on the reverse strand, counting down.
CTGTGCTTCTTAGCACCGGGTTTGTCACTATCGCGAAGCAGAGAGAGCCCAGTGCTCTTTCCTGTTGGTATTTTAAAGTCTTCTTGTGTTGGATTAGTCTCCTGACAGATACCGCTATTTTTCTCCCTTTCTTTAATAGAATGGAGAGGTGTTGTGACTGCAAGTTCCCATGGATTCACAAACATTGAAACTTGTGAGCTGGAGAAAAGCGAGACTTCTAGCGACTGGTCTTGAGGCCCAGGTGTTCCAGGAACTGGATCACCTTTCCAGCCGCTTGCAGACAAGTAGTCTTGGATGCTTCCCGCATTTGCCAATCGTCCAGGTATGCTACTACCTGTACTCCTTCGGAGCGCAGGTGCTGGACGATCGTGTCCGTGAGTTTTGTGAATACCTTTGGGGCTATATTTAGTCCAAAGGGCATGGCTGTGTAGACAAATTTTGTCTTCTGTAGCCTGAATCCTAGGTAGGAGGAGAGGGGGCGACTGACTGGTAGGTGCCAGTAAGCATCTGCTAGGTTTATTGAGACTGTGTACGCCCCTTTTTGGTAGAAAAGTCCTTATTTGTTGCAATGTAAGCATCCGGAACTTGTTCTCAATGAACTTGTTGAGTGGAGACAAGTCTAGAATGACTCTGGGTTTGTCCGAGTCTTTCTTGGGAACACAAAAACAGCTTTCCCTGGAATTTTGATGGACTTTGCTTTTCTCATTACCTTCTTATTCAAGAGTTCTGAGGTATATTCTTCCAATAAGGGAGTGGATTGTTGGAGGAATTTTGGAAAAGTGGGGTGGATTATTGTTCCATTTCCAACCAAGTCCATTCATAATTTGGCTGCGGACCAGGAATCGAAGGTCCAACGATCCCGAAAGTGGAAAATTCTGCATCCTACCTGGAACATCTCATTATTTAGAGGTTCCTGAGGACTTGTTTCCGTGACCACGTCCTCCTCCACCCTTGGGGGGTCTCTGGAGGATCCTCTTTTTGGGCCCTTACCTTTGTAGGGCCAAAAGGTGGTCGAGTGCCTTTCAAAGCCTAGATTAAACACAGGTGACTAGCTACCAGCTGTTGAGGGACCATCTGGAAGGTGGTTTGCGGCTGGGCTACCATTTGAGGCTCCGTGGTCATGGTCATGGTAGGAAACTGTGCAGTTCTAACGATAATTTCCTCTTTGAGGACATGCCCCAATTTTGGAGCAGGTTCCCATTCTCCTTGGTGGCTTTGGTAATGACCTCTTGGACCATTTCCTGTGGGAAAGGGTCTATGCCCCAGATACATGATGAAATCAGTTTTCTGGGTTCATGTTTCACCGTTGATGCGGCAAACACATGGTTTCTACCGGTCCTTTTTTGACCTGAGAAAAACCTACATATTCATCACAAGGGTGGGGCATTACTAAAGGCCTGCACAAATTTCTTAAGCGGTTCTGACGAGACAGGGAGGCGATAAGCTTATCTTTCGTCTCCTGTTCCCTTCTCAAGGGATGGTTTGGTTCTCATTCAACTGCTGATCTGCTATCTCCGGATCCAACTTCGAGACGGAGCAGGTTAGATGTTCTTCTTTCCACTTCTCCTCGCAGGTGGGCATAGCTAGAGACCTTTCTCTAGGATTGGGCAGGGTTTGCCCTCTTCACCTGCTCTTCCAACACAGTCTAGGGCCTTCCCCGAAAGGGAGGAAGGCTCATTAGGAAGGAGCAACGGCGGTTGGATGCTTCTTGTTCACTGCTGAGACTTTGGAGTTATATCCGGCCCCTTTCTGTGTCTTGGTAAGGATGGCTCGGGCCTTGTCATGTTCGAGGAAAATGACTTCCTTCGGTATAGCCTCTTCGCGGGATGTAGGTTCATCTCGTAGTCTCACGAAGCAATCTGGGTACACTGAAAGCTGGGCCTGAATTGAAGCTCTGCAAGGGGATGGGGCCTCAACATCTAGAAAATATAAAGCTTCCTATTCAACCTGGGTATGTGTTCCGTCTACCCCCAGGGATTGGTTCGGAACAGTGAGGGAGGTCAGATATTTTAAGGGGCTTAGCGGAGCCCCTGGAAGCCCCAGGGCGTTTCCTTCCCTGTACCTCTCTCTTCCTCCCTTTGAGATCTTGGTTATTCTCCTCTCGTTCCTTCCGGAACAGTGTCAGCATCTGCTGGATCGACTGTAGGAGCGTTTCGCTCCTGCCGAACTGTCTAGCCAGTTGGGGAGTTGGGGTTGAAGAGGTTGACAGCATAAGTTAATATGCTGGCACAGTGAGGTGGGGTACCTCAGTCATTGTCGAAACGGATCCTTCTTCCTCCATGGGTGGTTGAACCACTCCATATACAGGGCCTTCTTGCAGTAGGTCCTGTCCAGTGTCAATGGACGCCTCTGGCATCCGATCTTGGTGGATGTCCAAGCCTTGTAGTGCCTATTGATATCTGTGTCCACCGTCCGTTGGATAGAGAGAGGTTGGACCTGTGCCTGAGGCACAAACGTATTCGATTGAGCCTTAAGGAACAGTAGGCACTTCCAAATTTATTAGGTAGGTAAGGTCCCTGAAAGTTCTTCTGGAAGCCTCATACTCACCTTTATTGGATTTCCCTTGCGTTATCCCTTGACTCCATAGTGTCAGGGATGTCTTTTACAAAGCCGTCGGTCAGCAAGGTCAAGCGATTGGAGTGACCTTTCGGGTCCCAGAACCTCAGGGATCCAGATACGATGCGGCAGGGGCATAAGACCCCTACATCGTATGCCCACAAAAGTTCTTACTCTTGTGGTTGCAGAACACCCCTGTAACTCTTGTGGTTGCAGATCACCCCTGTAACTCTTGTGGTTGCAGAACACCCCTGTACACTTTGCCATCAGCTCCTCCTGTAAGGTAAAGAAAGGTGAATGAGTATTAGGTTGTTTATATTAGTGAAATGATATATGTTAAAAATATGAGTTCCAGTACCTCAGGGATCCAAATACGATGCAGCGGGGAGCATGAGACCTGCACATCTCGTGGCCATAAAAGGTCCTACTTTTGTGGTTGCAGGATAGGGCTGCACACTTCACCTTGCCCTCCTCCTGTAAGAAAGGAAATAGTGAAATGAGTATGGGGTAATTTATCATACTGATAATTACTCACATGTAGTAAATAGTAATCATTACTATTATAATTATAGATTAGGATAGTAAGCTAGAAAGGAAATAGGAAAGACACATATCTGTGTTTCCTGTCCAGGGAATTGCTGTGACCTCCCTCAATATTAATATTTTAAAATTTCTTAAATTTCCCTATTAGGGAAATATAGGGTGGAATAGCTCTCATTCGTAGAGTTGGAATCAGTGTATACTAGCACTAACTCTCCCACAAGTGAATATTAATACTGTAGGGTAAAGATTTTATGTTCTGATGATCTAGGATACATCAGAATGTTGAAGAATTACTTCACTTCAATATTTGCTTAGCGGTCTCAACAATGGACTGTGAAAGGACAAGAATATGTTGGAAAATCATACTACTGTATATTATATACTGTAGTTTTCTAACTGCTGTATTTCTATATTGCAGGAATACTGGCTACAGTACAGTCTTGTACTGTAGTTCTGCCGGCATACTACCGGCTAGGCTAGTACCTGGTGGCACTAGCCGACAGAGAAAGAGAAAGAATGGATAGAAGGGCTTCTGTATTATTATAGTTTAGTATAATAATAAGGGTTGTAGGGACTACTGTCTTTACTGCCTTCTTTCCAGAATGAGGATTCAAATGGAAGGGGAAAGAATGTATTCATTTTAGCTTCCATCCAGCCACAAAATCTGTTGCCAGCTGCACTGCCGGTTACAGGGTTTGTGGATGGCAGTCCAAGAGAGAACTGAAGAATACTCAAAGTTGTAATGGGTCTCCCACCGGCAGCTGTCATGGCCGGCACAACCTTTCCCGGAGCCTTACTTCCATTAGGGGAAAGGTCAAAGCGGCAATCTAGCCGCCTTTGTAGGAGCCCGGCCGGCATTGTAATCAGTCCGGCAAGCGGGGAGATTGTAGAATACCAGTCACAGATGTTGTGACAGCCAGGCCATCACTAAAGGACAGAAGGGGAAAGGAAAGGGTCTTATATTTTTGCATAGAAAGAAGGCGGCACGTCTGCCTCCCACTGTCAGCAGCAAAACAAGGAAACATAGTTTCCTGTGCAGGCGCCGTCTTGGGCAGCAGAAGAATAACAATCCCTCAGCCTATGACATTGCCGGATATAAGACATGTCTTATAGACCACAAGGGAGAAGGTGGCGGCAACTGTACTACCACTTTCAGTTGTGGACTAGGGAAGCCGGGCTTCCTATGCCGGCAACAGTAAACCGGCTGGGGAATGACTAATCCCCCATCGGTAGAGTTGCCAATAACAAGACTGAATACTGTGAGTTACTGTTGTAATTCAAAGCTGGGATACTCTCCGGCAAAGAGGAAAGACAGAAACACTATCCCAGTCAAGCCAGAGTACTCTACTCTATGGCAAGACCAAAGATAGGGTTGCCGCCTAATGGCTTACCCTTAAATCTCTAAAAGAGATGAGTATCGAATTATGTTAGTAATTCTAGGAGATGTGCTATCTCCAATTGAATTAATAAAATGATACAAGAGGATAAATGGAGATAACGTCACTAAAGTATACTAAAACGCATTAGGCTAGCCCAACTCGAGTCTGGATCTCGGTTACGTTACGTCACCAAAGTCCTATCGTTACAATCGAAACATTTAACAGGAGGAAATATTACACGTGTAATCTTATCTTCACTAGTATAATTTGCCTAGATTGCTATAATTCACTAAAGATAAATACTGGGGACGTCGCACTACTAACTAAATAAAGCATTTATGGCGTACGACAGCGGTCCAAAATGGCCGCCCCCGGTGATGGCTCTGCTCTACTAAACACATCTAAATTATGCTAATTTAACTGTGAGAAGGGAGTCAAAAATTATACGCAGGAAAGATTAAATACTCAACTTATCAGAGGATGAAGATGCTGGAGATTGCATAGTAATAATCCTTGAAATAGTAACATAACTGAGAGCAAGTTGGGACATACACCGTGCTTAATTCGCTACTACTAAAGGAATAGTTCACCGGGTTGGTACCGGGAGGGGATCCACTGGGTAACCTTGATAAAGGCTCCCCTTCAAATTCGCCACTCTTCCCCCTCAGAGCGAAAACTCTATTTGGGGTGAAGATTGCCATATGTCGTATCAAGAAATACGTCCCCTGATATTATGCGATATCCTTAAGAGTTATTTTTAAGGATACTCGCGCCAAGAGTTAGAATTCTGGAGACCTGTGGTCAATTCTTTGGGAGTATCACTGTAGCCAAATATCCCTTAGAAAGCTGTCTAAAGGAACCTTCCATCAGCACGACATGGCTGAGCGTAAAATTACACGTATATGCTTTGCTGCTACTTATTGGTATGTTTTTATGATTTGTATATACATTGATATGTAAACATGTATAAATATGCATGTAATTGTATGTTTATGCTGTTACGGTTTATATGCATCAATGTGTAAATACATGTTAATCATGTGTGCAAGTATGTACATATATGGGAGTGTATGCATGAATGTAGGTATATATGTATGATTATGTATTTTTATGGATAAGGGTAATGCAAATTATTTAAAAGAAACTGTCAGAAAGCCTATAAATTACCTGTTATCCTAAAGGACCTCACCTGACATATGGCTAGTGAGATAAGAACTCCACCCATCTGAAAATTTGGCTAATGAGGTAAGAACTCCACCCACCTGAAAATATAAGCTCAGATAGTTTGTTTAGCAGTGGAGCATTGTTCTGCAAACACCAGTAAGTATGTTTGTACCCTCAATGTACATACATACATACATATACCAAGGCACTTCCCCCAATTTTGGGGGGTAGCCAACATCAGACAAATGAAACAAAAAAGGGGGCCTCTCCTCTCTATGTTCCTCCCAGCCTGACAAGGGACTCAACTTAGTTCGGCTGGTACTGCTAGGGTGCCACAGCCCAACCTCCCCCGTTATTCACCTCAGATGAAGCTTCATAATGCTGAATCCCCTACTACTGCTACCTCCGCGGTCATCCAAGGCACCGGAGGAAGCAGCAGGGCCTACCGGAACTGCATCACAATTGCTCGCCATTCATTCCTATTTCTAGCACGCTCTCTTGCCTCTCTCACATCTATCCTCCTATCACCCAGAGCTTTCTTCACTCCATCCATCCACCCAAACCTTGGCCTTCCTCTTGTACTTCTCCCATCAACTCTTGCATTCATCACCTTCTTTAGCAGACAGCTATTTTCCATTCTCTCAACATGGCCAAACCACCTCAACACATTCATGTCCACTGTAGCTGCTAACAATATAAAATGTTAAAAGTTCTCTCTCATTAAATAAATCCCCTGAAGAAGTTAACACGAAACTACTCAGGACTTGAGTTTATATTTTCTATTTCATTTTCCTTGTAGTTACAGTCCTACCTCTTTACATGAAAGAATCTGCTTACAAAATTTTCACGCTGCCAAGCGAGATGCAAAGAATTTTACAAATCGCGTTGTGAAAAATGTTTTGTGCAACGAAAGGAGGTATAGTATGAGAGCCCAACCGTCTCTGAGACTGATTTAAAAATTTGAGCACCTAAGCCCGTAAATTTGCCACCATCCTCCCGCTCTCCCATTGGTTATCTCCCTAGTCAGATGTTAGTTACAATCATAAGATCCTGCTCTCCTGTTGGTCAGCATCTACTGTACTATATCCCATCATGCTTGTATGCATTGGCATTCCTCAGCCATTTTGTTTCATCAGCGCTATTGTACGCATTGACATTTCGATTGTGATTTCTTTTTTGTGGCTATTGTACTGTGTTGTGTTGCGATGTTACATTATTTTACTTCATTAGCCATGGGTCGGAAGAAAGTTTCCAATGTGCAGGGAACGAAGAGGATGATGCTTTCTACAGAGAACAAGATGGAAATAATCAACAAATACGAGGCTGGAATGCGGTTCAGTGTGATCGCGAAGGAATATGGCCAAAATCCATATAGAATAGGAGCAGTTCCGAGTCATTTCAGGAAAATTTTAGAAGCATGCAGAAATAAGCGTCCTTGGATAATATTTTAAGGAGGCCTTTGTTACTAGTAGGTCGAAGAGGAAGCTCAAAATGATCCAAAAAGAATGTAAAGTGGCAGTGATGAAGAAAATATGTAATTAAATTCAGAAAATACAAAACATAAAGTAAAAAAAATACAAAATTTGAAAAAGACAAAAAAGAAAAATTTTATTTGGTTTATCCAAAAGTTGTGTTAATATTTTCTACCATTTTTAAATGTTTTTCTTAAAATTAAGAATTATTATGATCTGCCATTTATTGATGTTTTGTAGAATTAAGTGTATGTTTTCTGCCACTTGTTGACGTTTTCTACCGTTTGTCATCTTCCACTTCGCTCTCAGACATACCCTCACTCTGAAGGTATGGTTCCACATTTCTGTTTCTGTATTTTTACTGTGTTTGCTCAAGTTATTAATTTTTTTTACAGTTTACTAACGGTTGGGTTATTACTGAATAATCCAAATGATTGTACAGAACTGTATTACATTAAGTTTAGTGGAGTTTAGCCTTTATATAACATTTAATGTGGTGTTTTTATAGGGCCTGGAATGAATTAGGCTATTTACATCTAAAAGGCGATTCACAACAGGATAAAATCGTTGGTACGAAGGCCACTACGGAACCAATTGATTTCGTGACGTGAGACATCACTACTTTTATAATATATACAGTATATATATATATATATATCTATATATATATATATATAGATATATATATATATATATATATATATATATATATATATATATATATATATATATATATATGTATATATATATATAATATATATATGAATATATATATATATATACACAGTGTATATATATGATGTATATACATATACATATATATACATAAAATTTATATCTATATATATATATATATATATATATATATATATAGATGTATACATATATGTATATATACACACACACACACACATATATATATATATATATATATATATATATATATATATATATATATATGTTATATATATATATATGCTATATATGTATAATATATATATATATATATATATATATATATATAAAATATATATATAAATATATATATATATATATATATATATATATATATATATATATATATATATATATATATATATAAACGGATTTTGAGCGAAGCGAAAAATCAATTTTTGGGTGAGATAGCCATGGCGTCCTGATGGAAGGTTCCTTTTTGGTAGCTTCCTTGGGTATATAACTACTAAGATATTCCCAGAGAATTTAACCACAGGTTATCACAGAATTCTAACTTCTGGAGCGAGTATCCTAAAGGTTTCCCTTTAAGACATCGTATATCAACAGGGGACGCATGTATTAACGCACCACATAGCTATCTGCACCCCATACAGAGTTAACACTTCGATATGGAGGGATGGAGAATAGCTGGGGAGCTGTTCCACAGCTAATCTCATCCGTGGCTACTTTTGGTACTCGAGACGTAAACAAACGGGCGCCATTGCTAAATGACGTCACGTCCGTCCTCATCCTGAAGCCAGTTGCTTGCCGATCACCATGATACAGCAGCGCAGGGTGGGACCTGACAAACTGAACGAAGTAGCAGGGAGGGTCCATCAGGACACCATGGCTATCTCACCCAAAAATAGATTTTTCGCTTCGCTCAAAATCCATTTTTTGGGCTCAAGCCATGGCGTCCTGATGGAAGAGTACCAGAGAATCAATGTATCATGGTAGATTTTCCCCTTGTAGTATAAGTGCCTAGGGCTTTGACAGGATAAGCATAGTAACCTCAATAAGAGAACCGATGGGAAGAAACTTCCTGCCCCCCTTGGCAGCGAAGTCCCAACGGACCATGCCGAAGATCAAAGTGGTCATCGAAGGGCTACTCACCTTGCTGGGAGAACATAAAGAACTCGGAGACAAGACTGAATGGTTGGCATTCATATAGGAACATTCACAAAGGCAGACAAGTGGTGGTTAGGCACTGTATGTGAATAGAGTCGTCTGGTCTCTAAGATATGATGTAAGTAAGTATTCGAGTAGGAATATTACATTGCAGAAGTGAGTATATGGTAAGGGTTGAACCCTTAGTCATCTTCATCGACATAAGAGGAAGGGGATAATAAAACTATGACAGTCATGTATTTCATAGTATAAGTAGGAGCGGATTGAGACGCACAAGTAATAAAATAGAAATTTTATTTCACCATTGCAGAACATATTAAGGAAATGCAATAAAATTGTAAAAGTTATTTACAATAAATTATAATGTACATAGTCATGAGAGACTTGCTCTTGAATCTGAAAGGGAATTTCAAATTATTAGTAGGCACTCGTTCCAGAGGAACGGCAGTCTATAAAGATAAGACACATCATGCTCTAGGCATGCGGCACTCATGTGACGACTATGACATTTCACCTGGGAGAAGAACAGTCTATGAAAAAACACTAAGTGTTTTTGAAATCACTACGTATCACGCGAGGGTCAACATAGGCACCCGAGGAGTTAGAGTCCCAAGTAACTCACTGTTCTATGCAGAGTTAGGTGCAGGTTTTATAACACTACCTGCGGCTACCACAAATGTTTGACTTCGTTCACTTGTTTCGCATAATGTATGAAGAAAACACGCGAGGATTTCCAGCCTGTGAAACTCTTAAGACTTTCGAAATCCATACTCTGAAAGAAATTCAGAGACGATGCAACTTTTCTAGGATCGTGACCGGCGGGTGAACTGTCAGGATCCGCTCTGCGAATGAAGTAGGTGATTTTCGCTCTTAGTTGTTTCAGTGACAGGTCGCTGTCCGAAGTTTCTCCTTTAAAGAGTTGGCCTCCACCAAAGTCCGAAGTTCTATGAAGATAGACCTTGAGGCTCTCTACTGGACATAGAGTCATCTTCTTTCAGGGGGCATATTCTCCAAGGGCCCCATCTTTTGGTGGGTAATTCGTTTTTGGCGAGAAACGTCGGATCCGGGAAGAGGGTAAGGTCACCTGAATCTGTAAACAGGATGTGGCCCTCGTCCCTTGATAATGCCACTATTTCTCTGACTCGGGCTCCTGAAGCAAGAGCAAAAAGAAAGATAACTTTCTGAGTCAGATCCTCGAGAGGGCACGAATCATTGTCCAAGTTGGAGGCAAAATGGAGTTTATTGAAGATGTCGTTGGACAGATCAATCAGGAAGGCATACATTAGTGGTCTAGTCAAGGCCGATTTGCAAGTAGAAATCGTGTTGGCTGCCAAGCCCTGTCCGTGAAGGTGAATAAAGAAGGACATGCAAAAATCAATGGTGATTTCCGTAGGATTTTTGCCTTGACAAATGAGACCCATTTTCTCCAGGATGATTCGTATTGCCGTCGTGTGGATTAGGTCTTGTATTCCTCGAGGAAGTCTAGACTTTTCTTCAAGATCCCAAACCTTTTCTTCGCGGCTAGGGAGAGAAAATCATGAGATGAAGGTCCTTGATTTTCGATGATGAAGCGAAGGCAGTCGACTTCTGTACTTGCTGGGAGAGTACTGGGCCCGGGAGAGGGATCAGCGTGGGCTGCAGCTCTAGGACCAGGGGGTACCAATTGCTCCAGGGCCACTTGGGAGCGTCTAGGGCCGCTGTCCCTTTGAAGGTTCTCAGCTTGGAGAGGACTTTCAGCAGAAGGTTGGTGGGAGGGAACAGGTAGATCTTGGACCATCTGTTCCAGTCCAGTGACATGGCGTCTACTGCTTCTGCCTTGGGGTCCTCGGACGGGGCTACATATCGAGGAAGTTGATTATTTCCGCTCGTTGCGAAGAGATCGGTCTGAAGTTCTGGGACTTGGTGAGAGATGAAGGTGAATGATCTTGCGTCTAGAGACCATTCCGACTCTATCGGACTTGTCCGGGATAGAGCGTCCGCCGTCACGTTGCGGGATCCTTGTAGGTGAACTGCAGACAGGTGCCATTTCTTCTTCTCTGCCAGACGGAAGATTGTCAGAAGCACCTGATTATCTGGGGCGATCTTGAGCTTTGGCGATTGAGACATCGAACTACCACCAAGTTGTCTAGGGATAGACGAATATGGATCGAGGGAGGCGGGGAGAGTTTCTTCAGCGTTAGAAGGACCGCCATGGCCTCCAAGATGTTGATGTGAAACGTCTTGAATAGGGGAGACCATGTGCCTTGAGCCTATTTTTGGTGGGAGTGATCTCCCCAACCCTCCAGTGAAGCATTCGTGTGGATGTTGAGTGATGGAGGTGGGTGTTGAAGAGGAATGGACCTTTTCAGGGCCTTTGCTTCCGACCACGGCTTGAGGAGCAGCCGAAGTCCGTTTGGGAGCCGTCTCTTGAGGTCTCATCGAGCGATGGATGCGGAACGTCTCCAGACTCCCGCGGCATCCTTTAGCTGTGCACGTAGCACTGGGTTTGTCACTGAGGGGAACTGTAGAGAGCCTAGAACTCGTTCCTGCTGACGTCTTGAGATCCATTTGGATTTCAGCAGTCGCTTGACAGACCCTGCTATTTCCTTCCTTTTCTTCTGGGGGATGGAAAGGCAGTGTGACTGAAGGTTCCACTGAGTTCTTAACCATTGGAACCTTTGAGCTGGAGAGAGGCGAGATTTCTTCGCGTTTATCTTGAATCCCAGGTGTTCTAGGAACTGGGTGACTTTGTTGCAGGATTTTAAACAATCCTCGGGCGATGGAGCCCAGGCTAGCCAGTCGTCAAGGTAGGCCATCACCTGGACGTCTCGGAAGCGCAGCTGTTGAACGATGGCATCTGCCAGCTTTGTGAAGATCCGAGGGGCCACGTTGAGGCCGAAGGGCATGGCCCTGAAGGCGTAGCTTTTCCCTTTGGAGTCGAAATCCTAGGTAGGAGGAAGCGTGGTGGTTCATTGGAATGTACCAATAGGCATCCACCAGGTCTATGGAGACCGTGTAGGAACCCTGAGGCAGAGGGGTCCTTATCTGATGAAGAGTCAACATCTTGAACTTGTTGTTCGCTATGAACTTTTTGAGGGGGGATAAGTCTGGAATGACTCTGAGCTTGTTGGAATCCTTCTTGGGGACGCAAAACAGTCTCCCTTGGAACCTGGTTGACTTTACCCTCCTAATCAAGAGATCTAGGACATATTCTTCCAGAAGGGGGGGATTGTTGGAAGAATTGCTGGAAAGTTGGGGGTGGTTGAGTCCAACTCCAGCCTAGACCCTTGTCGACGATGCTGTGTGCCCAGGGATCGAAGGTCCGACGATCCTGGAATTGGCGGAGTCTTCCTCCCACCGGAAGCATTTCATTGCTTCTGGTGTCCCGAGGGTGTACCACCTCGGCCGCTAGCTCCCTTTCCTCCTCTGCCTCTGGAGGGACGGCGAGATGCGTCTCTTCCTGCACCTCTGCTTGAGCCTCAACCTTTGGGACGAAAGGTAGTCGTCTGTTGCTCAAAGGCAGGGGTGAAAACCGGTGATTGGGGCAAGACCGGTTGGGTGACCAGCTGAAAGGTCTGTTGTGGCTGAACAGCCACTTGGGGAGTAGCGGGTCCCGGAAACTGCCGTCTCTGTTGACGTTGCTGGGGTTTCGGCTTGGAGGATCTCGTCTTAGGTTGAGGGCCGTCGTCCTGAGAGGATTTCCTCTTCTTCGACATGCCCCACTTGTGAAGAAGGTTCCTGTTCTCCGTGGCGGCCTTGTCGGTAATCTCTTTCACCAGATCAGAGGGAAAGAGGTGCTTACCCCAGATGTTGGAGGAAATCAGCCTCCGGGGTTCGTGTCTCACTGAGGCACTTGAGAACACGAATTCACGACAGGCTCTCCGAGCCTTCATGAAGCTGTATAAGTCCTTGACTACAGTCGCCAGATGCGTCTTGGCGAGCACCGTGTAGTGGTCGGGGACTCTAGTGTCACCAGCCATGACGTCAAGCTGGACCTGGAGGGACATGGATGCGGCAAGGCTTTCTTTCGTATCTTGTTCCCGACGAAGGAGGCATCGGGGGAAGTGACCAGGGAGAAGGGTCTGCACTCCTCCAGTGCAGGGCAAGGTTTCCCTTCTTCCACTGCCCTGTGTACCGCTGCAAAGGCCTTTTCCATGAAGGGGAGGATCGCATCATCAGATGCGACGTAGGTAGGGTGCTTCTTGCTCAACGCCGAAAGCTTTGACCAAGTAAAAACCTTACTTTTAAGGGTGTTGGCCCTCATAGCCTGGGCCTTCGGGAGATTGAACACTATCACCTCCTTAGGTTCGGTCTCTTCTTTAGAGGCAGGTTCGGATCGAAGCCGGACGTAACAGTCCGGGTAAGCCTCAAAACTTGGGAAGAATTCCACTTCTTCCAGGACAACCGAGCCGACCTTCTCACTGATGAAGATCCTGCCCGTTGCGATCGGCATATGCTCGGCATACCTCCAGGGGTTGGCTTGCGAGCATGCAGGGAGGTCCTTAACCGAATTCCTTTTCGGCTCCTTGGAACTTCCCATGGTCCCGATGTATTCGTGTGTCTCACGGAGAGTCTTGTCCATGATGGCTTCGAGCGTCCGAAACATCTCCTGGGCGCTGGTTGGGATGGGGTCCGGGGTGGCGGAGGTAGACGGGAGTGGTGGAAGGCGGAGCGACCTCTTGCTCCGACCCAGCGTATTCAACTTGGTCCTACTCATAGTCCAATTCTTCGGCCATGAGGTTCCTCTCCGTTGTCTCCAACACTTCCGACATACATTCCGCATTGTCGGTATCCAGGCGACACTCCTGCATGGACTGAGCCATGACGACATCGGGTTCCACCGTGATTTGGACGGTGGGGATCTGATCCTTGGGGACCACAGAGTCTGGGGATGCCTTTGGGAACAGTATGGCCCTCAAGTCTTCGGTGGCAAGGTACGGTCCTGTGGCGTTCTTCTGGAAGCCACGCACCCATTTGCGTAGCTTCTCTCGAGAAGCGTCCCTAACCTCCGCTGAGGGAGGGTTATTGAACGCCTCGACCAGGTGTTCCTGGTAGACCGTACAGTTTAGTGGGTCCCAGAACTTCAGATCACCTTTTTGTTTGCACAAGGGGCGTGAGTCCTACACGCCGTGTGCCCATAACAGTGCGGGCGCTTCACTCCACAGAAGCCATGGTCGCACTTCACGTACTCCTCCTGTAAGAGAAAGAGGACATGAATATGGGGGAGTCATAAGGATGACTTCTATTTTAAGGTTAAGTATTAAGTGATTAATCTTTAACCTAATATTAAGTGGTAGAAATACTGTGACGTTCAGAGAGTGGGCGGAAAAGAAGGAGATAGACACATCCCCCGTGTAACCCTCCCGGCCGGTTACTGTAACCTTATCCGTAGGCAATTTGTTGTGACCGAGGACACAGGGCAGAATTCAACATAGCATGCCATGAAGGCAGTGGGAATTCTAGTGGGGATTGCCAAGGATATAGAACTGGGACTGAGGCCACTCAGACCCAAGGATTGGGAACGTAGAAGATCCCATAGGGTAACAGTTTCCGGTAACCGGCCGTGCTAAGATACACGTAGCATGCTGGAAATCTGTGATATGCAAGAAGACAGCATGGTTACTAATGGAACGGTAAGGCAATACCTATCCATCATGTAATCAAACCATCTGGTTGCGATGTAGGGCTATCAACATCAGATGATAGCTAGTAGAAGGGGGTGCAAGTTGCTTGACGCCTCCGAAAGGCGCCGGCAGACCGCCGGCACGCCGAAGGCTGCCCCAGCAGAGTTTCTGGCATTAGGGAAGACAATAATAGAAGTCAAGAGTAATACCAGGGTGGCGGCCGCCGGCACAGTGGGGGCACGCCAGCGGGGAGCGGCGGCTCCGGCAGCCGGAGGTTGCCGGATTGGTGACAGGAACAAGGATGGTTATAGCAGAACCGGACTGCCGGCAGCGGATGCCGGCACTCCGGGGGGCCGGCCGGTGGACGGACGACTGAAGCTATGAGGAAAGAGGGAAGGCCATCGGCTAGGCCCCGGCGGCAGGCGGAAGTCCCCCGGCACACGGCGGACTGACGGCCCAGAGGGCAAGGGGGAAGTCACCAAGGTAGGAGGTGGGTATCACCGACAGTAGAGGCGGCAAGGGACCGGCACCAGGATAGTGAAAGAGACAGAAGGGGGGGATGTAGGGGTCCGACCACGGACCCCAAGGCATCCCACCTGAGTGGGTGTACCCATGATAGAGGCTAGCCCTATCAACCAGAAGCAGGGGCCGCAGAGGACCGGGAGCAAAGGGAGCCCAAGGGAGGGCAGGGAACACCCAAGAGGGGGGAGAACCCCTGTAGACAGAATGCATCCAGTGGTTAACCCCATAGGACACTATGAAGGGTATACGTACCAGAGCGGACTGCACACAGGAGCTCAAGGTAGCCCTATCACTCCACCCTAAGGAGGAGTTGTAGGACAGGGGACAGATGGGTATAGACTAACCTAAGTATAGGCTAGGCCATACAAGAGATAGGTGGGGAGGGGAGAAGAGAAGGGTCTTCTGTGGAGGAGGTTCTGTACCAGAGCGGCCACCAAGGAAGGGAGGACACTCCCTAGCCTAAGGTAAGGCAGCCTGTCTGAAAACGGTGCATGGGTATCGTTTCAGCAAGGTACAGAACTAACCCCTCCAAAACCTAACCTAGAGCAGGGATGTTACACCCTGAACTAGGAAAGATGGAAGACGTATCGCTATTGCGGGGAAGGTCGGAGACCTAGCCCCAGCAATAGAGGAAGGACTAGCCGTTCCTCATTCTCGGACGCAACCCTAAGGGGGGATCATTCCCTTAGGGAGGACAGAGAAGCGATATAATACTCTGAAAAGAGCTTGATCCCCTTATGTGGTAGGGGGAGCAAGGCTACACAGAGGGGATGCCCTAAGGCAGGGGATGAAGGAAGCATATAGGGGTCCTACTTGTAGGTTAGGTTAGAAAGACACACTATCTAACCTGTCCCTTATATGGTGCCTGAAGGCGAAAACACTTGCATCACAGTCAATAGTATTGTAAAATAATGCCACTATCTTCATAAATAAACCTAGGATCACTGATAAATATCATGCATGAACACTGATATAGGCGCTCTGGCCTAGGGCTATACTAGCCAACTGGTATGGGGTCAGTTGATGACCGATAAAAAAGCGTCAAAACACGATATAAAAGTTCCTATCTATGAAGACTAAATAACTAATAGAATCGATTAGTTAATGAGGCCGGAAAACGCTGTTGAGGCTATCTAAATAAGGCATTCAAAACAACAGCGACGCCATATAATGGCCGGTCCGGTCGAGGCACAGCTCTGCCACAAAACATCAAATATCTCGAAAAGTAAAAGTTACTTTACGGTCAGAGCTTATTTAAACAATACTGGAACCTTATACTCAACTTTCCAGAAGAAGGCGAGGCCGAGGGTAGAGACATGGCTAAGATGCAAGTCGATAAAGATCACACAGGGAAAAGTCCGACTGGTAAGGCGAGCTACTAAATGAAGGATGAGGACGGACGTGACGTCATTTAGCAATGGCGCCCGTTTGTTTACGTCTCGAGTACCAAAAGTAGCCACGGACGAGATTAGCTGTGGAACAGCTCCCCAGCTATTCTCCATCCCTCCATATCGAAGTGTTAACTCTGTATGGGGTGCAGATAGCTATGTGGCGCGTTAATACATGCGTCCCCTGTTGATATACGATGTCTTAAAGGGAAACCTTTAGGATACTCGCTCCAGAAGTTAGAATTCTGTGATAACCTGTGGTTAAATTCTCTGGGAATATCTTAGTAGTTATATACCCAAGGAAGCTACCAAAAAGGAACCTTCCATCAGGACGCCATGGCTTGAGCCCCCCCAAAAAATATATATATATATATATATATATATATATATATATATATATATATATATATATATATATATATATATATATATATATATATATATATTTACAGTACATATATACATATGCATATGTACACATATATACATAAATACATACATATATATACATACAGTGGAACCTTTACATATGATCTTATGTATATATATATATATATATATATATATATATATATATATATATATATATATATATATATATATATATATATATATATATATATATACACACACACACATACAGTAGAACATCTACATACGATAGTCTTTACATACAATTGTTCCAACATCCGAAGTATAATTTCATCAAATTTTTGTCTCGACACCCGAAGTAATGCTCCAACATCCGATGTTGATCTTGTTTACGCTGGTAGATGGCAGCACGTAAGAGGGACGCCATTGAGTGTCGAGTGCTCTTTTCTCTGTTCTCTGTTCTTGTGTGTATTGTGTGGTTGTCCTCTGTTTGGTCTGTTATTAACAGTGCTTATTTTCTTCCTTTTCTCACATTTCCTTTTTTATTTTACCTATAATCATGGTGCCTAAGAAGCTAAGTTTCAGTACCAGCTGGTGGTGAGAAAAGAAAGAAAGGAATTCTTTCATTAGAATTGATTCAAGGAATTGTAGAAAAACATGAGAGCAGTGTGCATGTGAGTGATGTTGCTAAACAATATGGTCGGAATAGGCCTATGATCTCAACGATCATCAAGCAGAAGGCAGTCATTAAAGCAGACAAACCATTGAAGGGGATCACCATTATTACAAGACATCGTAGCAATACCCTGGGAGAGATAGAACGCCTTTTGTCGATAGGGATAAAGGACAAAGAGATTGTTGGCAACGATCATTTGTGAGAAGGGTCAGCGTGATGAACAGAAAGAAAGACAAAAGTGAAGCAAAGAAAACCAAGATAGCATAACAAGCTCTTTTAAAAAAACTCCTCTCTCTTTTTCTGTTTCTCTCTACACATAGCATTAACATGTTCTTTAAATAAAATCTCTCTCTCTCTCTCTCTCTCTCTCTCTCTCTCTCTCTCTCTTCTTCTTCTTCTTCTTCTTCTTCTTCTTCTTCTTCTTCTTCGCTGTTATAGTGTTAGAGATGTCAATTATTTTTTTTCCGAGAGAGAGAGAGAGAGAGATTAAACAAAAATGTACATATGATTTTTAACAGCGTCAATGAGTTGAAAGACAATTAAATGTAACTAAGAAAGTAATAACAGCGAATCTGAATTCCTTTATTAACTAAAACAAATATTGATGAAAACACACTCGTGTGCGTATGCACAAACACACACACACAGGTGTAGGAATTGCTATGCAGTAAGAGACAGACGGTCGGGGAGGAGGTAGAGATGGTGACTGCGATAACATACTGTAACTTTTCACTGAAAGTGATGAAAATTAAAATCAAAAGAAAAAAAATTTAAAAAATATGAAATATAAAAATAAAAGAAAATAAATAAGCTAAGTTAGATTAAAGTTTCCGTAGTGTAAGTTATGGTGCGTTATCGCAGTCACCATCTCTACCTCCTCGCCGATCGTGTCTCCTCCTGCATAGGAATTCCTACACCTGTGTGTGTGTGTTTGTGCACACGCACACGAGTGTGTTTGTATCAATGTTTGTTTTATTTAATAAAGGAATTCAGATTCGCAGATATTGCTTTTTTAGTTACATTTAATAGTCTTTCAACTCGTTGACGCTGTCAAAAATCATATGTACACAACACATTTTTGTTTAATCTCTCTCTCTCTCTCTCTCTCTCTCTCTCTCTCTCTCTCTCTCTCTCTCTCTCTCTCTCTCTCAGAAAAAAGTGATTGATGTCTCTAACACCAACAGTGAGGAAGAACAAGAGAGAGAGAGAGAGAGAGAGTATTTATTTAAAGAACATGTTAACACCATGCCTACCTTCTCCCCGATTGTCCGTCTCCTCCTGTCGTAGCAACTCATACACCTGCGTGGCCTGTCTCTAAGGTAAAGTGACAATAAAAACACATTTTTTATTTATTATTTCTTTAAAATTATCTTTTTTACATCCTTCTTTCATATTATGCAGTTATGTTATTGTTATGTGTAATTATATGTAGTAATTTATTAAGGAGTTATAGGTTTTTGGGGTGTGGAACGAATTATACAAATTACAGTGTATTCTTATGGGAATATTTGCTTCAACATACGATTGTTTTAACATACGAAGCAGTTTCTGGAACCATTTAAGATCGTATGTAGAGGTTCCACTATATATATATATTTATATATATATATATATATATATATATATATATATATATATATATATATATATATATATATATATATACATACATATATACATATACAGTGGAACCTCTACACACGAACGTATCTACATCCGAATTTTCCAACATCCGAAGTAAAATTCGAGCAAATTTTTTACTCTACACCCAAATTTTATTTCGACACACGAAGTAAATATTACGCAATTGAGCGTCGAGTGCTCAGTTTTCTATTCGTGTGTGTATCACGTGGTTGTTCTCCGTTTGGTCTGTTATTAACAGTGCTTATTTTCTTTCTTTTCTCACATTTCCTTTTTGATTTTACCTATAATCATGGTGCCTAAGAAGCTAAGTTTCAGTACAGGAAGAAGGCAATTCTTTCATTAGAATTAAAGCAAGAAATTATAGAAAAACATGAGAGCAGTGTGCATGTGAGTGATACTGTATGGCTAAACAATATGGCCGGAATAGGCCTATGATCTCGAGGATCATCAAGCTGAAGGCAGCCATTAAAGCAAATAACCATCGAAGGGGATCACTATTATTACAAGACATCTTAGCAATACCCTGGAAGAGATGGAATGCCTTTTGTTGATAGGGATAAAGGACAAAGAGATTGTTGGCAACGATCATATGTGAGAAGGGCCAGCGTGATGAACAGAAAGAAAGAAAAAGTGAAGCAAAGAAAACCATGATAGCATTAACAAGCTCTTTTAAATAAGACTTCTCTCTTTTTCTGTTTCTCTCTAAACATAGCATTAACATGTTCTTTAAATAAAATCTCTCTCTCTCTCTCTCTCTCTCTCTCTCTCTCTCTCTCTCTCTCTCTCTCTCTCGTTCTTTTTCGCTGTTATAGTGTTAGATACGTCTCTTATTTTTTTCCGAGAGAGAGAGAGAGAGAGAGAGAGAGAGAGAGAGAGAGAGAGAGAGAGAAAGAGTGATTAAACAAAAATGTGTTTAGAGTACATATGATTTTTAACAGCGTCAACGAATTGAAAAACAATTAAATGTAACTAAGAAAGTAATAACAGCTAATCTGAATTCCTTTATTAACTAAAACAAATATTGATACAAACACACTCGTGTGCGTATGCACAAACACACACACACAGGTGCAAAAATTGCTACGCATTAAGAGAGACGGTAGGGGAGGAGGTAGAGATGGTGACTGCGATAACATACCGTAACTCATCACTGAAAGTGATGAAAATAAAAAATCAAAAGAAAAAAAATGTAAAAAATATGAAATATAAAAATAAAAAAAAAAAATAAGCTAAGTTAGATTAAAATTTCCATAGTGTAAGTTACGGTATGTTATCCCAGTCATCATCTCTACCTCCTCGCCGATCGTGTCTCCTCGTGCGTGTGTGTGTGTTTGCGCATACGCACACGAGTGTGTTTGTATCAATATCTGTTTTAGTTAATAAAGGAATTCAGATTCGCTGATATTGTTTTTTTAGTTACATTTAACTGTCTTTCAACTCGTTAACGCTGTTAAAAATCATATGTACGCAACACATTTTTGTTTAATCTCTCTCTCTCTCTCTCTCTCTCTCTCTCTCTCTCTCTCTCTCTCTCTCTCTCTCTCTCTCTCTCTCTCTCTCACAGAAAAAATTAATAGACGTCTCTAACACTAACAGTGAAGAAGAACAAGAGAGAGAGAGAATTTATTTAAAGAACACGTTAACACCATGTCTACCTTCTCGCCGATCGTCCGTCTGCTCCTGGCGTAGCAAATTCTACACCTGCGTTGGCCTGTCTCTAAGGTAAAGTGGCAATAGAACACATTTTTTATTTATTATTTCTTTAAAATTATCTTTTTTTTAAATGCTTCTTTCATATTATGCAGTTATGTTATTGTTATATGTAATTTTGTGTAGCCATTTATTAAGGATTTATTATGGGTTGTTAAGCTGAGGAACGAATTAAATGAATTACCATGTATTCTTATGGGAAAATTCGTTTCTACATCCGAAGTTGGTTGTGGAACGAATTAAATTCGTATGTAGAGGTACCACTATATATATATATATATATATATATATATATATATATATATATATATATATATATATATATATATATATATATATATATATGTATATATATATATATATATATATATATATATATATATATATATATATATATGTATATATATGTGTGTGTGTGTGTGTGTATATATATACAGTGATACCTCTGGATACAAAAGTTTCTGCTTACGAAAAATTCAGGACACGAAAAGCGATACAAAGATTTTTATGCCTCAGTATACGAAAAAAAATTCTGGATACGAAAAGCTTAAGAGATCCCAATTCGTCGCCGAGAGTACAGTACCTTTTTTTCAGGGTATCAACCCTTAATTTAGGTGTACAGGTAACAATACACCTTCACTGATCCAAATGCTTTACATACAGTACCTTAACTTTTATACAGTAGTAAAGAAAACGGACCGTTTTCTTAAGGCTTGGAGGGGATAACTAGGCTATAACTACATTATTGAATAATCTCATGGTGGTTTCTGGAATGGATTTGGCTATTTTTAACGGTTGGGTTAATTATTGAATGATAGAAATGGCTGCATTGCATGTTTGTTACTACAATTTAGCGTGTTTATGAAAGAAAAGGTGTCTTTTCGTAAGGCTTGGAATGGATTAGGCTATTCACATGTAAAACGCGGCTCAGGATACGAAAAAATCAGCATACGAAACCGTATCCTGAACGGATTACTTTCGTATGCTGAGGCATCACTGTGTGTATATATATATATATATATATATATATATATATATATATATATATATATATATATATATATATATATATATATATATATATATATATATATATATATATATATATATATATTAATAATAATAATAAGAATAAAAATAATCATCATAATCATAATAATAATAATTATTAATAGTAATAAAAATGATTCATAATAATAAGAATAATAATAATAATAATATATGTAACTATATATATTATATATATATATATATATATATATATATATATATATATATATATATATATATATATATATTATATATATATATATATATATATATATATATATATATATATGTGAGTATGTATGTATATGTGTATATATATATATATATATATATATATATATATATATATATATATATGTATATATATATATATATATATATATATATATATATATATATATATGTATATATATTACTAGAGGGTATTCTAACAACATGTAAGAAAGAGAGATGGACATTGGCTGGACTTAAAATGAGAATGATATATTATAGATGAACATTAAGAATAACAGAATTGTAAAAGAAGAAGGGGAAGGAAGAAATGATGATGGATTGTTGAACTAAGAAAGTTTGTGGGTGTCAGCTGGCATAAAAAAAATTTCATAAATGAAAAAATAATTTTGATAAAATGAGAAGTGGGTGGTTAGCATTTATTGCCAATATCATTTTGGTGTATATTCGAAAAATGTAAAGTCTAGTTAGTGAGAATTCCTCCCATTTCCCAAGTGGTCCACCATCTCTACAGATGACGTTATTTAAAAGATTCAGTGTGTTTGATCATTGTTCTCTCAGGTGTGATCACAAAAACTGATTACGAGCAGCATTAAGTAAAAGTACAATAATGATTAGAATTCATTAAAAAAGAAAACAAATAGGTTTGCTGTAAAATCATTTTGTCTTCTTTCTACTCCAGGTTACTCATCATCTTCAAAGTGCAAGTGATGGCATCTTGCAGCTCGAACCTATGGACATATCTGTAGAATGTGGTTTGGTTTACATTCAGAAAAACCATGCGGCCTCAAGGAAAGTTGTTTTGCCTTTAATTAGAGAATGGCTATGTCAAATGTAGATGGTTAAAAGGCTTTATTGTAACAGTAAAAGTGCTTATTGTAAGCTATACTTTGAAGACATTTCTGATTTTTTTCCTTCTGTTAATAGAACCACAGTTTCACTTTCCAAGTGTTGTTCACAGAGGCTGATCACAATTTTTAACAATTTTTAACAGCGTTTTTTATGGACTGGAAAAATCAGCTTATCGTAGATATATTTATTATATGTAAAAGGCATGGCAGTTAACATGTTCTTATTGCCTTCCGTTGTGAAAGTGATTTCTAATCACGCCAACTAAACATTGTAATGAATGACCCAATTTGAGCTGTCCCAAACCACCCAGTGTATTTTTCTACCCCCCATTCAATTTTCTGATTCCATTTCATCAGCACCACAGGTATAGTACATTCCATATTTTATCCATATTGCACTGCTTTGTGTTCTTCCTTTTTCGCTGCGTGATATCCTTATTAGTGTTATTTGGATTTGTAACGAACCAGCTGGTCAGGTTTTCTTTTGCTGTCTACATATAAGGGGCTTTTGTACCAAGTATTGATCAATTTTCCTCAATACAAGTACCCTTATTATTGAGTTCTGAGGTTAATTCTGTTATTCCAGATTGATTCTGTTGCTTACATATTTCTAGGCAGTTATTTTATTGTTTTGCTTAAGTTTACATTGGATATTAGTGCTTGCTCTTTGTCCTGCTTCCACCTGTTTTGTAGTAATTTCATGTCCTCCCTGGACAAAAATCACACGTTTAAATGAAAAAATATTTGGAGTGTTTGAAGAATTAAGATGTACAGTACTATATATTCTTTGCATACTGATATCTAATAATTGGATGAAGTAAAGCTTAGGTTTGAGGGAGCCTATAGATCTACCTGCTTAGTCATTAGCAGCTATTGCCTGGCCTTCCCTGGTACTAGCTTGATGGAGAGGAAAGGGGACTTGGGTGCTGATCATATGGTTGGTCTCAAGGGCATTGTTCTTTC